>NW_016813959.1:2712001-2717558 GCF_001698545.2 Rhinopithecus bieti | reverse complement strand
AGGTGGGGGGATCACCTGAGGTCGGCAGTTCAAGACCAACCTGACCAACATGGAGAAATCCCGTCTCTAATAAAAATACAAAAATTAGCTGGGCGTGGTGGTGAGTGCCTGCAATCCCAGCTACTCGGGAGGCTGAGGCAGGAGAATCACTTGAACCCGGGAGACAGAGGTTGCAGTGAGCTGAGATCACGCCACTACACTCCAGCCTGGGCAACAAGAGCAAGACTCCGTCTCAAAAACAACAACAACAACAACAAAAGAAGAAAACACTGGAAAGTACTTAACAGTTTAGAGGCTGAAAGCAAAACCAAGCCAGGCTAATATGAAGGTTCCTCAAACATTTAAACACTGAATTACCATTTTATCCAACAATTCTACTTCTGGATATATACACAAAAAAGGTAAGACTTGAGTGGCTATTTGTACAGCAACATTTATGGTGGCATTATTCACAATAGCCAAAAAGTGGAACCTGTGTCCACTGACAAATGGATAAACAAAATGTGATATATACATAAAATGGAATATTATTCAGCCTTCAAAAGGACTGAAATGCTGATACACACTACAAGATGGATGAATCTTGAAGACATTATCCTAAATAAGCCAGATACAAAAGTATACATATGGTCCTACTTACAGTAGGTACCTAGAATAATCATATTTACAGAGACAAAGTAGAAAAGTAGTTATACCAGGGGCTGAAGGAGGGAGGAATAGGGAGTTATTGTCTTGGATAAATTTCAGTTTGGGGTGTTAAAAAAAAAAAAAAAAAGTGGCTGGGTGCAGTGGCTCACACCTGTAATCCCAGCACTTTGGGAGGCCGAGGAGGGTGGATCACCTGAGATTGGGAGTTCGAGACCAGCCTAACTAACATGGAGAAACCCTGTTTCTACTAAAAATACAAAATTAGCCGGGTGTGGTGGTACATGCCTGTAAATCCCAGCTACTGCGGAGGCTGAGGCAGGAGAATCGCTTTAACCCGGGAGGCAGAGGTTGCAGTGAGCTGAGATCATCCCACTGCACTCTAGCCTGGGTGACAGAGTGAGACTCTGTCTCAAAAAAAAAAAAATAAAAAATAAAGAAATTTCTTTTCCAGTATCTACTTAACACTGCTAAACTGATGAACTTCTTCCTTCTGAATCATTACATATAATTCTGTGACAGATAATATATATACAAATGAGGCATGAGGTAAATGTATAGTTAACTTATTTTAAAATATAGACATAAGTTTTAAAAACGTATTTTAGTACTTCTAGGATTCCTTAAATTTTTCTCTATAAAAAAAACACTTAAGAGTCTAGTTCAGATGACATTATGACACTTCTAGGTAAAAATACTACACACCAGATAATAACATCAAATTAGAAATTGGCAACAGTGTAAGAAACATTCTGCATTCATTATGACTTCATGAGTGACATGTGAGTTACTATGTTGCAAACACAAAAACATACCAACATGTCTATGAATATATTCATTCCAAACTAGCAACATAATTGCTGAGAACAAAAACAACATATATAACATTATATGTCTTCCTGCTTTAGACATATAGTAACAAGAGCTAATACCAGTACTTGCTCACAGCACACAATGTACTAAAGATCGTTCTAAATGATATATATATTAGGTTGGTGCCAAAGTCGCTGCAGTAATGGCAAAAACCATGTTTCCTTTTGCACCAACCTAATATATACATATATACATATATACATATATATTATATACACGCACTCATTAATTTCTCATAACAATCCTTTGAGGTCTATATCTTTATTATCCCCATTTCAAAGATGGGAAAATCATGGCAGAAGGGAGTTTGAGCTTTCCTGAGGTCACGCAGCTAGTGAGAGGTGAAGCCTGGGTGTGAGGCCAGGCTCTAGAGCCCACTCTCGTGACACTATGCTCTGGCACCTCTCACATACGTATGGAAAGCCGGGGAAGGTGGCCAGCACTAGACACTTTACACGGTCCATACAACTGAATTTTGACAACCAAGTTCTCCACTTTCTTCTAATGAGGAAACTGAGGTCCAGAGAAGAAGAGAGAGGTGGGAGTGAATTCATCTCTCGCATCTTTAAAGCTTCAGGATCCAGCATAGATAACAAAGTCCCTGTGGCCAGAAGTTATGCGAGAAGATTGATAAAGCCACATGGAGGAGCAGAAGCACAGGGCAGGGTGGTCGGGCAGGACAGTGGTGATCAAGGGTCTGAAGTAGGCCCCGTGGGGCTCCACTACCTCTGAGCTTCCAAAGTCTCTATGTGCCTGACCCTCTCTCACCCCGTTGTTCGAGCCTTCTTTCTTATGGAGCAAACACAGCCAGGGAAGGCGATGCTTCTGAAGCTGCACATCTCAGGGACCCTTGCCCAGAGCTTCTAAAGTGGATAGATCAAGAGGATTCACATTTTTCGTATTAAAAAAGGCTGAAAGTTTGGCAAAATATCTGTTCAGATCTCTAGGGTTTTTTTAGACACAAGGTTTCACTGCGTCACTCAGGTGGGAGTACAGTAGTAGCACGATCATGGCTCACTGCAGCCTCAACCTCCTGGGCTCAAGGGATACTCCTGACGCAGTGTTACAAAACTGGCTTAGCCAGGACCTACTCAAGCGGGAAGGCCAGTCCACACTCACAGAGCCAGAAACACAGCAATGCTTTCTGAGCTCACACGTGCATGACTCCAGAGGAATCTGCATGCAATGCTTAGGGCAGGGTTTGGCGCTGCCTCACAAAGCCATTACATTTCTAGACAAAGAATTAACAGTTTGTAGTGAGTGGGTTATCTGTTATTTCTGGCTAAAATTCATCTACGCTAGTATGATGCTAAAATTTATCTCCTAAACTGGGATACTTCAGGCACATACCACCATGCCTGGCTAATTTTTAAAATTAATTAATTAATTTTGAGACAGGGTCTCACGCTGTCACCCAGTCTGGAGTGCAGTGGCACAATCTCAGCTCACTGCAACCTTCAAGCAATCCTCCCTCTTCAGCCTCCCGAGGAGCTGGGACTTCTACCGGTGTGTGCCACAATGTCTGGCTATTTTTTTGTATCTTTAGTGGAGGCAGGGTCTCGCCATGTTGCCCAGACTCCTAATTTTTAATTTTTTTTACAGAGACAAAGGTCTTGCTATGTTGCCCAGGCTGGTCTCAAACTCCTAAGCCACCGCACACGGCCTGTGATTCTATCTTTCATAAATATGTCAGCTTTATAAACCTGGTGCACCTTTGTGAGACAAAGCACCGAAAAACAATCACTGCGATTACTACTGCTGTTCCCATCATTTATCATCATGTACCTTTGGGCAAGGCGCTGTGCACAGGCAATACACAATTTAAACTTCACCAAAGTCTGCATCAGAATTTCTGCAGAACAAGCATCTGCAGCAGAACTGCTTGGTACGCTTGTTAAATAACAAACATTCTTGAACTCCACCCTAGATCTAGTCAGTCAGAATCCCTAGGGGACAGCCTCAGGATCAGTATTTTAAGCAAGCCCTCCAAGAGATTTTTGTCTTGGCATATGAATCCCCATTTTACATACAAAGTATCAAGAGGTAAAGTGACTTGACAAAGACACCATCACGAAACATAGGATTTGAACTCCATTAAGCTTGTGGTTATTTTAAGGCGGCACAAAAGCAAGTGAGATACCCTTTAAAACCCGCCAACCAGTATAATGTTACACAATTTCCCAAACCATTAATCTCTGTAAACACACAGAAAGGACTCTTTTAAATTTAAAAAAAAAAAAAAATGAATGATACGCCCTCTGAACTCCACACAATTCATTTCATTCTGACCAGATTTAACCTTCGTTTAGCAATTTCAGTGCTGCATCAAATGGCACTGCCTGTATCAGAAGAGCAACCAAATCCCCGCAGCGATGAGACAAACAGGAAACTCAGAGCAGAGTAAATCCACAAGCTATGACAGAAACAGAGCCGTAAGAAGTAGCTATCTCTTACCACAAGAGGTTGACTTTCTGTCCACCACGTTTACACGCCTGGTTTCTGTGCGAAGTTTTTCATCAGTGTTCTCCACCAGGTTGGCAAGGTCGTCAATTATCTCTAGAAAGGAAAGATACATGATTACTATTCCTGAAATCACCTGGTTCACATCACAGTATCACAGCTGTGGTTGTTCTTCCTAGCAATAATGATCTCAAGTGCAGTAATTGAAAAGGCACAGAACTCAGGTCGATTCTTTGAAAACGGCGATTCTGATTGTAAAAGGAAAAAAAAAAAGAGTAGTAAAGAAGAAAACTGATTTAACACAATTCCAGCAGACAGGAGAAATGCCACGTTCAGAGGAAAGAAAGCATGACGCACCGAATTTATGCCTAGCCAAGCTGTCATTCAGGTATAAAGGAATAGACAGGCCGGGTGCGGTGGCTCACGCCTATAATCCCAGCACTTTGGGAGGCCGAGGAGGGAGGATTGCCTGAGGTCTGGAGTTCGAGACCAGCCTGGCCAACAAAGTGAAACCCTTTCTCTACTAAAAATAAAAAAATTAGCCGGGTGTGGTGTTATGCACCTGTAATCCCAGCTACTTGGGAGGCTGAGGCAGGAGAATTGCTTGAACCCAGGAGGCAGAGGTTGTACTGGGCCGCCACTGCATTCCAGCCTGGGCGACAAAAAAAAAAAAAAAAAAAAAAAAAAAAAAGGAACAGACAGCATAGTAGACTTCAGGGACTACCTGGGCCCTTCTTGAGAAAACTACATGATGAAGACATCAAGCCAATCAAAAGATAAATAAAGAGATGATGGAGAGAACTGAATCCATTTAAATACTGAACTAAGAGTAAACAAAATGTGGATTAGATAACAGAAAGGTACAGAAATGTCACAATAGTAACAATGTAATTCCAGCTGAAAAATTAGTCAGTGGTTGCAAGTGGGGAAAGAAGGTGAAAAGTTGAAAGTGCTAATTTCTTCATCTCTCGCAGCGAGGCATATTGAGCAGTTGAAAAGTTAATCATGCAGAAATGTGTAGCCTTTTAAAATCACCAAAACGTGAATGTTTTTTGTTAAGCTTGAGGGATCTTTTAGTAATTACTATCTCTTGTAAAGAATCCTTGATGTGGGCTGGGTGTAGTGACTCACACCTATAATCCCAGCACTTTGGGAGGCCGAGGCAGGTGGATCACCTGAGGTTGGGAGTTCGAGACCAGCCTGACCAACATGGTGAAACCGTCTCTACTAAAAACACAAAATTAGCCAGTCATATGGTGGTGCACGCCTGTAATCCTAGCTACTAGGGAGGCTGAGGCAGGAGACTTGCTTGATCCCGGGAGGTGGAGGTTGCAGTGAGCTGAGATCGCACCACTGCACTCCAGCTTGGGTGACAGAGACTCAGTCTCAAAAAACAAACAAAGAAACAAAACAAAACAAAAACATGAAAACGAAACTATACCTGTTACCTAATTAGAAGCATCAGAGTCAACCTCAAAGTCCTCTTGAGAGCAGGGAAGTCCTGGCGTAGAAGTATTATTCTTATTTAAAGTCTTGCTGATCGGGTGGTGTATTAGTTCATTCTTAAACTTCTATGAAT
>NW_016813959.1:2667741-2711841 GCF_001698545.2 Rhinopithecus bieti | reverse complement strand
GGATTACAGGCTTGAGCCACCGCGCCCGGCCTTTTAACCCTAATCTTTTGAAGTGAAATTGAGCCCTTCACAGCATTTAAAATAGCATATATAGTACGATCTTATGTAAAATTATTTGTATCCATCTTTTTATATTTACAAATCTATAGGGATATATGTGAATAATATTAATTTAATGCTAATAATGATTATTTCTAGATGGTAGGATGCTGTGTGACTGCTGCCTTCTTCCTCGCATTTTTCTGTGTTGCACGAATTTTTTTCTTTGTTTTTTTTTTTAAGAGACAGGGTCTTGCTTTGTTACCTAGACAGGATACAGGGTACCGTGATAGTTCACTGCAGTCTTCAAGGTTCTAGCAATCCTCCCATCTCAACCTCCTGAGTAGCTGAGACTGTAAGCATGTGCCGCGACTCCCAGGTAACTGTTTAAATGTTGTGTAGAGATGAGGCCCTGCTACATCACCCATGCTGGTCTCAAACTCCTGGCTTCAAGAGATCCTCTTGCATCAGCCTCTCAAAGTGTTAGGATCACAACCACGAGCCACTGTGCCTGGCCTGAATTTCTTACAGTGAGCATATATAGTCATGTGCCACATAATGACGTTTCAGTCAATGATGGACCACATCTATGACATTGGTACCATAAGTGGTACAGTATTATGATGTTATAATACCATATTTTTAGTGTATCTTTTCTATGTTTGGATATAGATTTTTTTTTTTTTTTGAGATGGAGTCTCACTCTTGTTGCCCAGGTGGGAGTAGAGTGGCGTGATACTGGCTCACCACAACCTCTGCCTCTCAAGTTCAAGCGATTCTCCTGCATCAGCCTTCCAAGTAGCTGGGATTACAGGTGCGCACGACTCATAATTTTTGTATTTTTGTATTTTTAATAGAGATGGGGTTTCATCATGTTGGCCAGGCTGGTCTCGAACTCCTGACCTCAAATGATCTACCCACCTCGGCTTCCCAAAGGGCTGGGATTACAGGCATAAGCCACTGCG
Source organism: Rhinopithecus bieti (assembly GCF_001698545.2). Classification (NCBI taxonomy): domain Eukaryota; kingdom Metazoa; phylum Chordata; class Mammalia; order Primates; family Cercopithecidae; genus Rhinopithecus; species Rhinopithecus bieti. The sequence goes on along the minus strand of NW_016813959.1, from coordinate 2,710,837 downwards.
CCTGGCCATATTTACCATCTTGTTACAACTGCTTACATGCAATAACATGCTGTACAGGTTTTTAGCCTACGGGCAATAGGTCATACCATACATACAGTCTAGGTGTGTAGCAGGCTTTACCATCTAGTGTTGTGTGAGTACCCTCCATGATGGTCGCACAATGGTATAACTACCTAACGACACATTTCTCAGAACATATCCCTGTCAAGGAATGTATGACTATTATATTTTTCTTTTTTTTCCCCCTCCCTCCTTCTCCCTCCTTCCTGTTTTATAGTGACTGCTTTGGAGACATGTTGTTCAATACCAGTCACCATTTTTCTTAAAGCATTAAGTAAAGCAAACAAGGAAATCAAATAAAGTTTCCAGAATGATGTGTGAGCTGAATTCTGAAAGCTACATGGGTGGAAAAGCAGGAAAAAGGCAACCCATGCAGAAAGAATCGTATCTGAAAGGCACAAAGGAGTTGGGCGCTCCTGCTTCTTGCCTCCTGCAGCACTTCCTACAAACCTCTTACTTATAGACCCTATAGTTAATTCCACCGATTTGTTTACATGTCTTTAACAGGAAGATTATGATATAAACTAATTTTTATTCGTCCTTATACCTCCCACACCTGGGAGAATGCCTTGTATACAGCAAGATAAAACAAATAGGAAAAGGTAAAGACAATGAATGGGCTGGTGGGTCATGCCTGTAATCCCAGCACTGTGGGAGGCTGAGGTGGGCAGATCACAAGGTCAGGAGTTTGAGACCAGCCTGGCCAACATGGTGAAACTCTGTCTCTACTAAAAATACAAAAATTAGCCAGGCATGGTGGTGCACGCCTGTAATTCCAGACATTTGGCAGGCGGAGGCAGGAGAATTGCTTGAACCCAGGAGGTGGAGGTTGCAGTGAGCTGAGATCATACTACCGTACTCCAGCCTGGGCAAGAGAGCAAGACTCTGTCTTGGGGAAAAAAACAAACAAACAATGTCCTAACTTATCTCTGTTTTTAGTCCTGATTCATTTTAATTCATTTTCCATACAATACTCAGAGCATATTTTAATTCTCTCATATTTCAATGAATTAAAATTTAAATAGCCACATGTATCGAACAACTCAGCTCTAAAGCAATAACTTAAAAAAGAAAACACACACACACACACACACATGCCCTACCAAGAGGTATAGTTTTAAAATAAAAATTAACAGAAGAAATAAAATTAAATACTAAAAATGTATGATTCAGGAAAGGGGTAAAGAGGAACAAAGGATAGATGGGACAAAAAGAACAGAAATACAATATCTATCTGGCGTGCTTAAATTCAACTGTATCAATAGTTGCATTAATGTAAACAGACTAAACTTTTCAATTAAAAAACAAAGGATATCAAGCAAGTTTTTTTTTTTTTTTTTTTGAGACGGAGTCTTGCTCTGTTGCCCAGGCTGGAGTGCAGTGGCGCGATCTCGGCTCACTGCAAGCTCCGCCTCCCGGGTTCACGCCATTCTCCTGCCTCAGCCTCCCGAGTAGCTGGGACTACAGGCGCCCGCCACCAGGCCCTGTTAATTTTTTTGTCTTTTTTAGTAGAGACAGGGTTTCACCGTGTTAGCCAGGATGGTCTCGATCTGCTGACCTCGTGATCCGCCCACCTCGGCCTCCCAAAGTGCCAGGATTATAGGCGTGAGCCACCGCGCCTGGCTTTTTCTTTTTTAAATTATACTTCAAGTTCTAGGTACATGTGCACAACGTGCAGGTTTGTTACCTAGGTATACATGGGCCATGTCGGTTTGCTGCACGCATCAACAACTCGTCACTTACTTTAGGTATTTCTCCTAACGCTATCCCTCCCCCAGAAAGATTCTTTTAAAAAGATGACACAACTATATAGTTTGCTATGGAACTCACTATAAGGCACAGTGTTTGTATGAGAAAGTTGGCAAAGCTATATTAATATCAGACCAGACAGACTTCTAGAAAAGGAGTATTATTAGATATAAAAAGGAACTTCTCATCATGATGAAAGGACACATATCAAAAATGGGAAATTCTGTCATTATTTGAAAATTAAGGAAAACAACTCCGATTTCCCCACAGGGCAAAGATGAAATCACAAGAGAAAGCAGAAAATATACTGAAATGAGTACGAAGGACAACTGCTGTAGACTGGATGTTTGTGTGCCTTCAAAATTACGTTGAAGCCTCATCACCAGTGTGATGATACTTGGATGTGGGGCCTTTGGGAGGTGAATGGTGAGGAGAGTAAAGCCTGCATGAATGAATGAATCCCGTTCCATGCATGAGATTTATGACCTTATAAAAGAGTTCCTAGAGATCTCCCTCATTTCTTCCACCATGTGAAGTTACAACGATGACAGCTGTCTATGAGAACCAGGAAACAGACCCTCACCAGACACCAGATCTGTAGGCACCTTGATCTTGACTTCCCAGCCTCCATAACGGTGATTGCTGTTGTTTATAAGTCATCCAGTTGATGGCATTTTATTATAGCAGCTTAAATAGAACAAGACAACAATGTAGCACAAAAGTTTTTGGGATGCTACTAAAGCGGTACTTAGGGAGAAATTTATTGCTCTAAATGCATATATTAGTAAAGAAGAAAGATGTAAAATCAATGATCAGACTCAAGCAGATAATAGTACGATCATCTCAATAAATGCAAAAAAAGGATATGACGAAATTCAGCGTCCATCCATGATACAAATTCTCAGCACAATAGAAATGAAAGGGAACTTCCTCGGCCTACGGAAGGACATCTATTTAAAAAACACTCAGCGCTAACATCATACTTAAAGGTGAAACACGGAACATTTTTTCTCTAAGATCAGGAATAAGGCAAGGACGTCTGCTCCGACAGCATCTGTTGAACATTTTATTAGAATTCCCACATTGTTCAATAAGGCGGGGGGAAAAGAAAGCAAAAAGGTATGAAAGGGAGCTGTAAAGCTGCATTTGCAGATGACACGATTGTACATCCAGAAAACAATAAAGTCTATTTAAAAACTACAAGAACTAGTAAGTAAACCTAATAAATTTGTACGTACAAAGTCAATAGTCAAAGGCAATATATTTCTATGTACCAGTGATAAACAATGCAGAAAAAATAAAAGTAAAAAATCCATTACAATGGCATCAAAAGCCATATTACATACTTAGAAATAAATCTAACTGAAGATGTGTAAGACCTCTATAATAAAAACTATAAGACATTGCTGGGAGAAATGAAAGAAGGCCTAAGGAAAGGAGAACTGGCCTGGCCCATATGGTAGTTCTATCTGTAGTTTTCTGAGGAACCCCCACGCTGTTCTCCATAATAGCTGTACTAGCTCACATTCCCACCGACAGTATATAAGAGTTCCTTTTTCTCTCTACATATCCTCACCCTCATTTATTTTTTTTTTTCATATATTGGTTGGTCATTTGTAAGAGAGAACACAATATTTTAAAGACATTGGTTCATTTTTTTTCAATTGACAGATATTATACAGAATTTTATAGATTGAATGCAATCCTAATCAAAATTCTAGCGGGCTTTTAAAATGAAACCTGCAAGCCAATTCTAAAATTCACAAAGAAAATTATTTAGAATAGCCAAAATAATCCTAACAAAGAAAAACAGGCCAGGCACGGTGGCTCACGCCTGTAATCCCAGCACTTTAGGAGGCTGAGGCGGGCGGATCATGAGGTCAGGAGATGGAGACCATCCTGGCTAACACGGCGAAACCCCGTCTCTACTGAAAATACAAAAAATTAGCTGAACATGGTGGTGGGTGCCTGTGATCTCACCTACTTGGGAGGCTGAGGCAGAAGAATGGTGTAAACCTGGGAGGCAGAGGTTGCAGTGAGCCGAGATTGCACCATTGCACTCCAGCCTGGGGACAGAGCAAGACTCCGTCTCAAAAAAAAAAAAAAAAAAAAAAAGAAAAGTTGGAGGTATTATGTTACCAAAATTCACCATTTATTATAAATATATACTAATCAAAGACAGTCTGATATTAGAATAAGGACAGACAAACACATCGATGGAACAAAACAGAGAGTCCAGATAGACTTGTGTGTGTGCATGTGTGTGTGTGTGCGTGTGTGTGTGCACGCCCACCTGCACACGTGAGCGCTCAATTCTCAACAAAGGTATCAACAACATAGTCAATCAAATACGGAAAGAAAAGTCTTTTCAACAAATGGTGCTGGAAAAACTGGATATATGTATGAGGAAATAAAAAACACCTCAACCCTTTCTTCTCTCTATACCGAAAAAAAAAAAAAAAGTTGTGATGGTTCACAGACTTAACTGTAAAACCTAGAATTGTAAGGCTTCTAAAAGAAAAAAATAGAAAATTTTCATAGCCTGGAGTAGGTAGGCAAAAATTTCTTGGACAGGACATAAAAAGACTATCCACAAAAGAAAACAAGTTGGTCAATCTGATTTAGCAAATCCTCAAAGGCAGTGATTTCCAGATCTTGTGACATCCTCATGCTCTGGGCATAGTATTCTTCCGAAAATGTGATGGGAGGACTTGGACACAGCACTTCAGTCTTTGTCTCATCAGCACTGAACACAGCTGTTTATATATAGTAGCGTTCGTAAAAGTGGGCATTTTTGTGATCCATGCCTCATTCTCTATCAAGAGGAATTTTCTGCTCATCTAAAGATACTATTACAAAAATTAAGAAATAAGCCACAGAATGGTAGAAAATATTTGTAGAACATAGAGCCGACATAGAATTCGTATCTGGAATATATAAAGATCTCCTACATATTAACAATAAAGAAAAGCTAATTTTAAAATAGCCCAAAGATCTGAACAGATCTTTTACAGAAGAAGATACACAAATGGCACATAAGACACATGAAAAACAGCTCAAATATTGTTAGTCATTAGGGAAATGCAGATTTCAACCACAATAAGATACTGCTTCACACTCACGACAGAGTGCAAAATAAAGACTTACAATACTAATGGCTGGGGGGAAATATGGCACAAAGGGTGCTGTACAAGCGTTTGTCAGTTCTCATCAAGTTAACCATATATCAACCATCTTACCCAGAAACTTCACACCTAGGTTGTTTTTTTTTGTTTTTTGTTTTTTTTTTTTGGAGGTGGTGTCTTGCTCTATTGCCCTGGAGCTGGAGTGCAGTGGCGCGATCTCCGTTCACTGCAACCTCCGCTTCCACTCGGAAGAGTTCAAGCGATTCTCCAGCCTCACCCTCCCGAGCAGCTGGGATTACAGACACACGCCACTGCGCTCGTCTAATTTTTGTATTTTTAGTAGAGACAGGATTTTACCATGTTGGCCAAGCTGGTCTTGAACTCCTGACCTCAGGTGATCCACCTGCCTCGACCTCTCAGAGTGCCGGGATTACAGGCGTGAGCCACCGTGCCCAGCTCACTCCCATTTACCAACCAGAAATAAAAGCCTATTTCTCAAAAAAAAAAAAAAAAACCTGTACAAAAATATACACTGCAACCTTATTTATGAGGGCCCCAAACTAGAAACAAGCCACATATCCATCATTAGGAGAATGGGAAAGCGAATTGGGGTGTATCTGTTAAATGGAATACTATTCCGCAACAGAAAGCATGAGCCACTCATGCATGCCACAACTGTCCAAATCTCAAAAAGAGTTTTGTTGGCTAAAAATAAGAAAATGAAAATCATTATACGCTTTATGATTCCATTTATAAGAAATATAAGGACAGGCTGGGTGCTGTGGCTAGTGCCTGTAATCCCAACACTTTGGAAGGCCAAGGCGGCAGATCCCGACGTCAGGAGATTGAGACCACAGTGCAACCCTGTCGCTACTAAAAATACAAAAAGAAAGAAAAAAAAAATTAGCTGGGCACAGTGGTGGGCGCCTGTAGTCCCAGCTACTCTGGAGGCTGAGGCAGGAGAATCACTTGAACCCAGGAGGCGGAGCTTGCAGTAAGCTGAGATCATGCCACTGCACTCCAGCCTGGGTGATAGAGCGAGACTCCATCTCAAAAAGAAAAAAAAAAGAAATATAAGGATAAACCTAGCCTACAAAATAGACATCAGAAAGTGCCTCTGGTGTGCTTGACTAGAAAGGGGCATGAAGAAACCTTCTGGGATGATGGAAATGTTCTAAAGGTCATAGAAATTCATGCAAATGGGTACAGCTGTCAAAACACACAGAAGGGATGAAGGGAAGTAAGGAGGGAGGGAAGCAGGGAGGGAGGGAGCCAGGCAGGCAAGACAAAACAAATGCCTTAGAGTAACAAAATTTCAGATCTGCAAGAGTCGTGCAATCACCTTGTAGTTCCTTCCCCTCTTGGAACATCCCTGGCAGTGGAATGGTTAATCTTTCACTGAACACTCCGAGAGACTGGTAACATGGAAACTCATGAGAAAATCAGTTCCATGGCTCAGTTACAGGGTGATTCTGTTAATTATAAAGTCCTTTATTCTGAGCTAAAATTCTGCCTGCTCTCAATTTCTACCTTAGGTATTTCTTTTCCTTCTTCTTTTTTTTTTTGTTTTGAGACAGAGTTTCACCCTTGATGCCCAGGCTGGAGTGCAGTGACATGATCTCGGCTCACTGCAACCTCTGCCTCCCTGGTTGAAGCAAGTCTCCTGCCTCGGCCTCTCAAGTAGCTGAAATTTCAGGTGCCCGTTAAGTATTTCTAGACCAACACAGAATCAGTGTTCTTTCCTTCATAATTTTCCTCGTGTATCTCCTTGGTCTTCTCCTCTAGGTTAAAGATACTCAGATCCAAACTTGAGCAAATCCTCACAGGAAGTGATTTCCAGATCTTGTGATATCCTGATGCTCTGGGCATAGCATTCTTCCTAAAATGTGATGGGAGGACTTGGACATATTGCTTCAGTCTTTGTCTCAGCACTGAACACAGCTGAGTTTTTATATAGTAGCATATGTAAAAGTGGGCTTTTTTTTGTTTTTTTGTTTTTTTTTTTTTGATGAGGGAGTCTCGCTCTGTCGCCCAGGCTGGAGTTAAATGGAGTTAAAATTAAATAATTTTATAACTTAAAAAAACACCATAAAAAAAGAAAACACCATACATTTTCATTTAATTGCAATATATAAGTCTCCCCCATCAAATGATATCATTTGTATTCTTTCATGTAGCTACAGTCTTCAGTTATCGTTTCTAATAGTTACAAAATATTGATTCCATAAAATAACCATTCCTTAATTAATAGCCCATTGTTGGATACTTAGAATGTTTCTTTTTTTTTTTTTGAGACGGAATCTCGCTCTGTCGCCCAGGCTGGAGTGCACTGGCGCGATCTTGGGCCACCGCAAGCTCTGCCTCCCAGGCTCACACCATTCTCCTGCCTCAGTCTCCCGAATAGCTGGGACTACAGGCGTTAGCCACTATGCTCAGCTAATTTTTTTTGTATTTTTAGTAGAGACGGGGTTTCACCGTGTTAGCCAGGATGGTCTCGATCTCCTGACCTCATGATCTGCCCGCCTCGGCCTCCCAAAGTGCTGGGATTACAGGCGTGAGCCACTGCGCCCGGCCACTTAGGTTTCTTTATTTCTAAATAATGAGTCTATAAATTCTTTCCTCCATTATCATTGTGTTCTTTTTAATCATTTCCTTAACAAAGTGTGATTATGACTGCCTCATAAACTTTGAAACAGATTGCCAAATCTATTTTTTAATAGACTTATAGTGCCACTGTTGGTTTGACGGGATGCATTCCACCTGTCAGTTATGATGACCTCGCAAGATTTCCTAGGCCAGAGAGCCTTGAGAAATTCCCACTCTGCAGACCACGCACTACCAAGGTAGGAATTCCCCTAACCACAGTCTATTGAGAGCAAATTAAATACAGGTTTCAGAGTATAGGTTGTGAAACAACCAGCTGACAAGTTCAGATTCCTGACAACAGAGCCTCCAAAGAGAAACTGGTATCTTGCTTCCTGGTCAGTACTTGCATTTGGTTTCATGCAGGAGCTTATATTTCAATCACATGTTAATTTGAGATACTGAGTGCCATTCCAGCACAGAATGGACAAAATGGAACAACGTAAAGTATACCAGAAAAATGACAGAATCACAAGGATTAAGAAATATTATATGGTGTCAGAATACCTGACTCCAATAAAACTTCATCATTTTTCTACTCTCAATTACAGCCTCAATACATTCTATACAAAGGGAGAGTGTTTGCTATATATTTTCAGATGAATTTGGTGTCTTTTTATACTATAATGGACTCATAATGGCAGCAGTAAAGTCATTATGTTATTATGCCTTTTGCTTTTTTTTTTTTTGAGACGGAGTCTCACTCTGTCACCCAGGCTGGAGTGCTATGGCCGGATCTCAGCTCACTGCAAGCTCCGCCTCCCAGGTTAACGCCATTCTCCTGCCTCAGCCTCCCAGGTAGCTGGGACTACAGGTGCCCGCCACCTCGCCCGGCTAGTTTTTTGTAGCTTTTAGTAGAGACGGGGTTTCACCGTGTTAGCCAGGATGGTCTCGATCTCCTGACCTCGTGATCCGCCCGTCTCGGCCTCCCAAAGTGCTGGGATTACAGGCTGGAGCCATCGTGCCTGGCCACTTGTGTTCTTAATAATATTTGAAGACCAAATGTTAAAAAAAACTATAGTGAAGAAAGAGTTTTCTTGAGGTATAGTTTAATTCCCTCTGATCCCTATATTGATATCATTACTCAAAATTTATCAATGGCAAACCAAAAGAGGAGGTGGTGTTGACCTCTAATATACTGTACACGAGGAAAAGATACATTCAGAGACAGGGACACAAGGACAAACCAATCTATGACTTGGTAAAGAAAGGTAATCCTGCCTATGGCACCTAGGCAGGGAGTTGCAAGGACATCCAGCGATAAAGGTGGGCCTCTGGGACCACCCAGGGCTTTTGGGGACACAGTGAAAGCTCCCTTTCCTGGGAGCAAATTCCCCTTGCGCCAACCTTGCTCACCCTATACACGCAATTATGGGCCAGGTTAGGCAAAAAGCACAGCTCCTTTCCCTCTTCCTCCTGCACCATAAACCAAGGTCCTTCATCTGGGCTTAAAAATATGTAACAGGAGGCTGACGCAGTGGTCATCCTGTAATCCCAGGCATTTGGGAGGCTGAGTGTGGGTGCGGGCGGATCACGAGGTCAGGAGATCGAGACCATCCTGGCTAACATGGTGAAACCCCGTCTCTACTAAAAAAAATACAAAAAACTAGCCAGGCGAGGTGGTGGCGCCTGTAATCCCAGCTACTCAGGAGGCTGAGACAGGAGAATCACTTGAACCCAGGAGGCGGAGGTTGCAGTGAGCTGAGATCATGCCATTGCACTACAGTCTGGGCAGCAAGAGCGAAACTCCGTCTCAAAAACAAAACAAAACAAAACAAATGTGTAACACAGGGTGGGTACTGTGGTTCACACCTGTAATCCTAGAACTTTGAGAGGCCATGGCAGGTGGATCACGAGGTCGGGAGTTTGAGAACAGCCTGGTCAACATAGTGAAACCCTGTCTCTACTAAAAAAAAAAAAATAGCCGGGCGTGGTGGCAGGCGCCTGCAGTTCCAGCTACTTGGGAGGCTGAGGCAGGAGAATCACTTGAACCTGGGAGGCAGAGGTTGCAGTGAGCCAAGATCGCACTATTGCACTCCAGCCTGTACAACAGAGCAAGATTCCATCTCAAAAACAAACAGACAAACAAACAAAAAAAAAAAAAAAGAAAGAAAGAAACAGCTCAGAATGAAGGAACATCTTAGTAGTTTTCAAAAGAAGGTTCTCTTTCCCTTTTACCTTGTGCCTTAGAAAATAAAATTTCTTTAAAAAAAAGAATAAACTGGCTGGTTTTGGTGGCTTATACCTGTAATCCTAGCACTTTGGGAGGCCAAGAAGGGTGGATCACCTGAGGTCAGGAGTTCGACACCAGCCTGGCCAAGATAGCAAAACCCTGTCTCTACTAAAAATAGAAAAATTAGCCAGGCCTGGTGATAGGAGCCTATAATCCCAGCTACTTGGGAGGCTGAGTTAGGAAAATTGCTTGAACCCGGGGGTGGAAGTTGCAGTGAGCCCAGGTTGCACCACTTCACTCCAGTCTAAGAGTGAAAATCCTTCCCCCCACCCCCGCCCAAAAAAGAGAAGAAACCTTGAAAAATGTCTGACTTCTTTTAAAACAAGATTTAAAAACACACTAAGTCAATGCAACAAGAACAGAAGACACCATGAAGGAACAAGGAAGGTTACCAGAAACAATACATACAGATACAAACATAATTGTCCAAGTAAAAATCACAATGAAGGCATTTAAACAGATTGTAAACCAGGAAACAGAGTTAGCATATAAGCTTGAGTAGTCTCCCAGAAGTCACAGGAGAAAGGTTAGAGAAGACAAATAATGAGAGAGAGAGAAAAAAATAAGAGGAAGAAAACAGGAGGAAAACAATAACCAAATAAACAATATTTTCCTTCAAATGATAAAACACTTGAGGGTTCATATTAATAAAATAAACTCACTGAGCAACGCTGATGGAAAGGATTGGCCAGGCGCGGTGGCTCACGCCTATAATCCCAGCACTTTGGGAGGCCGAGGCGGGCGTATCACGAGGTCAGGAGATCGAGACCATCATAGCCAACATGGTGAAACCCCGTCTCTACTAAAAAATACAAAAAATTAGCCAGGTGTGGTAGTGGGCGCCTGTAGTCCCAGCTACTCGGGAGGCTGAGGCAGGAGAATGGCGTGAACCCGGGAGGCGGAGCTTGCAGTGAGCCCAGATCGCGCCACTGCACTCCAGCCTGGAAGACAGAGCGAGACTCCATCTCAAAAAAAAAAAAAAAAAATCTAGAAAGATCTAGAAATATCTCATGAAATCTCCAAATTTTGGAATCCAAAGTTCTGCAACTATTCAAATGGTGGGCAGGAAGAAAGGAAGCTTACCAACAAAGGAAGAAAATTAACCTGGCATCAGACGGTTGCTGGGAAACACAAAACACTAGAAGACAGTGAGCGGAAAGGTGTGAGGACAAAGACCATGATCAAAGGATTCAAAATCTAGCCATGCTAAGGTGGATACTCACAGATAAGAGAAAGACATAACCATACAAGGAGCCAGAGACCACTCACTCATCTCATGAATGCAGGCAACAAGGTCATGGAAACAGAGCACTGAATGAAATCCTTCTGGGCCGGGCGCAGTGGCTCACGCCTGTGATCCCAACACTTTGGGGGCCCAAGGCAGTAGGATCACTTGAAGTTAGGAGTTCTATTTTTTTTGAATTTTTGAATTTTTATTTTTTTGAGATGGAGTCTCGCTCTGTCACCCAGGCTGGAGTGCAGTGGCGCAATCTCAGCTCACTGCAACTTCCGCCTCCCAGGTTCAAGGGATTCTCCTGCCTCAGCGTCCCGAGTAGCTGAGGTTACAGGCGCCTGCCACCACGCCCAGCCAATTTTTGAATTTTCAGTAGAGAGAGGGTTTCGTCATGTTGGCCAGGCTGGTCTCGAACTCCTGACCTCAGGTGATCTGCCCATCTCGGGCTCCCAAAGTGCTGGGAGTACAGGCATGAGCCACTGCACCCGGCCATGAGACGGAGTTTTGCTCTTGTCGCACAGGCTGGAGTGCTACATGATCTCGGCTCAATGCCGAGATCTCGGCTCAATGCAACCTCCACCTCCTGGGTTCAAGTGATTCGCCTGTCTCAGCCTCCCAAGTAGTTGAGACTACAGGCACGTGCCACCATGTCTGGCTAATTTTGTAGTTTTATTAGAGACAGGGTTTTGCCATGCTGGCCAGGCTGCTCTCAAACTCCTGACCTTAGGTGATCTGCCCACCTTGGCCTCCCAAAGTGCTGGGATTACAGGCACGAGCCGCCATGACTGGCTAAGGTTAGGAGTTCTATACCAACCTGGCAAACAGGGTGAAACCCTATCTCCACAAAAAATTTCTTTTAAAAAATTAGCCAGGCATGGTGGCTCATGCCTATCGCCCCAGCTACTCAGGAGGCTGAAGTGGGAGGATCACCTGAGCCCAGGAGGTTGAGACTGCAGTGAGCCATGTTCATGCCACTGCACTCCAGCTTGGGCAATGAAGTAAGACCCTTCTCAAAGAGAAAGAAAAGAAAAAGAAAGAGAAATCCATCTACATAGGTTTTTCCAGTAAAGTGCTTGGAGCAACACACACTGGCATCTCTGTTGAGGGCCCTGAAGCCATGGCAGGCAGGCCTCTGGCCAGAGTTTTCTCCTAGCTATCATTCAGCTGCTTTTTTTATTCTTCCCGTGTTGCAGTGAGGTTTGTGATACCCTTCACAACATCAAAGGGTTGCCCAAATCCCTAAACTGCTTCTCTATCTTTAGTCTCTGTATACTCAAAATCACCTGAGCTGCCATAAAACATGCATTTTTAAATCCAGCAAAATTGTCTGCCTACATTTCTTCAAGACAGATACACAATATGACTTGCACGCTTTTGTCAGCCATTATAGCTCCAAACTGCCAGAACACAAAACAAGTGGCAGAAGGACCAAGGAGAGTAGATAATACACACAAAACGCATTCGATTCAGGAGGGGCACTACAGTGGCTGAGAGTATTTGCCCCACGCTGCACCAACATGCACTGCCTGAGGATGGAACCTGCTGGACTAACATCCATTTGCAGAAAACATACGTAAGTATTCAGAGAAAAAGATACATGAACTGTGGGTCAAAAATGCACTGTCCTGGCCAGGCGCGGTGGCTCATGCCTGTAATCCCAGCACTTTGGGAGGCAGAGGAGGGTGAATCACCTGAGGTCAGGAGTTCAAGACCAGCCTGGTCAACACGGCGAAAACCTATCTCTACTAAAAATACAAAAATTAGCCAGGCGTGGTGGCAGGCACCTGTAATCCTAGCTACTCGGGAGACTGGGGTAGGAGAATTGCTTGAACCTGGGAGGCAGAGGTTGCAGTGAGCTGAGATTGCACCACTGCACTCCAGCCTGGGTGACAGAGCAAGACTCTGTCTCAAAAAAAAAGAAAGAAAAAAAAAAGGACTGTTCTATGTGCAGGTGTATGTACATATATGAATATACAAAAACTTTTGTATCTATATGCACATGTATATATCTATTTTAATATATTAGGAGATATACATACATACACATAGACATCTACATATATACACATGCATATACATACATATACACATTTACATATACATATATACATACATATATAGCACATATACACACACACACATATATACACACACACTTTTTGAGACAGAGTCTCACTCCCATTACCCAAGACGGAGTACAGTAGGGTGATCACAGCTCACTGCAGTCTCGACTTCTCAGGCTCAGGTGATCCTCCCATTTCAACTTCCTGAGTAGTTGAAACTACAGGTATGCACTACCATGTCTGGCTAATTTTTTATATTTTTAGTAGAGACAGAGTTTCATCATGTTGCCCAGACTAGTCTCAAACTCCTGGCTCAGGCAATCTACCCGCAGTGGCTTCCCAAAGTGTTGGAATTACAGGCGTCAGCCACTGCACCCATCCTAGGAGATACATATTTTTCTGAGATACAGGCACACAAGTATATATCTCAGAAAAATATTTCAGAGACAAACATTATCACAGTCACCCAAAGTATGTGTGTATACAACTCAATAACCATTTCCGAAAAGAATAGGGAAAAAAATAAAATCAAAATTGGTTCGGTCTCTCTTTAATAATATAAAGATAAGCAATGAACCTATTAAACATAAATCTAAGTATATTATTATAAAACTTAACGCTAAAATTTTAACCTTTTTATTGTGAAATATAACTCACATACAGAAAAGTACAAAAAGTGTATGTACAGGTCGGGGACAGTGGTTCACACCAGTAATCCCAGCACTTTGGGGAAACAATACCTTTACAATGAAGGAATATAGCAAATTACACCTTGACCAAGTGAGCAAACAGCATCAGTGAGAATGAGACCAACTCACCTAGGTCTCTTCATGGGATGCAACGCAACGGGAAGTATCGTATACAGCTCTCCTTATGTGGTCTTTTTGCCAAAAGTATTTCACGTCAATATAATTATAAAGAAACACTAGGTCAAATATATATTGTGACAAATCCTACAACTCGCATGAATTGTTTAAAAATGTCAATGGCAAAAAAAAAAAAAAAAAACCAGCAGGGGAAGGCTGGGCGCAGTGGCTCACGCCTGTAATCCCAGCACTTTGGGAGGCCGAGGCAGGCGGATCACCTGAGGTCAGGAGTTTGAGACCAGCCTGACCAATATGGTGAAACCCTGTCTCTACTAAAAAATGCAAAAAAATTACCCAGGCATGGTGGTGGGCACCTGTAATCTCAGATACTAGGGAGGCTCTCAGATACCTGTGATCTCAGATATTCAGGAGGCTGAGGCAGGAGAATTGCTTGAACCCAGGAGGTGGAGGTTGCAGTGAATCAAGATCGTGCCATTGCACTCCAGCCTGGGCAACAGAGCGAGACTCCATCTCAAAAATAAAAAATAAATAAAGGGGGGATGTATTTTAAGTTAAGACATTAAAGAGGCAAAATGGTTACATGCAATCTGTAATCTCTGATTGCTGGAGCACCCCCTCAAAAAGAAGTGACAAAGGACTTTATTGGGGCAATGGGAGCAATTTAAATAGAAACTCCATATTAGTCATTATTACCATATCAAAGTTAAGTTTCTTGGATATGCTAACGACATTGCAGTTGTATAGGAAAACATCCTACACAGGAGACTATTAGGAGACAGATTAGGAGACAGATGTCAAAGCATATAGAAGCATTTAGGAGACACCCTCACCTTACTTTAAATAATTTACAGGCTGGGCTCAGTGGCTCACGACTGTAATCTCAGCACTTTGGGTGGTAGAGGTGGGTGGATCACTTGAGGTCAGAAGTTTGAGACCAGCCCAGCCAATATGGTGAAACCCTGTCTCTACTAAAAACACAAAAATTAGCCGGGCATGGTGGTGCATGCCTGTAGTCCCAGTTACTTGGGAGGCTGAGGCAGGAGAACTGCTTGAACCTGGGAAGCAGAGGTTGCAGTGAGCTGAGATCATGCCATTGCACTCCAGCCTGGACGTCACGGCAAGACTCCATCTCAAAAAAAATTTTTTTAATTAAATAATAATAATTCGCTCTGGGGGCAAAAAGTACATAAACACACACAAACTCACTCATGCAGCAACAAAAAAGCAAAACAAATGTGGTTAAACGTTATCAACTGGTGAATCTCGTAAAGGAATGGTGACCAGATATGCCTGAAGAATATACTGTTAACTTTTCTGTAGCTTTAGAAAAACCTTTAAAATAAAAAGATGAGGGGAAAAAAAAAGCCACAGACTTAGACAGGGTCACAGAAAAAAAAAAAAAAAAGAAAAGAAACCTATTGCTATATAGATGGTAAGTATATGGCAGAGTAGGGTAACTAAAGTCCTAGATATCAGGCTGGAGAAAAAAAAAGGGAGCCTCAGGAGGCAAAATGTACCAGCAAGAACATAGACTCGGAAGAGCTTAGAAAAGCAACCCCTTAAAGTTGTTCATGAAGTCCTGGATTCTCCTTTGAGAAGTGCATGCATGGAACTGACCCCAAATAATATACACAGACATTGAGAACTGAGCTACAGGACAGAAAACTACCCAACTCTCAGTCTGGCCACTGGCTACTGCACATGTGGGACAGACCCAAATAGTACTGCAAAGACTCTGAAAGCTTCTTCAAAGGTAGTTGGAACCTGTGGCCTCAACTCAATCAGGGCAATTCCCTGCTAAAATAAAAAATATCAACATCTCTGTAGGATTTAAACCAACAGCCAGGGTCTCATAAAATGACAATCAAAATGTCCAGGATACAACCCAAAATTCTGCAGCATAGGAACATCCAGAAAATTTCAAGTTGCCTAAGAAACCTGGGAAAAGACAAGATACCATTGCTAAGCAGCATAGTTGTTGGAATTATCTGACAAAGACTTTAAAGCAGCTATAATCAAAACACTGGGCCAGGCACTTTTGGGAGCTGAAGTGCGATGATTGTTTGAGCCTAGGAGTTTAAGACCAGCCTGGACAACATAGTGAGAACCTGTCTCCACAAAAAATAAAAAATGAGCTGGGCACAGTGGCATGCATCTGCAGTTTCAGCTTCTCAGGGGGCTAAGAAAGGAGAATCACTTGAGCCCAGGAGGTTGAGGCTGCAGTGAGCTGTGACTGCACCACTGCACTTCAGCCTGGGTGATAGAGTGAGACTCTGTTTCAAAAATAAAAAATAAATAAAAATAAAAATGCTCCAAGAAGTAACGGTGAACACTCTTGAAATATAGTCTCAGCAGAGAAACAAAAAATATTGAGAAGAACCAAATGCAAATTTTGAAACTGAAAAACACAGTAACCATATTTGAAAACTCACTGGATGGGATCAACAGCAGAATGGATATGACACAGGAAAGAGGTGGTGAACTGGAAGATAGTTCTAATAAAAATGAATAGCGCTTCAGGGACCTAAGGGACAATGGGAAAAGGTGAAACATTCATGCCACTGGAGTCTCAGAAGAGAGGAAAAAGAGTGTGGGCCAGAAAAAAATACGTGAAAAAATCATGGTTGAAAGTTTTCTAAATTTGGCAAAAAACATACACCTACATATTTGAGAAGCTCAGCAAACCCCAAACAAGACAAACACAAGGAAGTCCAGGCCAAATCACATCATATCCAAACTGCTGAACACTGAAGAAAAGAAAAAAAATAATTGAACACAACCAAAGAAAAACACCACATTGCTTTATAGGGGAACAACGATTTCAAAGACTGGATTTCTCATCAAAAATCAGAGGCCAGAAAGAAATACAACATCACTTTTAAAGTGCTGAAAGAAAAGAGCTATCAACACAAAATTCTATAACCAGCAAAAATATCCTTCAGCACCGAGGTGAAATAAAGATTCTCTGGAGGAAGAAGTACTAAGAAAATCTGTTGTCAACAGATCTACTCTAAGAGAACAGCTGAAGGAAGCTATTCACACAGAAGAAAAATGATACCAGCAGGAAACCTGAAATGAAGGAAGAACAACAGAAATGGTAAACATTTGGATAAATATTCTCCAGCTGCCTTCTTTAACATGTTTGGTGGATGAAAACAAAACTCATACTGTCTGATCGTCAATGCACATAAGTATAATACATAAGACAACTATATACTATAAAGCAGGGCAGGCAAAAGTGCCTATAGGGTATAAGGTTGATACACTCCATGTGAAGAGATTAGATATTGATTCTAAGTAGATTGTAAATTTTTAAGTATGTACATTGTCATCCCTAGTTACCACTAAAACAATCTATACAAAAGGCTACGGTAAATAACAAAATAGAAAAATAAAAACGCGATACTAAGAAGTTCATATGTATGATGCAATTTATATGACATTATCCCAAAGACAAAAGCTTAGTGACAGTGGACAGGTCAGTCAGCAGTTGTCAGGAGTTAGGAATGGGTGAGAGTACGGTTTACAAAAGAAACACAAGGAAGTTTCTGGAGCAATGGAACGGTTCCAGGTCCCATTTGGGTAGTGGCTAAACAAACCTATACATGTGTAAACATTCACAGAACAACAAACACAGTCAATTTTGCTTTGTGTTAATTTAAGAATTAAAATTTAAAAATATACAACAAAGGGAGATATGGGTAAAGGTGGAATCTCAGAGAACATAGTATGTAAAGAGCAGGAAGAGCAAAAACAATAGAAGCAAAGCAAGTGGCAAAAACGAAAACAAAACAAAGAAAAAACCCACACTGTTGTCACAGAGGGCAGCACTGCAAGGAAGGGAGTGTGGAATCTGCCATGTCTAATGGATGGGCAACTGGGCAGTCAGTGTCAACCATGCTAAGCACTGCTTTGGATGTGGGAGGGATGGGGAGAGAGAGCAAAGTGTCTGAATTACAGGAAAGTATACATGCCAAAGTGTGGGAATGAGGAAAACAGCCAAGTCTGGACTAGTGTATCACCAAAAGCTCATTTCATTTATTTATTTAATTTTATTTTCTTTTTTCTTTTTTCTTTTTTTTTGAGACGGAGTCTTGCTCTGTCACCCAGGCTGGAGTACAGTGGCGCGATCTCGGCTCACTGCAAGCTCCACCTCCCAGGTTCACGCCATTCTCCTGCCTCAGCCTCCTGAGTAGCTGGGACTACAGGCACCCACTACCACCCCTGGCTAATTTTTTTATTTTTATTTTTGTATTTTTAGTAGAGACGGGGTTTCATCGTGTTAGCCAGGATGGTCTCGATCTCCTGACCTCGTGATCCGCCCGCCTCAGCCTCCCAAAGTGCTAGGTTTACAGGTGTGAGCCACCGCGCCCAGCTATTTTATATTTTTGAGACTGAGTCTCACTCTATTGCCCAGGCTGGAGTGCAGTGACACGATCTTGGCTCACTGCAACCTCTGCCTCTGGGGTTGAAGTGATTATCATGCCCTAGCCTCCCAAGTAGCTGGGATTACAGGCACCTGCCACCATGCCCGGCTAATTTTTGTCATTTTAGTAGAGATGGGGTTTTACCATATTGGCCACACTGGTCTTGAACTCCTGAACTCAAGTGATCTGCCTGCCTCAGCCTCCCAAAGTGCTGGGATTACAGGCGTGAGCCACCACGCCCAGTCAAAAAGCTCATATTATTTAAAACCGTAACAACAACTGACAATATTTAATAAAAATTTGCCATGTGCTAAGCCACTGTTTCTCAATCTGGAGGCACAAACAGTTACTAAGTTTTAAAAAAATTCAGCCAGGTGTGGTGGCTCAATCCCACCATCTGTAATCCCAGCACTTTGGGAGGCTGAGGCAGGTGAATCACGATGTCCGGAGTTCAAGACCAGCCTGGCGTGGCCAACATGATGAAACCCCATCTCTACTAAAAATACAAAAAAAATAGCTGGGCATAGTGGCAGGTGCCTATAATCCCAGCTACTTGGGAGGCTGAGGTAGGAGAATCGCTTGAACCCAGGAGGCGGAGGTTGCAGTGAGCCGAGGTTGAACCACTGCACTCCAGCCCAGATGACAGCAAGACTCTGTCTCAAAAAAAAAAAAAAAAAAAAAAAGTTTAAACAAATTCTTCCACACCCCTTGGTATTGATGTTACTATATTTATTTAATTAAATATAAATGTTAAGTATACATTCATTATGTTTACAGCTCTTTATAGTGCAAAACAAATATTCATATAAAAATGAAAACTACAAAATCCAAATTCTATTTAACCACAATAAATTTAATGTTGAAAACAATGCATGTTTTGGGAATCTTAAACTGTGCTTAAAACATGAATATGGCAGCTGGGAGCAGTGGCTCATGTCTGTAATCCCAGCACTTTGGGAGGCTGAGGCAGGCAGATCACTCACTTGAGGTAAGGAGTTTGAGACCAGCCTGGCCAACATGGTAAAAATACCAAAAAATCAGCCAGGCACCTGTAATCCCAGCCACTCAGGAGGCTGAGGCATGAGAATCGCTTGAACCTGGGAGGCCAAGGTTGCAGTGAGCCCAGATCGCGCCACTGCACTCCAGCCTGGACAGAGTGAGACTGTCTCAAACAAAACAAAACAAAAAAGAAAACAAAAAAATCCACGAATATGGTACAGGCTAATGTACAGGTCCTTTGGGTTTATCCTGCTGTTCTTTATGTCAGCTGTGAAGACATCCTTTATACGGTGCACAGTGACAGGCTTTGGCCGTGTCTTGGAAGCAAATACTTCATTACATATTAAGTATACCTTCTTTTCTCAACAGCTAAGAATGACTAAGACCCAACACAATTATACACAGAGGTTCAAATGTGGGCTAGAACTGCACAGCGAGACACAATGCAGTAGTCCTCCAGATGACCCAGAATATTCTTTTAATTTTAAAATATTATCATCAGCATAAAAACAAAACATGTAGAACAGCTCTAATTTGAGGACACAGTGTAAAAAGCCTTACATACATTACTTAGGCATTAAACAACCCTACAATAGCTTCAATAAATAAAGACCTCATCAGTTTTCCTAGCCCCTCAATGAAAAGTTTACTTTAGAAAAATGTAAGCCACATCAAAACCTTTGCTTAATAAGGTAACAACAATAAAAACAGAAAGAAAAAAAAAAGTAACACGTTCCATTATTTTAGAAGACTAGAATCCTGATGATAATGTGCTCAGCTCTGAATGAAATAATTTACAGATAATCAACATGTGTTTCTTAGCAACCTGTGTGCATAAAAAGGTACAATATATCATATGATTCCAATTATATGACATTCTGGAAAGGCAAAACTATAGAGAGAGTAAAATAATCAGTGGTTGCCAGGAGTTCGGGAGAAACAGGGAGAGTGATAAATAGGAGGAAGCATAGGAATTTGGGGGAGACAGTAAAAATACTCTATATGGGCCAAGTGCAGTGGCTCACGCCTGTAACCCCAGCACTTTGGGAAGCCGAGGCGGGTGGATCATCTGAGGTCAGGAGTTCAAGACCAGCCCAGCCAACATGGTGAAACCCCGTCTCTATTAAAAATACAAAATTAGCCGGGCGTGGTGGCACATGCCTGTAATCCCAGCTACTTGGGAGGCTGAGGCAGGAGAATCGCTTGAATCCAGGAGGCGGAGGTTGCAGTGAGTTGAGATCTAGCCATTGCACTCCATTCAGCCTGGGCAACAAGAGTGAAACTCCGCCTCCAAAAAAAAAAAACTCCATATGATATGTAAAGGTAGACAGGTGGCATTATGCATGTATCAAAATCCACAGAACTGTACAGCACAAAGAGTGAACCTTAATAAATGTACATTAAAAAAACAATCATTAGAAGCCTGGAGATTCCAGAGATAAATGCAGACTATGATAAGGGCATCAAACTGTATTACAAATGTACGCAACAACATCACTGAAAGAGGTGGGAAGAGAAGGTGCTGACCTAAGTAGCTTTGGAAATGAGTGGCATCTATAAGACTAAAAGTGAAAAGACTTGCACATAAGCCCTGAATTCTAGTTGGTAAAGTTGTTTCCCATGGGGGTACAGGTTAATGATTCTGAGACTGCTATACATGTACACTGGCACTAAACAATTAAGGACATGGGCCGGGCGTGGTGGCTCATGCCTATAATCCCAGCACCTTGGGAGGTCGAGGCGGGCGGATCATGAGGTCAGGAGTTTGAGACCAGTCTGACCAACATGGTGAAACCCCGTCTCTACTAAAAATACAAAAATTAGCTGGTCGTGGTGGTGCGTACCTATAATCTCAGCTACTCAGGAGGCTGAGGCAGGAGAATTGCTTGAACCCAGGAGGGAGAGGTTGCAGTGAGCCGAGATCATGCTACTGCACTTCAGCCTGGGGGACAGAGCAAGACTCCGTGTTGAAAAACAACAACAGGCAGGGCGCGGTGGCTCAAGCCTGTAATCCCAGCACTCTGGGAGGCCGAGACGGGCGGATCACGAGGTCAGGAGATCGAGACCATCCTGGCTAACATGGTGAAACCCCGTCTCTACTAAAAATACAAAAAAAAAAACTAGCCGGGCGAGGTGGCGGGTGCCTGTAGTCCCAGCTACTTGGGAGGCTGAGGCAGGAGAATAGCGGGAACCCGGGAGGTGGAGCTTGCAGTGAGCTGAGATCCCACCACTGCACTCCAGCCTGGGCGACAGAGCGAGACTCTGTCTCAAAAAAACAAAAAATAAAAAATAAAAAAAAAATTAAAAAAAAAAAGAAAAACAACAACAACAAAACCAACTAAGGACATGAATAGCAAATAGTGGGAGCCAAACTCTCACTGTTGGAATGAGTCTACAGACAAGCAAGAGGATGAGGCTAGAATAATCCACGTGGTGACGGATTTGAGAATAAACCCACATTGAATGTCAGAGGAGCACAGAAGCCAACTAGAAGAGTTCTCGATAACCAAAGGTGGAAGATTCTGAGCAACAAAATCGTTTTGAATTATAACCCAAAGTATAAAATAAATATCCATGAATCCATATTGATAAAAACACACGATTGAGGCCGGGCGCTGTGGCTCACGCCTGTAATCCCAGCACCTTGGGAGGCCAAGGGGGATGGATCACATGAGGTCAGGAGTTCAAGACCAGCCTGGTCAACATGCTGAAACCCCATTTCTACTAAAAGTAAAAAAAAAAAAAAAAAAAAAATTAGCCAGGCTTGGTGGCAGGCGCCTGTAATACCAGGTACTCAGGAAGTTGAGGTAGGAGAATTGCTTGAACCCGGGAGGCGGAGGTTGCAGTGAGCCAAGATCATGCCACTGCACTCCAGCCTGGGCAACAGAGTGAGATTCTGTCTCCAAACATTAAAAAACAACAACAACAACAAAAATGAACAAAAAAAAAAAAATGATTGAATAATACATGAGGGCGAAGAGACAAATCTCCAGCTAGCTTATGTAAATACTCCACTGTCAAGGAAGAAGGAGTATAACTCTCTGTTTCTTAGGTGTAGACTGCATGTAGTGACTCCTTTCAAAGAACAGCGTGGAAATGAGGAAGGAGTAACTTCATGGTGGAGAAACCTAACGAACACCACCGCAGCCAGGTGATCGAGGTCAACACTAGTTACAAATCACATTGACAGTATGTGACATATCTTGATACGATATGATGAAAATGGTACTTTGTCTGTGGTCTTCCACCCCACAACTCATAACCCCAGTATATCATAAGAAAAACACTGGGCAAATTCTAGCTGTGTAGTATCCTACAAAATACCTGAGCAGTACCCCACAAAACTGTCAACATCAAAAACAAGGGAAGTCGGAGACACTGCCACAGCTTAGAGGAACCTAAGGAGATGCAGCAACTAAATATAATGCCGTATCCTAGAACAGAAAAAGGACATTGGGTCAAAACTAAGAAAATATTAATCAACTTACTTTAATAATAATATATCAATATCGGCTCACTAATGGCACAAATATATCACGCTAATGTAAGACAGTAACTACACGGGAAAATGGATGTGGGGTAGACAGGAACCCTCTGTACTATCTATTTGAATTCTCTGTAAATCTAAAACTGTTCTAAAAAATAAAGTCATACTATCTGATTTCAAGACTTCCTATAATGCTATAGTAATCTGGCTGGGTGTGGTGGCTCACTTAAGGAACCTCCAGTACTTTGGGAGGCCGAGGCAGGTGGATCACTTAAGGTCACGAGTTTGAGAACAGCCTGGCCTACATTGTGAAATCCTGTCTCTACTAAAAGTACAAACATTAGTTGGTCATGCTGGTGTGCACCTGTAATCCCAGCTACTCAGGAGGCTGAGGCACGAGAATCGCTTGAACCTGGGAGGTGGAGGTTGCAGTGAGCCGAGATGGCACCCCTGCACTCCAGCCTGGGTGACAGAGCGAGACTCCAGCTCAAAAAAAAAAAAACAAACCCTAGAGTAATCACGACAGTATTCACATATGAACAGAGAAGATGATGAATGGAACAGGAAAGAGTGCAGCAGTAGATTCAGGCGTATCGCCAACTGATTTTCCACTAAATATACATATATGAACTTCAGGTTCCAGAAAAAATCTCAGCAGGCCCATTTCTTCCATTCTCACAGTATCCCTATTTACATGGAAGAATGAGAACCTACTAAGGGATCATAGCAATTCCCGAGTGGCTCCTATGAGCAAGGTACTGTTTCCTTAGGCTTGCATGTGAGGCAAGTGTTACTGAAGGTGAAGCTCAACAAGGTTAAGTGGTTTGCGCAAAGTGACACAGCTGAGGAGTGGCAAAGCTGGGTCTGCAGTGCAACCTGTCTGATTCTGGCAGCGTTCTCGCAACATTCAGAAACAAATGTCGAAGAAAGAAAAAGAGGACATCAGCTCAAACATCCCAAGCCTGCCTTGTTTGTCGGTTTTTTTTTTTTTTGCTTTATTTGAAAGATGAGATCACTCATGTTTTCCCTGTGTCTTCCAAAATATTAAGTAAATACGTAATGAATAGTTACTAAAATGAACATGTTAGCTTATGAGGCCAAATTTATGATCCGGTTGAGTGAGTCTGTATGTTGTGTATACATTTTACAATAACTGGGGGGCTTTTGCATAGTCAGTGGAATTATTTATTTATATTTATTTATTTATTTATTTTTTGAGACGGAGTCTCACGCTGTCACCCAGGCTGGAGTGCAATGGTGTGATCTCGGCTTACTGCAACCTCCACCTCCCGGGTTCAAGCGATTCTCCTGCCTCAGCCTTCCAAGTAGCTGGGACTACAGGTGCCCGCCACCATGTCTGGCTAATTTTTGTATTTTTAGTAGAGATGGGGTTTCACCATGTTGGTCAGGCTGGTCTCAAACTCCCGACCTCAGGTGATGTGCCTGGCTCAGCCTCCCAAAGTGCTGGGATTACAGGCATGAGTCACCGTGCCCGGCCTAGTCAGTGGAATTATTTAAATGCTATTAAAGTAAAACTATGTTATTTCAATTGTTATAAAAACGTACAGTGGTTACTTTTGCTCTGCTGTATCTTGTTGGTTATAATCATGATTATCTAACCTCAACTCTTAGATCAGAATACAACCCCCTTAGGCCAGGTGCGGTGGCTCAAGCCTGTAATCTCAGCACTTTGGGAGGCAGAGACAGGCGGATCACGAGGTCAGGAGATTGAGACCATCCTGGCTAACACGGTGAAACCCCATCTCTACCAAAAAAGATAGAAAAAAACTAGCCGGGCGTGGTGGTGGGGGCCTGTAGTCCCAGCTACTCGGGAGGCTGAGCCAGGAGAATGGCGTGGATCCGGGAGGCGGAGCTTGCAGAGAGCCGAGATCCGGCCACTGCACTCCAGCCTGGGCGATAGAGCGAGACTCCGTCTCAAAAAAAAAAAGAATACAACTCCCAACGGTGAACCAAGGTCATTTGCTAACGTTTCCCCCCTCACAATCATAGAAAACCCTGTACAATTTTTATATCTATTTTATCATTCCAGCTTCTAGAGAGTCTCTCATGAAATATCCAGACTTAAACTAGTAGAACTCTGCTCTCTTTGAAAAATAGCCTGCATTTCAAATCCAATAGGATCTGTCAGCCTGAGAAATTTCCTTTCCTTCTGGACTCAGAAATGCTAACAGGATCACAGCCTTACGTTGCCGTATCTGCCCCTGCTACTGAATATTTAGAGCAAATTCTAATTTCAAATTCTTATGGTTAGAATAGAATCTTTATATCTAAAAACAATTAGAGATTGAGAAAGTCTAGAATGTTATTTCTGGGTTCTTCCTCTTGTATCTCAATGAAACAGTCTAGCTTTTTATGAAATTCATAAAGTTTATGTTATTTCTAAGGTCTTATACTCTGCTTTCATTCAATTTCATATAAACGAATAGTTTCAAAAATAGTTATGATGATGGTAATACCATTTTGAAGCTCTCTAACCATTTTACAAATCATTTATTATCTCATCTGATCCTCCTGTCAATCTGGAAAAATATACAGGGAGCTGTTAGAGTATTTTATAGATGTCAAAAGAGGCCCACACGGATTACGTAACTTGTCCAAGTTACCCCACTAATAAGTGCTAGGGCAGGAGAAGACGGGTCTCTGGATTTCAATCCGAATGCTTTACTCAGAAGCTCATGCCTCTCCTGTCTCAAATTTCAGGTCTAACTCTAGACTAAACATAGTCTGCATTTTTCTCATTCCTTAGGAACATCACCTTGGTTTCTCCGTATTTCTCTTTCTTATAGGAGATCTCTGACGAAGCCCAGATAGTTGGGTAAAACTGAGATGCTGAGAGATTCAGCACCATGACATCTGTCAGTTAGAAAGCTGAAGTTAACCATGTACTCTTGCTTTAAAAATAAATAAATAACTTGAAGACGTTTTCTCTACTTTACAAGAGAGCATTCCTCCTTTGTGGAAAAGTTATCTACCATTTTCTACCCAGTCTTCACACTTCAGATATTTTTTAGGTGTGTTTTCACCTTTCTAAAAGGGGAATGTGAAGGGAAGAGCTCTGTACCAGCACTTTCCAGAGGCAGGGATTTACAGGCAGGTCTCTTAAGAGCCACAGTTGGTCCACGTATCTCTGATTTTCTGATGATATGTACGTTTTCAATTGCCCTTGTATTTTGTTTTTTTTTTATGTATTTTTAAATCACTTACTAATATATCTCATTTTATCCCAACACTGCTTCTTGCATTTCTTTCCAAGCATAGAGAAGAAATCCAAATACAAAGCACTACACATAATACAGTGCAACTAAAACGAGGTAGGGGCGTCCCACTAATTAAATACTTGCTGACTTGAAAATGTCCCAATTTTATAAAATGTATCAAGAGACCCACACTTTGCATTGCATTTTATTCCTCTATGTCAGTTAACAATTAATTGCCTCTCAGCTCCAAATTCACCCTTCAATACCTACTCTGCACTAATTGGCTGAACTCTTGAGAATTCCTCCTTTGCAGTGAGCATGATGCTAAACTTTAGCAGCAGAGGGCGATAGAGGGAAAATGCAAAAGGAAAGGGTTCCTCCGGAATCTGGGGTGCCTGCGTGTTTCGCTTCTTCCTGCTAATGCAAGGCTGTCTCAGTGACTATGGATATGGAGAATACCCAAGGGTGCTCCATCCCAAGTGTGAGCTCAGAGCAGACAACGAGCAGAGCCTCACGAACTCACAGCCTCGGTCTGGTGACCGCCTCGCCACAGCCCTCCTGACACAAACATCACACACCCATCATATAGGTGACTGACATCCATAAGAGACAAAAGGCACTGTAGGGACAAGGGGATTTGGTGGTACAGGGACACTCCGGAAAAGTCTGTCCAGACTGGACCAGGGAGATAAAGGACTCAGGGGAGGGAGGAGTCTCCAATTAAAAGACGAAACTGACAGGTTACTTGCAAACACCCTATCAACATAGAGAGGAATTTCACAATTCTATCAGAGGTATGGGGGACTGACTGGTGGTGAAAGTGTCGATAAAGACAACTAAGCAAAGTTTTAAACAGCAGCAATCAATGACTTTAGAGAAAAGGGCATAAAGAAATAAAATCTAATTGCAGTACACACTGTGGCTCAGTTGTGAATGACATTTACATAGTCATAGAACAATCAACACTGATTGAAGACTGAAAACACTGATGTGTGTGCGATGGGGTAAGTGGGAAATGTGTGTGTGTAGGCTTACTTCAAGTTAGATTAACATCTTCCTTAGGAGGAAGTCAACAGATATTGAAGACTAAAAACATTTAAGAAATAGCATATTATTTAGAAATAGAGACATCCAACTACAGTTGACTCTTAAACAACTTGGAGGTTATGGTGCCAACGCCCTGCAAAGTTGACCACCACTTTTTTCCCCCCCAAAGATGGAGTCTTGCTCTGTCGCCCAGGCTGGAGGGCAGTGATGCGATCTTGGCTTACTGCAACCTCTGCCTCCCGGGTTCAAGCAATTCTCCTGCCTCAGCCGCCCGAGTACCTGGGTTTACAGGAGCTCACCACTACGCCTGGCTAATTCTTTGTATTTTTAGTAGAGACGGGGTTTCACCATGTTGGCCAGGCTGGTCTCAAACTCCTGACCTCATGATCTGCCCATCTCGGCCTCCCAAAGTGCTGGGATTACAGGCATGAGCCACCGCGCCCGGCCCACATACAACACTTTTGAATCCCCCAAAACTTAACTAACAGTCTACTGTTAACTGAAAGCCTTACAGATAACACTAACAGTGAATTAACACATATTTTGTATGTTATATGTATTATACATTATATTCTTACAATAAAGTAAGCTAGAGAAAAGGAAATATTCAGAAAATCATAAGGAAAAGACAATATATTTCCAATTTATTAAGTGGAAGTGGATCATAATAAAAGTCTTCATCCTCGTTATCTTCACACTGAGTAGGCTGAGGAGGAGGAAGAAAAGGCGTTGTTGGTCTTGCTGTCTCGGGTGGTAGAGGTGGAAGAGGTGAAGGAGGTAGAAGGGGAGGCAGGAAAGGGAGGCACACT
Organism: Rhinopithecus bieti; assembly: GCF_001698545.2. Taxonomy (NCBI): domain Eukaryota; kingdom Metazoa; phylum Chordata; class Mammalia; order Primates; family Cercopithecidae; genus Rhinopithecus; species Rhinopithecus bieti. The sequence goes on along the minus strand of NW_016813959.1, from coordinate 2,682,916 downwards.
TGGTGTAATTCTATGAAAATACATTGTAATTTGCCTGACATCTTTGCTTTTCATTTCTCTAAAATGTTTCTATATGATACCAATCCTTCTTCCACTGTTTGCTTTAGTTTCAGTGCACATTATCACAGAAGGGTCCATGTCATTAAAGAAGACAAAAGTAGTCTTTTGTTTTTGTTTTTTGTTTCGTTTTGTTTTTGAGACGGGGTCTTGCTCCGTCACCAGGCTGGAGTGCAGTGTCGCAATCTGAGCTCACTGCAACCTCCGACTCCCAGGTTCAAGTGATTCTCCTGCCTCAGCCTCCCGAGTAGCTGGGATTACAGGCACACACCACCACACCCAGCTAATTTTTGTATTTTTAGTACAGATGGGGTTTCACCATGTTGGCCAGGATGGTTTTGATCTCCTGACCCTGTGATCCGCCTGCCTCGGCCTCCCAAAGTGCTGGGATGACAGGCGTGAGTCACCGTGCCTGGCCTGTCAAAAGTCGTCTTAAATTCCTGAAACACTTCTGCCAGATCGTTTAGTCAGTTTGTTTTCTGGCACTGCTGCTTCTATGTCTTCTTCCTCATTGTCTGGCACTGGTCTGGAAGCAGACCTCTCCATCAGGTCAACTTATGTTAATTCCTCTGGTGTGATGTCTATTAGCTCTTCATTTTCTCCAAGATCCCTACCTTGAAACCCTTCAATCTCCACCCTCACCCCAATTTTTTTTTTTTTTTTTTTTTTTTTTTGGCCTTTCCACAATCTCTCTCATGATTTCTTTTTTGGGCTCTGTTGTAAATCTTGTGAAGTCATGTAGAACATATGGACACAGTTTTCTCCAGCAGGAAATTATTGTTTTGGGCTTGATGGCTTCCATAGCTTTTTCTATCATAACAATAGCATCTTCAATGGTGTCATCTTCTAGATTTTTGAGATGTTCTATCAGGGTTCTCTTCCATAGCACTGGCAATTCCATAGCTTTTTCTATCATAAAAATAGCATCTTCAATGGTGTCATCCTTCTAGACTTTCGAGATGTTCTATCAGGGTTCTCTTCCATAGCACTGGCGATCCTTTCGGTAGAGTACCACGTGGAACGAGACTTAAAGGTCCTTGTGACCCCCGATCTAGAGTCTGAATTAGAGACCTTGGGTCTGGCAGCAAGTAGAACACATTGGTGCCTTCAGTGTTAAACTTCTGGGGTTCTGAATGGCCATGGGCATTGTCCAGTATCAAAAGAACTTTAAAAGGCAGTCCCCTACTGGCAAGGTACTTCCTGACTTCAGCGGCAAAGCATCAATGAAATCGATCTGGAAAAGGAGCTGTTGTTGTCTAGGCCTTCTTCTTGTACAACCAAAAGATGAGCAACTTTTCGCTTCAAGGTTTGGAGGTTAGCAGCTTTAGAGATAAGGGCAGTCCTGATCATAAACCCAATGCATTTGCACAAAACAGAGTTAGCTTAACCCTTCATGCCTTAAATTCTGATGCTTGATTCTCTTCCTTACTAATAAATGTCATGTATGGCTTTTGCCCCCACCAGAACAGGTCACTGACCTGCAATGAAAATCTGTCAGGCAGATATCCTTTCTCCTCAATAATTTTCTTAATAACATCTGGGAACTTGTCTGCTGCCTCTTAGTTGGCGGAAGTTGCTTCACCTACTATCTTGACATATTTCAAACCAAACCTCTTTTCTGAAATTATCAAACCATCCTTTGCGGGCATTAAATTCTCCAGCTTTAGATCAGATCCTTCACTTTCCTTTTGCTTTAAGTTGTCATTTAATGACATTGCTTTTTCTCAAATCATATTAGAGAGTACAGACATGCCTTTCTTATAGCAATCCTGCACCCAAAGAATAGCTGCATTTTCAATATGAGATTAAAAGGTATAAGTGCAAGGTTTTTGCACCTGCTGGCATAGCTGCAGTGATGGCTTCATGTATTTCCTTTTCTTATAATGATCCTTATGCTGGATTTATTTATCTTGAAATTTCTGGCAATTGTAGCTCCAGACCTTAGTCTACAGTACATGTCAAGCAATTCAACTTTTCCTTGTAATGTCATAACTTTACTTCTTGTGAGCATTTCCATTGTGAAAGACTAGTATCACATTGTATGGATCCCACGGTGTTGTTCAGTGTTTATATTATTGCACTAAACACAAAAAGTAAGAAGTTCAAGAGGTCACTTTTTTTACTGTGGTAAAAAAAAATTTACTGGAGAGATAACTGCTCAAACAGAGATGATTAACATCATACAGCAGCATTTTAAGTGGATACTCACAACATCTGAGCTCACCTCAATAGCAACAGGAGGTGACTATGAAATTATTGCATTATCACAGTATGTATTACAGTAGTTCAGTTTGTGCAGTATGATTTAATACTGTATCTTTCATGGCAGGGTGCGGTGGCTCATACCTGTAATCCCAGCACTTTGGGAGGCCGAGGTGGGTGGATCACGAGGTCAGGAGATCAAGACCATCCTGGCTAACATGGTGAAACCCCGTCTGTACTAAAAATACAAAAAATTTAGCCGGGCGTGGTGGCGAATGCCTGTAGTCCCAGCTACTCGGGAGGCTGAGGCAGAAGAATGGCATGAACCCGGGAGGCGGAGCTTGCAGTGAGCCGGGATCTGGCCACTGCACTCCAGCCTAGGCGAAAGGGGAGACTCCATCTCAAAAAAAAAAAAAAAAAAAAAACTGCATCTTTCCATGTGTTTACATTTCTGTCCACTGTGAAGGGTGCCATACATGATTTGTAAGTGTTTGTGTACATTTGTTTTGATAAATTTTAACTTTGTAAGTAGATCTGTGTATATTTCATAGTAGCAAATGATAAAATAGACTAGCATCTGCATATATTTTAGCATTTATTACATACCTAACTTTTCTTAGTTGTTTTCAATGTTTCTAGACTATACAATTCATCTGAGAGTTTTTTCAAATTGTCAAAAATCTCCAAAAAATTTTCCAATATGTTTATTGAAAAAGATCCATGTATAAGTGGAGCTGCATAGTTCCTGGGTCAAGTGTATATTGGACTATAGACACTTTACTATAAACCACTAAAAGAATCAGAAGCACTGTTTCTGGGGGGTAAGACTTGGAGGCGAGGAGAGCTGCTTCTCCTAAGTTGCCTAATTCTGATTTTTCATACTATATAGAGGTATTATTTTTGATAAAAGTGAAAATTAAATGTTAAAAAATTAAGTCCAAAGAAGAATGTTAACTGAATAATAAACAGGTCAATATGACAGAAATCACAAAGGCCTTAGAAGCCCTGCTTAGGCAATGACGAAGCACTGAAAGGTTTTAGCAAGCAAATGCCATGATCAGAACTATATTTTTAATATATGTAATTTTTAAAATAGAGACAGGGTCTTGCTATGTTGCCCAAGCTGGTGTCGAATTCCTAACCTCAAGCAATCCCCCTGCCTTGGCCTCCCAAAGTGCTGGGATTAAAGGCATGAGCCACCTCACCTGGCCCCAGCACTGTATTTTACAAAGAATAGGAAGGAGATAGACAAAACAAAGCATAAACAGAAAGAAAGAGAGCTTGAATTAAAAACAACAACAAAAACCACAACCAAACAACAGAAATGTGTCGACGAAAAGAGTCAAACGCTATAAAATATTTGAAGAGATTTATTCTGAGTCAATTATGAGTGACCATGGCTATGTCACGGCTCTCAGGAGATCCTGAAAACATGTGTCCAAGGTGGTTGGGGTGCAGCTTGGTTTTACACATTTTAGAGATGCATAAAACATCAATCAAACACATTTAAGAAATACATTGGTTTGGTCCAGAAAGGCGGGACAACTCAAAGCAGGGGCGGGCAGCTTTCAGGCTACTGGTGAATTTAAACATTTTCTGGTTGACAATTGGTTAAGTTTGTCTAAAGACCTGGGATGGATAGAAAGGGAATGTTCAGGTTAAGATCAAGATTGTGGAGACCAAAGTTCTTTTGAAGTCTTACAGTAGCTGACCTTAGAGACAAGAGATGACAAATGTTTCCTATTCAGATCTTAGTTAATCTCTTTAGGATTGGGAGGGTTTGCAGGGAAAAAAAAGGTCCAGCTATGTTAATAGAGATTCTTTACAGATGCAAATGTTCCCCCCACAAAGAACAGCTTTGCAGGGCCATTTCAAAATATGGCAAAGAGACACGTTTTGGGGTAAAATATTTTGGTTTTCTTCCTTGTCTTGTAGTGTTATGCCAGAGTCAGATTGGAAAGTAAGTCATGATATATGTAAAAATAAAACCCACCTGATGAGAATTTATGATTTATGGGGTATGACTCCCCAGACCCCTTATATAGGAATTTGGGCAAGATTTTAAAAAAAATCGGAGTTTAGTCCTCAAATGTCTGGCGAACACCACACTGAACTGAGGAAACAGCACTCTGGACTCTTGTTTGTGGTGGGAAGGTCAGAAGGGTGTAAGCGGTGATCACTATAAGGATGCCTCAATCTTTATCCATCTAGTAATTCTCTATAAATCAGTTATCCGCAGGAAAGGGATAGCCAGTGAGGCAGTCATAAACATCATAGTCTTTCTTGTAGAATACCATATCTCATATCTGGATAAAAACCACCCTGGGTTATGAATCAGTCTTACAAGGCTTTCACCTAGTGTGGATTTTTAGCCATGTCTCCATCAGACTACGCTTGAGTAAACTGACCATCAAAGTTCTGGACCTAAGACCTGAGAAGCCAACCCTTGGAAGTAATGATGCTTGGATAAAAACCGCAAAGCCACGCTTACTCATACACCCTTTCACTCACCAGGGCTCTGGCCTACGTGTTTAGTAACATAGACTAAGGAATGTCAGGTTAACTTTTTTCTTTATAACACAGCTACAAAAAGATGGAACAGAGAAAATGAGGTAGACAAGGTATCTGGATTTCGGGAAGACATGTAACAAAAGAACGGAAGCCATTACTCCTGTGATTAATGAATCTGAAACACCCTCTTCCAGGAAAGTCTACGTGAGGGTGCTATGCAGGGTCCAGGAGAACTGGGGATTCTGAGAAATAAGGAAAGACGTACACTAGGAACAGAAGAAAGAATCGTTATCTACTGGAATGCACTCGGGCCAAGCAACAAACTGGAAATCAGAGTTCAGTCCAGGTTCCCCCCAGCCCCACCCACTGCTCAGAACCTCGCTATTTCAAGTGAGGTCCTCAGCCAGCAGCAGCCACTGCCCCCCCCCGCACCCCCCGCCCCCACCAGAGCTGGTTAGACATGAAGAATCTCAGGCTCCACGCCTCAAATCTAACAAATCAAAATCTTCATTTTAACAAGATATCACCTGGGGGTGATACCGATGCCCATTAAGTTTGGGAAGCACCAACTTAGGAGAGAAAGGAGTCTTTCCGGTTTCCGCCTTCCCCCCATGGTGCCTGCAGGCGTAGAAACTAGGCAAACATCTGGTATTTGAAGCTGTCTAGATAGTAACAGAATCATTTGTATACCATGAAAGTGCTAAGGAGAATCTGGCAACTATGTATCTTCTGGAAAAGGCACGGATTCCAGGACACTCAATTATTTCTTAGGAGCTTGATTTTGGAGTTAAATGAGAACACAGCGTGAATCACGGATTTCTCTTTATAGCCGCCTATTTTATTTAAACAAAAAATGCTAAACATTAATTTTAGTTGTACTTAATTGAATAATTTCTCGGGGGAATAGTTCAGGGAGAGTTTAAAACTGCCTGTTTCCAAAAGCCATTACAAATTGGCATATACTATTATGTCACTGTGCCAACCAAAACAGCACACTTTAATGTCCCTGGGGCCGCCTTCACTCCAGATGCGTTCGGAACTCCTAGTAATATAATGCAGGCAAAAACCTTATTTACACGAAGTCGTGTTTTGAATATCCTTTTCCAATTATCTGGAATGAGATAATAGATCCCTAATTGGAAGCACTGGGGGGAAAAAAAGCCAGGTCAGTGGTTCCTCCCTTGTGAATGCTTTTATTAGTGAAAACTAAAACAGTCTGTACAAGAGTAAAAGAAATCTCCTTTGCCACAGTTAATCGTTGGAACATCTATAAACTTAGAAATTGCCCCATGGTCACCTCTAATTAGCCAGCTGATTTTTAAAAGATTGATCTTGTCTTTTCCTATGAATCGTAAGCACGGAAGGATTGGGGGTGGGGGAGGGATAAATGGAATGCAAGGGATAGAAATCCAAAAACCACTTTGGCAAGAGAACAGACCAAAGCGATGGCTGTGCAGGCCTTACTCCCTCTACCTTCATCCCACCCAAATATCTTCCATTCTGTTTCATGCTTGCATGAAGGGTACGGATTCTGAATTTCTCTTTCATTTCTGACTAATAATGGTCATAACATCACTACCAGACAAGTCATCATTGCTTATTATTGATTTGTTCATTTGTATTTCAAATTATATCTGTCGATAAAGTATCATCTGTTTATTCTCAAAGCAGGTATAAGTAAAATTAAATAGCGAATTTTACACTTTTGCTAAAACTGTACGTTTCCTTCCTTACCATTCATTATCTAATAGAGTTTACATTTAAGTCAAATAAGTATTTTTGTACAAATCAGCATTTCTCTTCCATTGCAGTGGAGACTAGCTCCCATACGTTACAAGTAACGTGCCATGCAATCAGGCACGCTCAGTGACTGGAGTTGTCTATTTTCACAGATGTCACAGAGAAGCCATCTGAAAAGCTACGCATAGCGCAGCTGTTCTTGGCTGTTAGCAAGATAAACTTGGAAACCTTGTTTTCTAAAATGTTCAAAATTGGAATGGGTTTTCCAAATGTAAATTAATTACCAACTTCCATGTGTTGACAAGCAAACACGCTAATGTTTATGTTTCAACTTGACAAAAGAAATTTAAGCATATTATCCATAAACCTCTAAAGGAAACAAACTCCATGTATTAACTTCATTACGTTTTTTTTTCCTAAAATGTTTAAAAAACATTATCATGAGATGTAACATGCAAAGAGAAAAGCACAACTTATGTGTACGGTTTAACAAACGGTTACACAGCAAAACCAAGCAGTCTCAAAAAATCTCAACTCATTTACTCCATGGGCAATCAACAAACATTTACAATCTGCCAGGCACTGTGTTAGGTGCTAATGTGAACACTTAGCAAGTATTACTTGTTAGCATTATTTGCTCAAATAACAACCACTGCAAAGTCCATAATTCTTACCTACCTGAGTTTCAAGGCAAACAAATATATACTTTATCATGTGGACAAGGAGCATTTTCCTCCAATAAATCTACTCTAGAGGTTTGTACTCTTGGGATACTTAACAATATATCACTTCTGAAAGGACCACAAGAAAGGGCTTGGTGGTCAGTAACACCCAGATGTGAACTTTTCTCTCTGACCTATACTAGCAGTGAATGATGTTCTCAATGTCTCTCTGATTAACCCTTGAAGTCAGGCCTCTTCCTCCAGAACAAAGGCTTCCCCACTTGGGAGCTGCTTAGAACTTTTCCCAAGCACCTTGCAAAGTGTCTTATTTTTCATACTGTGCTTAGATCTGAAAAAAGTCTTTGTTGTAGCATGAAGACACTAAAATCCCTGGCTATAAAACTAATGTTCTCAACACCAGGAAAAACACAGTCCATAGCTTTGCTTTAAGAGAGACTGTTTTGCCTAATTAATCACAAAGTTTTCAAGTAAACTTCGTTGGTAAAATTCTCAAAAGCAGTTCAGCTGTTTCCAAACTGCACATCAGAAAAATTCCTATGTTACATAGTCTGGGATAATCAATGTTAAAACAATATACATAACAGGATCATTTCCTCACTAGGTTCCATTTCTGTCAGGAAAGGAGGGAGAATTTTAAGCCAAAATAGTAATTCAAGCCAATAATCTGCAAACTTGGTTGTACAAGATGATTCATTGGAATGTGGAAAGAAAATACTGACATTTCCATTAATATGCTGCATTTACTCCTTAATCTCTCAGCCTTTTTAGAAGCAAGGTAACATATAGAACAGTAGTATATATAATTTTCCAAATACAATTATAAAAATATTCGAGACAGTTGCTCATAATTTCTACTAAGGGGATGCATGATCTAAAAATGTTGGAAGTCACTGTATTAAAAGTGGTATAGACAAGCTATAAAAGAATACAAGTATATGGAACCCAAAAGTCTAAAAAGTTAAATATCTTTGTCATTATTAGAGAAAATATCAAAGTCCTAATAGTAAAAAGTGAGTATTCAGTCAACTTGAGTTGAGGGAGGATTAAAAAATACACAAATACATAGTCCAAGGAACACGGTGGTAAGATGTTAATATTAGGGAGACTGGGGTGAGGGAGGTAAGAAAGCTCTTTGCATTATTTTTGCAACTTTTCTATAAATCTAAAATTGGTTCAGAATAAACACTTAAAGTGACTAATCACAGCAGCAAATTTTACTTTATTTTATTATTATTATTATTTTTGAGACGGAGTTTCACTCCTGTCACCCAGGCTGGAATGCAATGGTGCGATCTCGGCTCACCGCAACCTCTGCCTCCCGGGTTCAAGTGATTCCCCTGCCTCAGCCTCCCGAGTAGCTGGGATTACAGGCATGCGCCACCACGCCTGGCTAATTTTGTATTTTTAGTAGAGACGGGGTTTCTCCATGTTGGTCAGTCTGGTCTCAAACCCCCGACCTCAGGTAATCCACACACCTCGGCCTCCCAAAGTGCTGGGATTACAGGTGTGAGCCACCACACCCGGCCTCATAGCAGTAAATTTTTAAAATTACCCTAAAAGGGAAGTTACTCATGTGCATTCCCCCACACCCAGGCTCTCTGTTCTGTGCCATAGATCACCGTAACTGACGTGCTCTCGACATTATCTCAGAGCCCTCATTCCTTTCGGCATTTGAGAGTTTCTGTCAAAACATATATTTGTTCACAGAGTGCTTTCTGCATGTAAATATAATTTGTCTTCGGAGTTCTGATAGAAGATAAAAATAGGTTGAGAACTGCTGAACTATAGATTGAGGGGTGTAAAGGAAGTAGAGAACGGGCATGATCAAAGAAAAAACTCATGAGGATTTCAGAACATGATTAGATGTTTGCTTTAGGAAGAAAAGTTGCAATAGGACAAAGGGTGCCTACTTAATAGTAACTGGACACTATGTGTCAGATACTGGGCTAAGTCCTAGATGTAGAATGACTGTGGAGGCCGGGCGCGGGTGGCTCAAGCCCTGTAATCCCCAGCACTTTTGGGAGGCGAGACGGGCGGATCACGAGGTCAGGAGAATCGAGACCATCCTGGCTAACACAGAAAACATAAAATCCTCTCTAACATAAAAAAAAAAAAAAAAGCAAAAAAAAAATACAAAAAATTAGCCAGGCGAGGTGGCAGGCGCCTGTAGTCCCAGCTACTCGGGAGGCTGAGGCAGGAGAATGCGTGAACCCGGGAGGCGAGAGCTTGCAGTGAGCTGAGTCTGCGCCGCTGCACTCCAGCCTGGGTGACACAGAGCGAGGAGACTCTGTCTCAAAAAAAAAAAAAAAAAAAAAAAAAAAAGAATGACTGATGGAGACACAACCCGACCCTCAAGAAGCTTACTAGAGAAAAAAACACCAGAGAGGAGGCTGTGCAATAGCACTGAGAGGTAACAGGGAGCTGAACTAGGCCACTGGTGGAAGACAGGCCAAGAGCAACATCGGGGAGCGGAACTCACCCAAACTGTCCTGAGTAGGAAATTCTTTTCTCACAGGCAGACTGACCAGGGCTAAGTGGGTATTTTCACTGGAGACAGAGAGAATGGCGGTTCAACCTCCCTACTCTGTTACTGCACATCAACTGGCAAGCACTGACCAAAGGTAAAATGTGGACCCACAGGCTGACGACCTAGGCTGATAGCTGGGGGACATGGAGCTGTGATTCTTGGGAATTCTTAGGAACACAGCTGTGAACGTAAAGGAGACCTGTTTCTCAAGACTTGTAGGTTATATACATTTGTGTACCCAGAAAAGGGCTTCCTGAGCATCAGATTGTAATTCCACAGATAGGAGCTAAGGGTTTTCAATGGCAGCCTTTGTCTCTCCACTGTTTTTTCTCCCTTACTCGTATCTACCTCAGATCTAAAGAAACAAGCTTCAATCCTTGAGAAACTACCGCCAAGTTTCCAGTGTTTCAACTATCCCGACACCTCCACACCTCCTATATCCACAGAACAAACAGATGAATACAAAGAAGCCAGAGAACAAGGGCATCTGAGTGAAGGTGGGGCCAAGTGTAACTGTGAGAAGCAGTCTGCCAAGACAGATGGAGGGCTGTGCTAGTGTATACCTCAACAGAAAAAACTTGCAGGGACAGCCGTAAATGTATGTATGTATGTACGTATGTATGTATGCATCCATCCATCCATCCACCCACCCACCCACCTATCCACTCAACCATCCACCCATCATCCATCCACCCACCTACTCATCTGTCCATCCATCAATCCATCTATTCATCCATCCCTCCGTCTGTCCATCCATCCATCCATCCATCCATCCATCCGTCCATCCACCCATCTGTCCATCCACCCACCTCCCCAACCCACCTACCACTCAACCATCCACCCATCTATCCAGCCAGGCATCCATCCACCCACCTACCCATCTGTCCATCAGTCCATCCATCCCTCTGTCCATCCGTCCATCCGTCCATCCATCCATCCATCCACCCATCTGTCCATCCACCAACCCACCCAACCCACCTATCCACTCAACCATCCACCCATCTATCCAGCCAATCATCCATCCACCCACCTACCCATTTGTCCATCCATCCATCCATCCATCCATCCATCCATCCATCCATCCATCCGTGAAACCAAATGCCAGCATCCAAGAGGTGGCAAAAATGCAGCACAGACTCCTGAGTGAAGGTAAGTGGTAGCTACAGAATTTCCCTAAGAAAGGCACAGACAGCATCAGTCAAATTGGAGGGAAGGAGCTGGAACACTGCTTCTCAAACTCTCTGTGGTGCAGACCATTTTTTTTTTTCATTTTCAATCTGTCACAGACAAAAGCTTTTGCAAAATACAACAAAAATGATTTAATAGGAAAACTAAATTTTTAAAAAACCCACAAAATGCAAGCCCATTAACAGCATAATTGGATGTCATGGCAATACCAAATGTTATAAAAGTCTAAATTCTTATTCTCAGTGTTGTACTTACCTCATTGCAAACTGGTAACAAACAGCTCAAGGACAGGTATTTATCTCGTCACCATGCTTTGAGCTAGGGGACTTACGTGAAGGTGAGCTGACAGAGTAAACTGTCTGAGGCGCTCACTGAGAACTAGAGCTGATACCCGAGTGTCACAGGGTGAGACCGCTCTACCTAGGGTCAACCACAAGAACCAATCAGGCACAAATCTGTTTGTGTCTGTTTTCTATCTTCTTTCTTACCCAGTCATAAAACACAGCTTTTGATACTTGCTTTGTTTGGAAACTGATGCCCGAGTTCTGCATTTTTTTTTTTTTCTTTGAGTCAGAGTTTCTCTCTTGTCATCCAGGCTGGAGTGCAGTGGTGCAATCTTGGCACACTGCAAACTCTGCCTCCCAGGTTCAAGCAGTTCTCCTGCCTCAGCCTCCCGAGTAGCTTGGATTACAGGTGCCCGCCACCACGCCCAGCTAATTTTTGTATTTTAGTAGAGATGGGGTTTCATCATGTTGGCCAGGCTGGTCTCGAACTCCTGACCTCAGGTGATCCACCCGCCTCGGCCTCCCAAAGTGCTGGGATTACAATCATGAGCCACCGCGCCCGGCCTGAGTTCTGCATTCCACCCCATCCCACAGCCTGAAGGAGAATAGGCCTCAATACACAGTTGTAACAAGGTTGGTGGACAACGGCCTCTTTTTCCAGCATCTTCAAACCTCTTTTCCTTTCTCCAGGCATCTTTCCTTCTGCCTTTAAACACATCAGCCTGGGTTCCTCTCCTTATGTCATAACCTAATTATAAAATGGAACCTCAAGATGCTTCACTTGATGTTGACGCCCTCCCTAGTGTTCTCCTGTGTTAGTTTGCACCTTCCTTTTGTTAACAAGTTCCTGGTATCTATAGCCTCAAATAAGGTCCTAGAACCTGGCTTCTACTCTACATACTCCAGTGAATCCATCAATGACCCTGGGACACGACTGTTACAAAAGCAATGGCTTTTCTTCTGGAGCATCTTATCCGGCTTCTTTGCGGCTTTTGAAACAGGCTGTTCGCCCAGCCTTTGAAACTCTCATCTACAAATCCCAAGATAACACACTAACCCATTTCCAGCTTCCATGCTGGCATCCTTTCTTCTTTTGGAGTTTTCTCAAGTCTTTGTCCTGGCCCCTCTTGCTTGTAACAGTAATGAGTTCTCCTGGATTTATTTACAACTTTATAATGAACCCCACTTGGGCCACTCCAGGCAGTCATTTCCCTTGAGCGCTCATTCCCTATCTCCAAGTGTCTCCGGAGCTGTGCTGATGTGGTTTCCTGTTACATTATACCCACTTCTCAGCCCTAGTTGCACATTAAAAGCATGTGGGCTCTTGTAAGTCATACCTTACCCAGGCTTCATTCTCAGAGATCCCGACTTGATTGGACTCGGGTAAGACTGCCTTGCAAAGATGATGACATTGAGACAAAGGTAGCATGACTGACTCCATCCTGCTTCTAGCCTCACAGGCTGGCTGTCCTTGCTCAGTCCTGGACACAGGCCAAATTAAGTATGGGAGGAATTTAGTTTGTAGTTTAATTTTTTTTTTTTTTTTTTTTAAGACGGAGTCTTACTCTGTCACTCAGGCTGGAGTGCAGTGGTGTGATCTCGATTCACTGAAACCTCCACCTCCCAGGTTCAAGCAATTCTCTGCCTTGGCCTCCCGAGTAGCTGGGATTACAGGCGTGTGCCACCAAGCCCGGCTAATTTTTGTATTTTTAGTAGAGACAGGATTTCACCATCTTGGCCCGGCTGGTCTTGAACTCCTGACCTCATAAGCTGCCTACCTTGGCCTCCCAAAGTGCTAGGATTACAGGCATGAGCTGCCATGCCCGGCCTGCAGCTTAATTTTTAAACCAGGATGATAATAGTTATTTCCCTAAAACAAACCCCCTCCTTGCTCAGGGACTGAAACCACCTTTGGAAAAAAACCAATGAAATCCCATGAGATTAGGATTATGCAGGGGGCTTGAATCCCACTAAAATGTAGGCATAGTTAGAGGAAAACCAGCCACTGTTTTGGAGGTCACAAGATTTGTAACTATCCCAATTGTTCCGATAGATTACATCACTACTGTAGAACTCAAGATTGATCTTTTGAGATGTTTTTCAGATTTTTGCATTCTGGCAACCAACTGTCTGGACCCAGACCTGTGACTCATGACTCAGCAGGTCCTGTCGCCCCCTACCCAGAGGCTGACTCAGTGCAGAAGGACTGTTTTCCACATCCCTATGTGTTCCTCTCCAGCCAATCAGCAGCGCCCATTACCTAGGCCCCTGCCTACCAAACTATCCTTGAAAACCCAAGCTTTCTGGGAAGCTGATCTGAGTCATCAATTTCTGTCCTTCTGCTTGGTTGGCTCTGCATTAAACTCTTTCTCTATTGCAGTAACGCTGTCTCAGTGAATTGGTTTTGTCTGTGTAGTGGGCAAAAAGAACATGTTGGGTGATTACACAGGTAGGGCCAAAGCCTTCGTTTTTTGTGTTTTTTTTTTTTTTTCATTTAATGCTAAGCCTATAAAACCATTGCCAAGGACAATGCTTCTCAAATTTAGATGCACACTGGAATCACCTAGAGGAGCTTTAAAATTCCAGATGCCTGTTCCCTACTCCCAGGAATTCTGATTTAGTTAGTTGGGGTATAATAAAAAATCTATTTGTCTTTGTCCCCAGCTCCTGGCACAAAGCTCCTAAAACTCTTGCAATTTCCTTCCTAATAGGAGTGTCTTTTGTTATTCATAACAAACCCCTCGTTAAGTCCGCAGTATAAACATATCTGAGTTTATGCTAAGGAGGTGACCCTCAGTGGGGCCCTAGATAGCTTCAGGATGGGGACTGGTCTCCAGAAGGAACCAACCATGTGATTAGAGAGTTGGATCTTTCAGTCCCCAAACCCAACCTCTAAGGAGGTGGGTGAGTCAAACTGGAGACCGATGTCAATCACAAATGGCCAACGATGTAACCAATCATGCCTACGTAATGGAACCTCCACGAACACCCCTAAATGATGGGACTCAGAGAGCTTCTGAGTAGGCAAATGCATCCCAGTGCCAGAAGGGTGTCACATGCTGACTCCACGGGGACAGGAGTTCCTGCGCTTGGGACCCTTCTGGACCTTGCCCTAAGTGCCTCTTCATCAGGCTGTTCCTTGTAGTACAGCATTTTCCTGAGTTCTGTGAGTTGTTCCAGCAAATCATCAGACTCGGCAGAAGGTTGTGGGAACCTCCAGTTTGTGGCCACGTTGGACAGAAGTACAGGTAAACTGGAGACCCAGTGCTTGCAACTGGTATCTGAAGTGAGGGCAGCCTTGTGAGATGGAGCCCTTCAACCTGTGGAGTCTGATGCTAATTAGAGCCAGAATTGAACTGGATTGTAGCACAGCCAATTGATGGCAAGGAATCAAAGAAGTGGTATTGGAAAAGCCACCGCATATTTGTTGTCAGGAGGAAAAAACATCTCATTGGTATAGGGTGCAGCCCAGACATTAGGATTTTAAAACTCTCAAGATGATTCTAACGTGCAGTGAAAGTTGAGAACTAACAGTAAGTACAGGATACATCCCCTTTAGGAGATGGTTCTAACGATGTGCCAGCAGAGACAAGCTAAGAGGATTTAGTCAAGAAATTAAGTGCAAGGGACTACTTTCTCCTCAGAGAATGCCCTTTTACCAGGTTCTGTCCATTTTTCTAAAAAAAAAAAAAATAGGCCAGGCGCAGTGGCTCAAGCCTGTAATCCCAGCACTTTGGGAGGCTGAGACAGGCGGATCACGAGGTCAGGAGATCGAGACCACCCTGGCTAACACGGTGAAACCCCGTCTCTACTAAAAATACAAAAAACTAGCCGGGCGAGGTGGTGAGCACCTATAGTCCCAGCTACTCGGGGGGCTGAGGCAGGAGAATGGCGTAAACCCGGGAGGCGGAGCTTGCGGTGGGCTGAGATCCGGCCACTGCACGCCAGCCTGGGCGACAGGGCGAGACTCCATCTCAAAAAAA
>NW_016813959.1:2637521-2663818 GCF_001698545.2 Rhinopithecus bieti | reverse complement strand
GCCCCATCAAAAAAAAAAAAAAAAAAAAAATTTTTTTCTTAGACACAGGGTCTCACTATGTTGAGGTCGCCCAAGGTGATCTCAGACTCCGGGCCTCAAGTGATCCTCCCACCTCAGCCTCCCAAGTAAGCTGGGATTGTATAGGCATAAGCCACCATTAATTGCTTTGATTTAGAATTAATGGTTTCCAATTTACCTTATAAGAGGCCAATTAAATTCCAATGGCAATCACCTTTTCAACAAGGTGCGTTTTGGGGAGTGGACTACAGATCCCAGAAAATACATGGGACCGGCTAGGATTATTCACAGGAGAAGGGTGGAAGCTGAATTTCAACAGCAAAAACGACAACAAATGGGAGGTAGATATTAAGTATCAGGAATGCTCTAAGAATTCCAACAGCTTCTTACATTGCAGGGTGAAAACCTTTCTGTTAGCAGAGTTGGTCACTGGGTCCATAAACGGTCATGGCCTCAGGATGAGGCCCCAAACTTAACCTCCACTGAGAAGACTGTGCTTTCTGAGCTCATTGAGCTCTACTTTGCTCTTATGGACCTGAATTTTACTTAAAACAGGTGGTGAGAAGAGTGAGCAGAAATACATATCCCGTCTAACTGCAAAATCCTATAAGAGTCATGGAAACTTCAGAGGAAATAGGAAATTATCTGTGTAGAAATCTTTTCTTTTGACATAGGCTAACTTTTCAGTAACGGTGTAAAGGTTACCCTCATTGTTCATTTGACTAAACTACCATGGTATTGTACAGTGGCATTAAATTATCAAGAACCAATCTGCGGAACCCACTTAAACCCGTTCTGTAATACTAGTGTTGGGCTGTTTAGATGAATTAGTCACACTTCTCACAGTCTCTCTTACAACATTCTTGGTGAAAAATTAGAAAAGCATGAGCTCAAGGCATATTCTTAGATGGGTAACCCCATGGCACAGGGACCACACTCAGGAAATACTCGTTGACTGAAGGAGTCCTGGGAACTCATCAATTATACTCAACATCAGCCGCCAGGGACAGACATCCTTGCCCACAGCAGCTGCCCTGAACCTCTGCAGTTCTCTGAAGCCTGTGACCCCACAGCCACCTCCCTTCTTCTCAGCAGGTGTTCTCATCAATTATTTCCTAAAGGGCAAGACTCTGCCAAGTTAGTTCTCTTCCTTCCACTGGTAACCTCACCTATAGGCGCCTATCAGTTCCATTCTAAATGTCCCCTCTCCTCCTCCAGGGAGGACCCTCACTTATCTGCTGCCACCATGGCTCACCCACAGCACTCTCCTGCATCTTCACCTTCTTGGTTCTGGCCCGTTTCTCAGTCCATAGACATGCTCCAGCCTCTCCCTTCTATTAAACCAGCCCTCACGCTCATGCTTACTAAGCTTCCTTCTTCCTTTCAACACCAACCCTCTCGAGAGGTTAAGTCTACAATTCTGCCCCCACAACTTGAATCCTCATACACTCACAACCCACTACAACTGAGCTTGAGGCGCGATTATTCTGGGGACAGTGTTCCTGCTGAGGTAATCAGTGACCTACTTGAAAATTCCAATGGCTTATTTTCAGTCTTCAGTCTATTGATGAGGGTTTGCACTCTCGTTTTACCCAACCAGAACAGTCTCTCAACTTAAGAGTTGTGGACGGTCATTTTCACAGGCAACATTTACATGCATATGTTTAAGTACATTACGGGGTGGAAATGGAGACGAGTCCCAAAGTTCTACCAGTTTCTCAGAGGACTCTATGACCTCCCCTAAAATGAAGAAACACAACTGGACTATTGTAATAGCCCCCTAATTCGTTTCACCGACTCGAGTCCTTGCATCTCAATCCTATACCTGTCCCTAACCTAACCTTCGCATTATTATAAATTTTTTTTTGGCTGGGCACGGTGGCTCACACCTGTAATCCCAGCACTTTGGGAGGATGAGGCAGGCAGATCACCTGAGGTTGGGTGTTTGAGACCAGCCTGACCAACATGGAGAAACTCTGTCTCTGCTAAAAATACAACATTAGTCGGGCATGATGGCGCGTGCCTGTAATCCCAACTACTCGGAAGGCTGAGGCAGGAGAATCGCTTGAACCCGGGAGGCGGAGGTTGCGGTGAGCCGAGATCGTGCCATTGCCCTCCAGCCTGGGCAACAAGAGCAAAACCCCATCTCAGAAAAAAAAAAAACATTTTTTTTTTTTTGCAGATCATCCAGGCCAGAGCTGGCATGCCTTCTCTTGCTGTAAATAAGGCTTATAATACAATGTAACAGAATACAGCCATGCTTATGCCTTTACATGGTTTCACTGGCTGCTTTATCCTGTCCCCTGCTCCTGGGTATGAACTAGGTGTTCTTTTATTGAGGTGAAATTCGTGTAACATGAAATTGGCCATTTTAAACTGAACAAATCAGTGGCATTTAGTACATCCGCAACACTGAACCACCACCACCCCCATCTATTTTCAAACTCCTCTTTCTTCACTATGAAAGGAAACCCATACCCATTCAACAGCTGCTCCCCCATGGCTGCCTGACACGGTTTGGCTCTGTGTCCTCACCCAAATCTCACGTCAAATTGTAATCCCCACATGTTGAAGGAGGGGCCTGTTGGGAGGTGACTGAGTCAGGGGGTGAACTTCCCCCATGCTCTTCCGATCGAGTTCTCACAAGATCTGGCTGTTTGAAAGCGGAGCACCTCCCCCTTTGTTCTCTCTTCCTCCTACTCCAGCCATGTAGGACGTGCCAGCTTTCCCTTTGTCTTCTGCCATGATTGTAAGTTTCCTGAGGCCTCCCTCAGCCATGCTTCCTGTGAAGCCTGTGGAACATGAGCCAATCAAAACCCTTTTCTTTATAATTTACCCACACTCGGGTAGTTCTTTTTTTTTTTTTTGAGACAGAGTTTCACTCTTGTTACCCAGGCTGGAGTGCAAAGGCGCAATCTTGGCTCACTGCAACCTCTGCCTCTTGGGTTCAACCAATTCTCCTGCCCCAGCCTCCCGAGTAACTGGGATTACAGGCATGCACCACCACACCCGACTAATTTTTGTGTTTTTTTAGTAGAGACAGGGTTTCGCTGTGTTGGCCAGGCTGGTCTTGAACTCCTGACCTCAGGTGATCCGCCCACCTTGGCCTCCCAAAGTGCTGGGATTACAGGTGTGAGCCACCGCGCCCAGCCAAGGCCATCTCAGGTCGTTCTTTACAGCAATGTGAGAACACCCCCTCTCCCTAGCTCCTGGCATCACCAATCTGAGTTATGGCTCCATGGATTCGCCTGGTATAGATATTTCATATAAATGGAATAATATGACACGTGGCCTTTTATGTCCAGCTTCTTTCACTTGGCAGGACGTTTTCAAGGTTCATCCGTGTTGTTCCATGTGTCAGTATTCATTCCTATTTATGGCTGAATAATATTGCATTGTATGGATATGCCACATTCTGTTTCTGCAGCCATGGCTGCTTTTGCACTATAACTGCAATGGTGAATAGCTGCAACACAGATCACATGGCCTGGCCCGCAAAGCTTACTATCTGGACCTTTGGTGACAAAGTTCGCTGACCCCTAGTTTATACCATCTACCTTCAGAAGTGGCGATTTTCCAAATCAGCTTGTATTAATGGTCACTGAAGCACTGTTTAGAGAAGAAAAATCCCGGAAATAAAATGTCTGCCATTAGAGGACTGGTTAACTTACAGCAAACATATACTATGTAATACCATGCAGCTCCTCAGAAGAATCAAGTAAATCTGTACGTGGTGATAAAGAAACACCTCTGGGATTAATTAGGCTAAAAAAGCAAAAGCATACAATGCATATTGTATATATTCCTTTTCCCTTAAAAAATAACCCATAAATAAGTGCATACATACATATCTGGGTAAAACTTTCCCCAGAATCACAAGAAGCGTTCACTTTTCATTTTGTACCTTTCTGTACTATCCGTGTAATTCCTAACCTTAAATATGCATTTCCTTATTAGCACTGTCAATAAATGTTAGCTAAATGAGGAAACTATGGTCTGTTTTCAGAAGTAATAATGAAGAAAATGTTATTTGTTGTTGTTGTTTGAGATGGAGTCTCTCTCTGTCGCCCAGGCTGGAATGCAGTGGCACAATCTCGGCTCACTGCAACCTCCACCTCCCAGGTTCAAGCAATCCTCCTGCCTCAGCCTCCTGAGTAGCTGGGATTACAGTCACATGCCACCATGCCCGGCTAATTTTTGTATTTTTAGTAGAGATGGCATTTCAACATATCGGTCAGGCTGGTCTCAAACTCCTGACCTTGTGATCCACCCACCTCAGCCTCCCAAAGTGCTAGGATAACAGGTGAGAGCCACCGCGCCCAGCCAAATGTTATGTTTTTAAGGAAGAAAATTCAAAGCAAAATGCTATGTTAAAACCCGACATGAGTTATGTCTTTTTTACGAGCTTTCAATTATTTTATTTTTTTACCCTTGCAGGTCAGTGATCCTCCAAAGATAAAAGAAAAACACTGTGCCACAGGTTAGAATTTTTTCTGCCAGAAAGCTAGACGCTGCACCAGACCATCTTTTAACACGCCGTCTGTGTCAGTCACGGGCTGAGTTTCGATCCTAGTTTTCCGCTGATTATTACTGAGAAGCATACCACATCTGGCAGCCACAGGACATTGCAAATCTTCTACTGCCATAGAGCTCACTATGGCGAGGACTTAGGCTTCAGCACACAAGTCAGCCATGACAGATTGGTTTGTAGGGTTTATCTACGCATCCTGATGGCCTCTAAACATTTTCCAGATGTGTTGACCTCATAAAACTGCCACCTACCACAGGCTGTGAAAGACCGTATTTTTCCCACCCCTCAACTCTAGCAACACCTTGGGCTCCCTGGCTGGGTGACCCCCTAAGGTATGAAGCTGGGTTGACCGTCAGTCCTGAGCCTTGACAACAGAATAACAGCAGGGTGGCCAGGCAGCAAGGCATTTTTGCATCCGCCCAGTGCTGGGAACAGCCAGCATTCCTCATTCCCTGGGGCCTAAGCTTCTGCTCTGTTTTGGGTCCCTGCAAGATTGGGGCCCTGCCTACTTTCTCAACCGGTTTATCCTTCAACCCTCTCCCTCAGTCCTCAAAACGTGCTGCTGAAGCTCCTTGTCAACAGGAAGGCGCCTGGCCTTCCTGCCTCTGCCTCCAGTTAGGATCTCCATTCTCCCTCGATCCCGTCTTCTTCTACTGTGACACTCTGGTTTCCAGATCCTTATTCCTCTTCTCTCGAGGTCTGCCTGGCCCATTCTTGATCAACCTCTAGTTACAGAATCAGCTTTCTCATAGAAGCATTCTGGACAGGTCACTGGGGCATGGTAGATACTTGTAGTGCATTTTCTTCAAAAAGTTACACACAGATTGAACTGAGGAATCAATCCAAAACCGAGAGTATCATCCTTCTCGGTGCTGCCTAGGTACAAAGCACTTTGTGTATCTTCTGAGGATGCAAGGATCTGACAGTCCCCTTCCCCTAAAGAGTTTGAAATTTAGTAGAGAAAAAACGAATTTCTAATAACTATAAATCATCCAAAGCGAAGAATATCACATAACACAAGAGATATTAAAAGTGCCAGAGTGTAGAGGATGAAGAGATCATCTCCAATCGGGGAAACACAGGAAAAGATTCATGAATGAGGCAGTACCTGTGGCTGATACTGATGAATTACCAGGATTTTTATGGGGTGGGATGCAGGCCACAGTTTCTAAGAGAAAGTATATTTTTTCAAATCTTCTGTATTAAATAATGAGCAAATCTGGCCTCTTGTCAATATGTTCTTTCTAATCAGCTGGCTTTTTGTCTGAAACACTACATTATATCATCCAACACAGTACAGAGAAAGAATGTCTTCTAGGCAGTCATCATTCAACAAAATCTCAGTAACGTCACAAAAATCTCAATACTTTAGATTTACAAAAAACCTCAATAACTTATCACACAGGCTTCTGTCCGGGTTCATTCATTTTAATCATGTAATACATGATGATTTATTTGTATTTATAAATTATGTATACTGTTAATGTCTGAATAGTAAATGACATGATTCTTCTGACCGTCATTAAAATAAAGAGGTGCACCTGAAGCAAGGTGGGGGCACTCCGCTTAATAACTGCACTTAATGATAATCGCTACCAGCCATTGAGCTACTGAGCATGACATGGACCTTAAACGTTACCACTCAAAAGGTTTTCACGGTGAACAGCCAACCATGTAAAAAATGTTCATTACAATCGATCATGATCAAAATCTCCATGCATTAAGATGTTACCTTCAGTAACAGTTGCAAAATAATTGCGGTACGGCATTTAGTTCTTTCTTCTAGTTAAGTGACAAACTGTACAGTTTCACAAGTTCTACTAAGCATGGATGACAATCTGAAATAGTCCACTAATGTCCCTCCAAGCTCAGATCCCTAGCACATATTGGAGCTAGGGACTTCAGCCCAGGCCAGAAAAAAGCTCAGTATACACATCTAAAGGCTTAGACGTCTACAGATGAGCCAGTCTCAATCTCTCTCTTGCACGCATGTATGCAAGTATGTGTACACACATACAAACACACACACACACACAGCTGAAACGTGGCTCCAAATCTCACCCTTCATCCTGTAATAACTGTCTCTCTCTTCTTAAGTAGATCAGCCAACCACTAAAAAGCACCCTGTTAATTAGAACCTAGATGATCTTTTAATCTGATACAATGCCTAAGTAGCCCCAAGATGCTGAATTCAACGTTTTGAAGGATTTCTTCTATGCTAATAAAGAACTGGGGATTGAGCGTGGTGGCTCGCACCTGAAAATCTTAGCACTTTGGGAAGCCAAGGCAGGAAGATTGCTTAAGAGCTCAAGACCTGCCCAACGCCAGGCACAATGGCTCACGCCTGTAAACCCAACATTTCGGGAAGCCGAGGTGGGTGGATCACCTGAGGTCAGGAGTTCGAGACCACCCTGGCCAAGATAGTGAAACCCCCGTCTCTACTAAAAATACAAAAATTAGCTGGGCGTGGTGGTGGGCATCTGTAGTCCCAGCTACCTGGGAGGCTGAGGCAGGATAATTGCTTGAACCCAGGAGGCAGAGGTTGCAGTGAGCCAAGATCGTGCCACTGCACTGCCTGGTTAACAGAGCAAAACTCCACCTCGAAAACAATAAATAAATAAAAATAAAAACTAAAGACCTGCCTGGGCAACATAGTGAGACCTTGTCTCTAGTAAAAATTTAAAAAATTAGCCAGGCATGGTGGCACATACCTGTGGTCTTAGCTACTCAGGAGGCTAAGGTGGGAGGATCGCTTGAGCCTGGGAGATAGAGGCTGCAGTGACCTTATGATTGTGCCACTGCACTCCAGTCTGGGTGACAGTGCGAGACCGTCTCAAAAAATAAAGTAAAACAAAAAATGGCAGTAGTAAATTTTATCCTCTGAAGATTTTCAGAGGTTTTACACTGAGCAAACAAAATAATTCAATATAAGTTATATCTAGAAAGAGATACACCTAGTATCACCAGTGTATCTCTTACTAGTTAAGAGATAGGCTGGGCGCAGTGGCTCACGCCTGTAATCCCAGCACTTTGGGAGGCCGAGGCAGGTGGATCACGAAGTCAGGAGATCGAGACCATCCTGGCTAACATGGTGAAACCCCGTCTCTACTAAAAAAATACAAAAAATTAGCCAGGCATGGTGGCGGGCGCCTATAGTCCCAGCTACTCGGGAGGCTGTG
Organism: Rhinopithecus bieti; assembly: GCF_001698545.2. Lineage (NCBI taxonomy): Eukaryota > Metazoa > Chordata > Mammalia > Primates > Cercopithecidae > Rhinopithecus > Rhinopithecus bieti. Next base: position 2,656,090 of record NW_016813959.1, on the reverse strand, counting down.
GCAGGAGAACGGCATGAACCTGGGAGGCAGAGGTGGAAGTAAGCCGAGATCGCGCCACTGCACTCCAGCCTGGGCAACAGAGCAAGACTCTGTCTTAAAAAATATATATAAATAAATAAATAAATAAATAAAGATAATCTGAAATTCTCATTTCACCACTAATTACCTCTGAATTTCTGCGATTTTTATAACTACTTTCAGCTTCCCAAAGTTCACATTTCGTATTTCCTCAGGTGGAAGTAAGAGAGTTGCTATGTGGAGGCTTCTGGGTATTCGCCAATTTGCAAAGACAATGAATTCCAAAAGGGTATTCGTGGCTTAGTTATTTAGAACTCAAGAATGCCTCAAGACATGTTCCCATAGAAATAACATTGTACATGTGGCAGACCCGTTTTCCCAGGCGGCCCATGAGATCTATCACACCATGTCACAGGGGTAGCAGTCTTGATCCAGCCATACCTGATCACTATGCACAACAGTCTGAACCCTAGTCTGCTGTGTGATGCCAGGAACACACCTCCCCAGTGTGGCAGGCAGTCGCCTGGACATCCTGAGACCTGTCTGCTGAAGGAGCAGGACAAAAATCCATGTTGGTATGTCTGCTCTAATGTGATATATACGTTCCTGAAAAATCTCACATCCTACAAAATTGTACTTGAAAAATAACGGGGTGGAAAATGCTGTTGGGGTAGACTACTCAATCCCTCAGTAACTCTGTAACCAGAGCACTAACCAAAAGAATAATTAATACCTAGGGAGATGACTTGGACAGCTTAGGCAAGCAGCTTGGCCGTGGCTGCGGCTGCCTCGAGGGATATTAAACACACAAATAACGACAGAGTGGCAACTGTTGGCTCATAGACACAGTGGAGCTCTGAGCCAGGAGCTCTGTTAAGGTGGACACAGAGGGAAGACGCCTGCCGGGAGCCCCGAGTCCTAGGAGGCCGGGGGATGCCTCGCCTGGAGAGAAAGCCCTGGGTGCAGGCGCTCATTTTTAATTTTCTTAAAATAGAGTCAAAAAGCGTGTCTGCTGCCTGTGAGGTTCTTTCCTTTCTTGTTGAAGGCTGTAACTCTGCTCCAGCAATTCCTGCTCCTCTGGCCAAAGAAAAACTGCTTCTGGATCAATCTAACCTCCAGGATATACTGACATCATTCCTGTGCTTTTCAGCTGAGCTGACTCGTGCTATGGACCCAAGCGCTGTAGCACATACAACTGCACTCCTACGACCAGTGGCTGCTGACTCCTCAGAGTTCTCACCTGGTTAGAGAAGGCCCTTTCCAAAGTCTCCCATTTCTAAAAACTCTGAATCAGAGAAGAAGGGGCAACTATCCTGTGAGAGGTAAATTCTCTTGACATCCATGCCAATTGAGGCAATTGTTTTGTATTCTACTTAGTCACCAGAAATGACTTTTTTTTTTTTTTTTGAGACAGAGTCTTGCTCTGTCACCCAGGCTGGAGTGCAGTGGCCGGATCTCAGCTCACTGCAAGCTCCGCCTCCCGGGGTTACGCCATTCTCCTGCCTCAGCCTCCCGAGTAGCTGGGACTACAGGCACCCCCCACCTCGCCTGGCTAGATTTTTGTAAGTTTTTAGTAGAGACGGGGTTTCACCGTGTTAGCCAGGATGGTCTCGATCTCCTGACCTCGTGATCCGCCCGTCTCGGCCTCCCAAAGTGCTGGGATTACAGGCTTGAGCCACCGTGCCTGGCCAGAAATGACTTTTTTTGAGACGGAGTCTTGCTCTGTCGTCCAGGCTGGAGTGCAGTGGCACGAACTAGGCTCACTGCAAGCTCCACCTCCCGGGTTCATGCCATTCTCCCGCCTCAGCCTCCTGAGTAGCTGGGACTACAGGAGCCAGCCACCATGACCAGCTAGTTTTGTGTATTTTTAGTAGAGACAGGGTTTCACTGTGTTAGTCAGGATGGTCTCGATCTCCTGACCTCATGATCCACACTCCTCGGCTTCCCAAAGTGCTGGGATTACAGGCGTGAGCCACTGTGCCCAGCCCAGAAATGATTCGAATCACTCTTGAGGTGTGTTCACCCTGAGTGGATCAGTCTGATTTCTAGACAAGGCCTGTCTGATAGAAATGTAATGTGAACCATGTCTGTAATTCTGAAAAAGTAGAAAGGAACAATGGCATATTTTATATAACCCAACATATCCAGATATTATCATTTCAATATGTAATCAATATAGAAATTATTGGCAAGATATTTTGAATCCTTTTTTCTGGCACCATATCTTCCAAGTTCAGTGTTACCTTGTACTTATAGTACGTCTTAATTCAGACTAGCCACATTATAAGTGCTTAATAGCTACAAGTGGCCTGTGGCTACTACAGTAGACAGCACAGGTCTATTCAGAAGCTCTGTTGATAGCAAAGTGTCATATTTCTAGAGACACATAATTCAAAGAATATGCAACCAGTGAGGCACAAAACATGTTTTTCAAGTTCATAGCCCCATATTTCATGAAAGGGTACCTTTGACTTGGTCAGTTTCAGTGCAAACATATTAATCCTTAATTACCCAGAACATTCAGTAAACCAGAACATCCCAATCCCTTACTATACTCAGTGGGGTTTTTAAAACAGCTTTATTGAGACATAATTCACATGCCACAAATTTACCCATTTAAATTGTATAATTACATAGTTTTTGCAAAGTTATACTATTAATTTTTTTAAGTTGTTTCAAGACATATATATATAATGTATATACCTAAAATGGTAAAATGGCACATTTTGTTTTATGTATAATATATATTTTATTTATATATAATTATACTACTTCCATATATAGGGGCATATTACTAGTTTATTTATTATTATTGAATAATATATCAATCATAATCAAAAGTATGCATACTAATAGTATATTATTTTATATAATTTTTTTATATAGGAAAATATATAATACTATATTTCCTATTTATATACCGCATAAGTTTATATTATATTACCATGAATATACTACCTTTATGACATAGGCATATCTTAATATAAATATATAAAAAATATATTTTATTTGCATAAATTATATTTATATATGCAGATAAAATATATATTTAAAATTGATATTTTATCATTGTAAAGTGTATAAGTCTGTGGCATTAATTACACTAAGAGTATGGTACAACCATCACCACTTATCAATTTCCAAAACTTTAAAATTATCTCAAACAGCAACTCTGATCATTATGTAGTAATTCTCCATTTCCCTCTGCCCCTAGCCTCTGGTAACCTCTAGTCTACTTTCTTTCTCTATGAATTTGCCTATCCTAGATATTCCATATAAGTGAAATCATACAATATTTGTCTTTTTGTGTCTGGCTTATTTCACTTAATGTCTTCAAGGTTCATATATATAATCACATGTATCAAAACTTCATTCTTTTTATGGCTGAATAATAGACCATTTTAAGTACATACTGCAACTTGTTTACACATTCATCTGTTGATGGACACTTGGGCTCAGTGTTTTTGGCTTGTTTTTTAATAAATCATGAGTTGCTGAGCATCTCATTGGGTAGCAGTGTTTGTTTTTGTTTTAAGTAGAACCAGGGTTTCACCATGTTGGCCAGGATGGTCTCGATCTCTTGACCTTGTGATCCACCTGCTTCAGCCTCTCAAGTGCTGGGATTACAGATGTGAGCCAGCGCGGCCAGCCAAGGGTAGCAGGGCTTTTTTTTTTTTTGAGATGGAGTCTCGCTCTGTGGCCCAGGCTGGAATACAGTAGCAGGATCTCGGCTCATGGCAAGCTCCACCTCGCAGGTTCATGCCATTCTCCTGCCCCAGCCTCCCGAGTAGCTGGGACTACAGGCGCCTGCCATGACGCCCAGCTAATTTTTTGTATGTTTAGTAGAGACGGGGTTTCACCGTGTTAGCCAGGATGGTCTCGATCTCCTGTCCTCGTGTTCCACCCGCCTTGGCCTCCCAAAGTGCTGGGATTACAGGCGTGAGCCACGGCGCCCGGCCCCAAGTAGCAGGTTTCAAGGAAGAGAGAACAGTCATGACACTGGTACTGTGGCTGAGTTCTAGAAGGTAGTCCTCTTCCCAGTTTTACTAAGAAAAGTAGTAAGGTGAGGCTGATTTGTTTAAGAATAGCAGGTCAGCCACAACATAGTACCAAACGTTCTGGCATTAACGTTGTGGTGTTAAGACCACGAGTGCTGTACTGTCTCCAGATACAGGTCAAGGCTATGTTTGCAGAGCTTTCCCAGAAACCTCCCTTCCTTTTCCTTTCTGAAGTCAGAGTGTTCCTAGGACATTTATGGTTCACAAAACATTTTGTAATGCTGTGACGAGATAGTCACAGCAGACCGGATGCCCCTCTCAATTCAATCTCCTTGTTTTCTAATAAAATCAAACATTTCAAAAATGGCGTTAACGTAATGGATGAACAACTTCACCATCATTTTAAGTTAAAAGAAGAAGTTGAAGTTGAAGAAATAAATTCTAATTCTAATGCTTGTTCTTTTTTTTTTGAGATGGAGTCTCGCTCTGTCGCCCGGGCTGGAGTGCAGTGGCCGGATCTCAGCTCACTGCAAGCTCCGCCTCCCGGGTTTACGCCATTCTCCTGCCTCAGCCTCCCGAGTAGCTGGGAGTACAGGTGCCCGCCATATCGCTCAGCTAGTTTTTTTTTATTTTTTTTAGTAGAGACGGGGTTTCACCGTGTTAGCCAGGATGGTCCCGATCTCCTGACCTCGTGATCCACCCGTCTCAGCCTCCCAAAGTGCTGGGATTACAGGCTTGAGCCACCACGCCCGGCCTAATGCTTGTTCTTGAAAGTTTGCTTCAAGCAGGAAAACAACTGCTTTTCAGATTCTCTTTTTCACCTGGTCTTTTTTTTTTTTTTTTTAATTAAGTTCTTAAGGAAAAATAAAAAAGTTCCAATTGATTTTATAAGTTTTGTTATGGTAAAACAAGATGTGAAGCAAACATTTCAGAATACCAAACAGAGTTAATTAATTCCAGTATAACCTCCTCACATACGGCCAGGGGTTTGCAAGCAGATGTGCTGGCTAAATATCTCAGGTCAATCTTAGCACATTATTGAAAATAACCTCCCATTCCTCAGAAAAGTCTGGCATGCAGCTTACAAACTAGAGCAAACAACTTAGACACATGGAAAAGTGGAATTTAACATCTCCCGATTTCCACTCTCCATTATTTCCAAACCTTGCATCTAAATCGGAAGAAAAACAAATGCCCTCCTAGTCACACACATGCCACACTAAAGTATTAGCCACTAAAATAAAAGATGAGGAAGCAATTTTAAATGCAGTTACCACAAATGTGTTTTGGGAACTTTCACCTTGTCTCTCATAAACTAGAAAGTGTACTTCATGTTCCTTTTGATTTCAAATGACCAATGTATTTCAACTATTAACATTTCATTTCCAACACGTGTCTGTTTCAGGGCAAGCAGCTGGACCATTTATTTTGCTAGCTGGTGATAGAATTAAATACAGAGTCTTTGAAAACATTTACAAGCTTTCCCTCTAACCTTCTGTGTACTTTCCAAATTAGGCTACTTTGATTTTTATTAGCGAAAGGTTTACGTACTGGAATACTAACACTGTTACCTTCAGAGTAAATTGTTTATAGCTCAGGTGCAGTTTAAAACATTTTCCTTCATGGAATACTCTTGAGATTGAGAAGAAAGTTGAACTTGTTCACTCTGGATCAACAAGTTTCCTCCGTGAGTCAAACAATATTAAGGCCACACAGATATGGATGGAGTCAGAGAAACCAGTTGTGAAAATAGTTCTAGTCCTCTACAAAACCACAGGCTTCCTTTGTGAGCTCCCACGTGCTTTATAATCTCGAAATCACTATCCTCCTAATGCACTCCTAAGAGTTAGTCTCTGACACTTGCGTTTTGATGTGGAAGACAAGGCATACGCCTGGACCCCAGGCCAGTGTGGGTTCAAATCACGACTCCTTCACTTATGAGCTAGACGGTCTTAACCGAATAACCCAAGTCTTCAGTTTCAAAATCAGCAAAACGGAAATAGTAATTTCCACTTTATAGCTCTGTCGTGAGCACTGGCACTGCACAGATGCTCAATTAGTGGTTTGGGATGAAATCAAAGATCCTTCATCACTATAAGCCTTTCTCAATCTCTTCGGCCCACAATATCACTCATGAAAAGCATTCATTCATTCTTTCACTCAGTCAAAAACTACCTATTGGCCCTGCTGGAGATAAGAAGTTCCTCCTCCGTAGATTGTGCAGATGGTTTCATGGGCAGACACCTATCTCCAAACTCCTCATGTTGTATGCATTAAATATATACCCCTTTTTGTATGTGGGGGGGAAAAGAACAGGAAAAAAATTTAGCCCCTTCTCTTAAGGGACACACAAAGTACTTCAGGGGGGTCACAGATATTAAAACGGGGGAAGGGAGGGTGGGAATCCAAAATAGGGAAAACTTTAGCTGCTCCACAGAGGATTGTGAGGACCCAGAGAAAGGGGCCACCTCTTCCTAGGAAAGTGAGGAAGAGTTTAATGGGGAAGAGGATATTTGAACTATGGCTGTGTGTGTCTTTTAGGTAAGAAAGATGCTGTTCTTGAGCATCGTAAGCAAGGAGAACAATAGGGAAGCAGGGAAGCAGTGGTGAGATGGATTGCTGTAGTCAGCCTGGCTACAGAAGAGATGATGCTGCCTGGGGGTAAAACGGGCTTTAGTATGTCAGGATTTTTTTTTTTTTTTTTTTTTTTGAGACAGAGTCTCACTCTATCGCCCAAGCTGGAGTGCAGTGGCTCAATCTCAGCTCACTGCAACCTCTGCCTCCCGGGTTCAAGCGATTCTCCTGCCTCCGCCCCCCGAGTAGCTGGGATTACAGGCACGTGCTACCATGCCAGGCTAATTTTTTGTATTTTTAGTAGAGACGGGGTTTCACCGTATCAGCCAGGATGGTCTCGATCTCCTGACCTCATGATCTGCCCGCCTTGGCCTCCCAAAGTGCTGGGATTACAGGCTTGAGCCACTGCGCCCAGTCAGTATGTCAAGATCTTAAAGTTGCTATTTCATCCTCAATGTGACAAGAAGCCACTAGAGGATTTTAGCATGAAAATAACACAATTAGATTTGTTTTTAAGACGAATTGCATTAGCAGAGGGGAAGACAGAGTGGAGCACTAAAAGACCTGGGGCAGGAAACCCAGCTAGGTACAGTCATAGTTCCAAGGCACAGAAGACAGGGTCTGGGATTAAAGCAGATTAAGGCAGCAGAGGTGGGAAGAAAAATGTGAGAGACAGTTTTAGAGGTGAAATCAACTGAATTCAGTGTCGGGCTGCAGATGTCTAACTGATGCAGGGAAGGCAGGCTTAGCCTGGGAGGGTTCTTGGCTTTACCCAGGAAAGAATTTAAGGGTGAGCCAGAGGTGAGCAGCAGTGTGCAGCAGAGGTACTGTTCCTCGTACAGCAGAGCTAACCCACAGGTAGTGTGTCAAAGGAGCAGCGTATGGGCTGTTGGCTAGCTGTATTTATATCTACTTTTAGGTGCATGCAAATTAAGAGGCAGGTTATTTAGATCTTTTAGAAAAGGGGTGGGGCGTTTCTAGATACATATAACTTTCAGGTCATTCCCATGCATGTTTCCACAGCATTTGTAAACTGCCACGGCACTAGTGGGAGTGCCTTTATGTTAATAAGCAGTGAGGGCAACTGGAGGTCACTTTCATCACCATTTGCTGGTTTCAGCTGGCTTCTTCACTGCACCACCCCCCTGTTTTGACCACATCTTTCTCCAATCAGTGGGGTTGTGACTGGTGCTCAGAAAACAAGTCCTGCTGATATCCTACCTCATTACCTTGAAAATAAGTTGGAGGGTGACGCTAATAACCAAGATAAAGAACATAAGGAATGGAACAGGTTTGTGGGGAAAGATATTGAGCTGGCTTTTAGATGTGTTACATTTAAAGGACTATTCCAGGTGAAGATGCTGAGTAAAGTTGGAAATATGGATCTAGCAATGTAGAAAAGTATACATTGAAATGTTATCAACATCTAAACAAGGTTGGCGCACAGGAGTAGATTAGGATATGCATTAGCCATTAGAAACAGGAGAGGACCCCAATAAGAGCATGCAGAGTGAGAGAGACCCAAAGACAGGGTCCTGAAGAGACCAGGATTCAAGTGATGTTCACCCATATATGTCAGTTTCTGCTTAACGATATGCATGCTGCCTTTCATCATTACTTACCTGGATTGTGAAAACATGCCTTATTTCCCCAGATAAATTAAAAACATAAGGCTTTATACCCACTGCTTAAAGAACACCTAGAACCATAATAGGTAAATAGAAGACATATGTGGAATTGAAATAGAGGAAACATACATGGAGTAGAAGAAAACTAGGGTTGGATTAAAGAGGGCCTTTAGTAATAGCCTAAGGAATTTTCTTTTTTTTTTTTTTTGGAGACAGAGTCTTGCTCTGTCACCCAGGCTGCAGTGCAGTGGTGCGATCTCGGCTCACTGCAAGCTCCGCCTCCCGAGTTCGCACCATTCTCCTGCCTCAGCCTCCCGAGTAGTTGGGACTACAGGCACCCGCGACCACACCTGGCTAATTTTTTGTATTTTTAGTAGAGATGGGGTTTCACCATGTTAGCCAGGATGGTCTCGATCTCCTGACCTCATGATCCACCCACCTTGGCCTCCCAGAGTGCTGGGATTACAGGCGTCAGCCACCATGCCCGACTTAGCCTAAGGAATTTTAACTTCATCCTTCAGATAATAAGAAAACAACCAGAGTTTTATGAGCATCAAATCATGCCACAAGAACAGTATTTTCAAAGGTTTAAGTATATGAGGTAACATATATGTTAACTATCTCCATTTATTCATTCTACAACGTATACATATTTCAAAACAATATATTGTACCTAATAATATAAAATTTTTGTCAATTTATAAAATTTTAAAACAATTTAAAAAGAGAGAGTGGTATATGGGGGGATGAAAGAAAAACAGACTCTGTAGGGAAGGAACCCGTTAGGTGTTGACTGTGGCAATCAAGCCACTGGTTCTCAGGCAAGCAAGAGCCAAAAGGGATATAATCCATCCAGCTAAGTGAATCAAACAACATACGTCGGTCCTGAAATGCTTTTCTTAAAATGTACCCCACCTTGGTTGGGCATGGTGGCTCACGCCTGTAATCCCAGCACTTTGGGAGGCTGAGGCAGGTGGATCACGAGGTCAGGAGATTGAGACCATCCTGGCTAACATGGTAAAACCCCATCTCTACTAAAAATACAAAAAAAAAAAAAAAAAAAAAAAAAAAAAAAAAAAAAAAGAGCCAGGAGTGGTGGTGGCACCTGTAGTCCCAGCTACTCAGGAGGCTGAGGCAGGAGAATGGCGTGAACCTGGGAGGCGGAGCTTGCGGTGAGCCGAGATCGCACTACTGCACTCCAACCTGGCCGACAGAGCGACTCCGTCTCAAAAAAAAAAAAAACAAAAAAATGTACCCCACTTTTGACTTGCCAAGAGAGATAACCAAGGACTGCATGAAAGGCAAGTCGGAAGTGGGCACGCAGAATGGAGAAAAGTACACTAAGGTCTCTGGGCATGTAAAGCGACTTTGATTTTGAAAAATATCAATACACAAAAATACTGGTGCGGGTAAGATCGCCAACATGCTTTGGACAGAATATAGACACTTTGACCTACTCAGGTTTTAGTCATCAGGATAACAATTATGACCACGGTCAACATAACGTGATGGATGATGAAGAGCTGCCTGAAAACATCTGAAAGAGCTGAAAGATGTTTGGCCTGTATCAGTGTGGCCCGGCTCTGCAGAGGATGTGGGGATCTAGGCGGATTTACAAAAGAAAAAGCAGCATTGTTTGTCTGCTGCCTCCCACCATCTGTTCTTGCCCCAGGTTAGTGGAATGAAACACATTCTCTGGGCAAGATATTGACTCACATTTTTCAAACGCTGACTCCTGGTTTGGATACAGAGCTGAGGTCAGAATTTCTTAGGTCCTTTTCCAGCCAAACGGATTTTAGGACAGGCAAGCAATCACAGAATACTCTTCTGTGCCATAAATATGAAAATACTTAACCTCCTTGGGGTATTAGGAAGCATAAATCATGCCTTTAAAGGCCTGTGACAAGCTGAAATGAAAAGCGTTCAAAGTAGAGAAATACAATGAAACCACAACTATAAGCACTCGCTGAATTTTGAGCAGACAGTTGTACTATTAATTTAATGAGTTTTATGGTTTTAAAAGTATTCATCAATAGCAAATATCAGGTTGCTTAAGTATTCCATTACTCACTCATCTGTCTAAATGCGCCACGGTCTCCAACATTGATTGGCTTGCTCAAAATGGCTAGTTTCTTTCTCTCTTTTCTTTCCCCACCGAAAGTACTGCTTAAAGGAGCTATTAACAAGAGGATTCACTCGTCAGGCCTAAAATGACTTGCAGCTGGAAGATCCAACTACAAATACACATCCATTCATAAGGCTGATACAACAGCTTTCAGGGAGGGGATGTGCATGAAATGAACACAAGTGAAGAGTAACAAGGGCAGGGATTATCTTTTAACCGGCTCATCAGGGAGAAAATGAAATTGCAGACGTTGGACAACTGTAGCTTTTTCAGTAAGCACAAATTAAATTATAAACCCACAGCTACACATTGACTCTTTATGAGTTGATTTAATGTTAGGCCTCAATAGTTTCTTATTCCTGGTACAAAGGTAAACCAGCAGTTGTGCCATTTAAGAGAGATTAATTCAATTAATACTGTCCCTGCTAGGCTAGGCCTCACATATTTCTAAGCAATTCAGTGTCTGGCTTGCTAATTCATACTCTTGCTTTGCCGTTTCATTGTCAGTCAAAAAAATTAAGCTGGAGATCTCACCAGGCCGGCCGCTTTCCCAGTCTCTTAGACGCCTCTGTTTGTGGCCACTGCCGTGATTCTATGATGAATTTAAATCATTAGAAAGTTCTTCCTAAGGTAAAAATCAGAGCTGGCACCAACTGGTCTTTATTCTGGCCTTTGAAATAAGGTATAAAAAGCCCATTTCTGGCTGGGCACAGTGGCTCATGCCTGTAATCCCAGTACTTTGGGAGGCTGAGGTGGGCAGATCACGAGGTCAGGAGTTCGAGACCAGCCTGGCTAACATGGTGAAACCCCTATCTCTAAAAATATAAAAAATTAGTCAGGCGTGGTGGCACACACCTGTAGACCCAGCTACTCAAGAGGCTGAGGCAGAGGAATCGCTTGAACCCGGGAGGAGGAGGTTGCAGTGAGCCGAGATTGTGCCACTGTACTCCAGCCTGAGACTCCATCTCAAAAAATAAAAAAAAGCCCATTTCTACTTTAAAAAACTTGATCATCTCTCCTCTACAACATACTACCCCCATCTCCCTTCCCCACCTCCTAAATATTGTATAAATGCAAGTGTGCACCACGGACCAGCAACTCTGGCATCGTCTGAGAGCTGGTCAGAAATGCTGACTCTCAGGTCCCACCTTGGCCCTCCTGAACCAGTATCTGTCTTTTAACAAGATCCCCAGGTAATTCATTGGCACATCGAGGTTTGGGAAACACAGCTTTAGACCAGTGGTTGGTAAACATTTTCTGCTATGGGCCAGGTGGTAAATATTTTCGGTTTTGTAGGTCATACGTCCCTTTTGAAACTACTCAAAGCTGCTGTTATGGTACAAAAGTAACCATAGGTAACACATAGTCAAACAGCCGGGCACGGTGGCTCATGCCTGTAATCCCAGCACTTTGGGAGGCCGAGGCAGGTAGATCACGAGGTCAGGAGATCGTGACCATCCTGGCTAATACCGTCTCTACTAAAAATACAAAAAATTAGCCAGGCATGGTGGCGGGTGCCTGGAGTCCCAGCTACTCGGGAGTTTCAGGCAGGAGAATGGCGTGAACCCGGGAGGTGGAGCTTGCAGTGAGCCGAGATGGCGCCACTGCACTCCTGCCTGGGCGGCAGAGGGAGACTCCATCTCAAAAACACAAAAAAACAAACAATAACAACAACAAAAAAAACACAGTCAAACATGGCTTTTATTTTTTTTTTTTTTCCAAAAAGTTTTATGGACACTAAGGTTTGGATTTCATATAATTTTCATGTGTCATGAAATAGTTTTGATTTTTTTTCAACCATTTAAAAATATAAATGCCATTCTTAGCTGATGACCTGTACAAAAACGTGATAAACCATAGCTTGCTGATCCCAGCTCTGTACTCTGGTCCTTCACATGATATCATTTGCTGGTTTCGCCTGAGCCTGTTCCCAATTCTAGATAAGGTATTCTAGTTCATCAATGCGGCAGGCATAATTGAATCAAATAAAACTGATGAATTTTCAACAGTACCGAGCAGAGCAAGACCATTATTTCTCATGATCTGAACATAGCATTTGTTTTGGTGAAGACCAAGGTCTAACAACATACTTATTTGAATGTAGCAGCATACAATGTGGCTGGACATTTGTAAACAATTAAAAAATTGATATCAGTCTGCAAAATTTACTTATATCTTCAATAGTCATATCTTCTCCACACTATAATAACTAATTGTTATGATCACTACTGTACTTTCTGCCATACAAATGTTGCCTTTTTTTTTTTTTTTGGGGGGCAGTGGTGCGATCTCAGCTCAGGGCAACCTCTACCTCCCAGGTTCAAGTGATTTTCCTGCCTCAGCCTCCCGAGTAGCTGGGACTACAGGCGCGCACCACTATGCCCAGCTAATTTTTGTCTTTTTAGTAGAGACAGGGTTTCACCATGTTAGCCAGAATGGTCTCAATCTCCTGATCTCGTGATCCACCTGCGTCAGCCTCTCGAAGCGCTGGGATTACAGGTGTGAGCCACTGCGCCTGGCCCACTTTTGCAATTTCTAATCAGGAAAGCACCATCATCAATACTCCTTCCTGGTGGGGTGAGGAGGAAGTCTGGAGCTGGAACACACTCCCACATATTACCATTTTTTCCTTTTCAATTCTCACCCCAAAAGTACCCCCAGCATATAAGGAAAATAAAAAGACACATGGCAAAGGGCATTCTGTAATTAAGTTCCCCTTCACATGGATTTTTCAGGTCTTGGTCAGGATGGATAGGGAAAATCTGCAGCCTAAATACAGTGGTGGCATAAAGTAGGTCATTTCCAGAACCATGGAAAATACCACTGGGAAAAGGGCAAAAGGAAGGCAAGTCATAAAGAAGAGTTGAGAATTATTTGTATAATCTAATGGTTTCCAATCTGGGTACTCCCTTACAGGCTATTTGGGAAACATGGAATCGGATGATTTGAAAGATATTTCCTAACTCTAAAATTTGGAGATTTGTCATTGGTACCATTACACACCTAGTTATATGTGCTCAAAGGCTGGGAGTCATCTCTGATTCATCCCTTCCCCTTGAATTTCCCTTCAGACCCATCCCCCAAACCTGCTGATTCCTCCTTTATAATCCCTCTCAAATTCTCATTGTCACCATCTTAGTTAACACTTCACCCCCAATTTACTGCAGTCATCTCCACTGGTCAATGACATCCATGATATTTCACATTATTGCCCAATACAATCATAGTGAATCACTGATTTTTTTTTTTTTGAGACGGAGTCTCGCTCTGTCACCCAGGGTAGAGTGCAATGGTGCGATCTCAGCTCACTGCAACCTCCGCCTCTTGGGTTCAAGTGATTCTCCCACACCAGCCTCCTGAGTAAGCTGGGATTGCAGGTGTGAACCACCATGCCTGGCTAATGTTTGTATTTTTAGTAGAGACAGGGTTTTGCCATGTTGGCCAGGCTGGTCTCGAACTCCTGACCTCAGGTGATCCACCCGCCTCAGCCTCCCAAAGGGCTGGGATTACAGGCGTGAGCCACCGCGCCCGGCCTGATTTTTTTTTAAAGCACAGTTAGAGTCGTTTTAAACAGTCTTCAGTAATTTCCCAACACTTCAAATGCTGGCTCCATATCCTATAAGCATTTCAGTTTCCCCAAAGCTGAAGCTATCACCCACTCCTCCTTTAGCTTCACCATGCCTGGCCTCCTCTCCATCTCCAGCTCCCAGGGCTTGATTCCATTCCTGTGCCTCATCCTTTCTCACATGCTTCCCTCATCACCTCCAAACTGGAGTTAACATTTCAAACTCAGGCCAAACGAGAGGGATGAAGATGTACTCAAATAATTAGTAACCCTAAGTATGAAGGGGGTAAATGCTAAGATGAGTACAACAGAATGCAAAAAGATTGAAATGAGACAGGACCTTTAGAAATTTAGTCGAATACGGCCGGGTGCAGTGGCTCACGCCTGTAATCCCAGCACTTTGGGAGGCCGAGGGGGGCGGATCACGAGGTCGGGAGATCAAGACCATCCTGGCCAACATGGTGAAACCCTGTCTCTACTAAAAATACAAAAATTAGCCAGGCGTGGTGGTGGGCACCTGTAGTCCCAGCTACTTGGGAGGCTGAGGCTGGAGAATCGCTTGAACCCAGGAGGCGGAGGTGGCAACGAGCCGAGATCACACCCCTGTACTCCAACCTGGCGACAGAGCGAGACTCCATCTAAAAAAAAAAAAAAAAAGAAATTGAGTCAAATATCCTTTGACCTTGTTAATCACACTCTCCTGATCATCCTCATTCCTTTCTGACTGCTACTTCACACCACCCTTCCTGTAAATAATGATGCTCCCCAGAGCACTGCCCTAGGACCCTGAGCTCTTCTCCATCTATACTCAGAACTATGGCTTTGATTACCATCCACAGGCTGACTCTCAGATCTAAATTTCCAGTTTATAGCTCTCCCCTGAGCTCCAGATTCAAAAGCAGCATACTATTTCGGACATACCTAAGCTGAGAGCCCCCCAGGCATCTTGGAACTCAGTGTCTTCTCACTTTACATGTCACACACATGGTCTTCTTCCTGTGTGCCCTCTGGCAGTTAAGGCCATTGTCATCTATACAGCTGCCTGAGGCAGAACCCAATCAATCACTGGTCCTATTACTTTTAAAACCTCCCCTCAATCCATCCACTTCTCTATCTTCTCACCCTAACCATTCCAGTCTAGGCCAACATCATATTATGACTGAACTACTTCAAGCCACCTCCTGACTGGTTTCCCTACCTACCATCCCAACCCCCTCCTATCTATCATCCACATTACTCCAAAGCCATATTTTCTTTCTTTTTTTGTTTTGTTTTGGTTTTTAAGACAGAGTCTCGCTGTGTCACCCAGGCTGGAGTCCAGTGTCGCAATCTCGGTGATCTCAGCTCACTGCAACCTCCAACTCCCCGGTTCATGTGATTCTCCTGCCTCAGCCTCTCGAGTAGCTGAGATTATAAGCATGTGCCACCATACCTGGCTACTTTTTTTGTATTTTTTGTAGAGACAGGGTTTCACCACGTTGGCCAGGCTGGTCTCAAATGCCTGACCTCAGGTGATCTGCCCAACTCGACCTCCCAAAGTGCTGGGATTACAGGTATAAACCACTGTGCCCAGCCTATATTTTCTTTACTGAAACTTAAGTGGTCATCTTGGAGCAAAAGAGGTGAATAGTGGAGGTCCCAAGTTACAGCAGTGAGGGGCAAGCATTGTTTCCAGATGGTACAGACGAGTAGCAGTGGTGCAGCATATTAGCAGCTGGACTCCTAAGAACGTGTGAGATATCCTCTTGGGACTCACTAAAACATTGAGAGAGGGGAGTCAGTGAGGTATGGATGATAATGTTAATATGGCCTCATAGGCGTCAATGTCAAGCATTTATCATCAAAAGCTGATGAAATGTGGAGACACTCTGGTTATAGATTGAACAAGATAATCGCATAGATAAAAGGGCTATAGGGTGCTATGGAGAGTTGCTCCGATGTTTGGAAGATACTAGTCATCACGGCAGTTAACATCAGAGAAGATAATCATGCCCTTCTGTAACGCGTCCGCCTTGCAGGTTACCTTCAAACACAGGCTTGGGAATGTGGAGGATCATATATTCAAAAGGGCAACCCCACCACTATTCTTATGAGTTGCTAATCTTCACGATTGGAGCTGAATGATTAAATCAACTACCGAAAGCAGCTACAGGGCCCTTCAACTCTTTTCTCTTTCCCAGAACAGAACTAGAGATAGAGTCACTCATTCATTAAGCATCTACAATGTACCTAGTCTATGTAATGGAGAGCACCAAGACAGACCACACAGTCCCCCATCCCAAAGGAAATGTAAATTTAGCAATGTGGGACAGTCTGCTGTGGGTTCATGTGGTATGATATTGGAGGGTACCATTAAGCTCATCTAATAACTACTTCTTAACACAGAAATCCCTTCTAGGGGCCGGGCGCAGTGGCTCACGCCTGTAATCCCAGCACTTTGGGAGGCCGAGG
This sequence comes from Rhinopithecus bieti, assembly GCF_001698545.2. Taxonomy (NCBI): domain Eukaryota; kingdom Metazoa; phylum Chordata; class Mammalia; order Primates; family Cercopithecidae; genus Rhinopithecus; species Rhinopithecus bieti. The sequence goes on along the minus strand of NW_016813959.1, from coordinate 2,639,731 downwards.
CGGGTGGATCATGAGGTCAGGAGATCGAGACCATCCTGGCTAACACAGTGAAACCCGATCTCTACTAAAAATACAAAAAATTAGCCGGGCACGGTGGCGGGCGCCTATAGTCCCAGCTACTCAGGAGGCCGAGGCAGGAGAATGGCATGAACCCGAGAGGTGGAGCTTGCAGTGAGCCGAGATCACGCCACTGTACTCCAGCCTGGGCGACAGAGCAAGACTGTGTCTCAAAAAAAAAAAAAGAAATCCCTTCTGGGGCTCCCCCTGAGCCACAGAGCCATTCCCTTGAGCCACAGAACCATAGTCGTTGTCCAACTGTGCAATAATCTGAGCCCAAGGTAATTTCCAACCCTCCTTTTCCAGAGTTCTCTTCTTCCGAACTCATTTATATTATTTCTACTGGCTCCTCTGTGGGTCTGGAACCCCTACTCTCTTAGGAGAAATGAGGAACCCCACCTACCATAGGTGCAAAACATTCCCATGTTCCTTTGTATTTCTCTACTAAATGACAACTAAACAGAATCTGTGTGTCTGGTGGGTTGACGTGATCACAGACAAGGCGGATCATCAGCTCTTATTACCAAATACCAAATACACACCCCTCCTTTTTGACCCTTCCTCAAAGTTTTCCACTTTGCCTTGCCCTTTTCATGAATAACTTCCTGTGTCATCCTGTGACACGATGAATAACTTCTGTCATCATGTATTCATTCATACCTATCCAGAACACACCATAGCAGCATATCATACCTAGTTTGACACAAAGACCTCCCTTACACTTCTATTTCCTGTCCACCAGTCCTCATCCCATTGTTCATTCACACATACTTTCGCACATTCTTCTCTCTTTCTCTCTCTCTCCTTTGTAGAGACAGAGTCTTGCTATGTTGTCTAGGCTGGTCTCAAACTCCTGCCTCGAGCAGTCCTCCCACTTTGGCCTCCCAAAGCATTGGTATTACAGGCATGAGCTCCTTCCCTGCCTGTCCTTCTCTTAATTACTTCTTCAACTCTGTCAATGCAAAGCCCATCTGCTAGGCCATGGTTTCTGGATTATCCTGCCCCTCTCCGCCCTGGTGAATCTTAAGAAAGGCCTCTCTTAAAGTTCACAATCAGCAAGACAAATCATGTGTGTTCTGACTAGCGCTGATTTGGTAGAATTATTTCCGGTTTAGATCTGGTCATTCCTTAGTTAATAATAAAACCTCAATTAAAGTTGTAGAGCATTTTCCATAGCAGTAACACGATGTCGATTTCACCTTGAGCTTGGAGAAGTCAGCTGAAGTCCTAAACCTCGAGATCTCTTTATATAGAAGGGAGAAGTCTCCAGAGAGGGTGCAACCATGAGCACATCATCTTTACTAAAGAAAAGCAAAATATATTTATCTTCTGTGTATGCACACATACATATATTTTTTCTTCCTTTTGTTAGTGCAACTTCCTGACCTCTGAAAACAATTTCCTTAGGATACTGGCTGTAAATATTTGCACGGACTGTTCAATAGCTGCTTTTGCAAAGGGAGACAGACTTTTTGTCTTTACCCCTGAAAAGAATTGAAACAGACTCTTTCTTTCAAAAGTTGGCAGAGAGATGTTACAGAGGGGTCCAGCTCATTTGTAGAGGCAAACATGTTGCCGTCTCACACAGATTGATCACCAGCTGGGAAGCAAGTCATTCCACCGTAGGTTCACAATAACACTGGCTCTCTGCTGCGCTGCTGACCACTGGTGACAGATTGATGTGTAGTTCTTTGAGTGGAGAAGCTGGCTAAAGAGAACTTAGGGAAGCTGAGCAGGTTGCAAGTGTATTATTCATGCACTCTCTGCCTAGAAGAATAAAGTTCCCCAACTTTCTGACCTGAGTGTGGAGAACCGTTAGGGACTGAGTTTGCTTTGACTTGGAAAGCTGGCTTACAGCTTTCCAGAGTAACATAAAACATGAATACCTATTGGCACTTTCCAATGAAATGCCAAAATCCACAAAGAGAATGACCAAGGGGCATTTTTTTGTTTGTCCTTTTCCCACTGCGAGTGAGAAAGAAGAGCTATGATATTTCATGTCACTGCTAAAGAGTCTGGTAAAAAACAAATGAAAAGGTATAGCTTGTTAACGCCACTCAGAGGTAGACAGTTCAGGGTCTCAGAAAGAAGAATGGGATGCTGCTGGGTTTCTTTTGGAAAGCGAAGGGTGGTGGCGGGGGTAGGGCGGGGAG
>NW_016813959.1:2629440-2633949 GCF_001698545.2 Rhinopithecus bieti | reverse complement strand
ATGCAAGCAGGGAAGGCATATTTACTTGCTTAAGAAAACTGATACCTAAGTAAATCTGTATTGTAAATCTGAATAATAGATCAATCAGGTACCGTGTTTTATAAGTTTGAGTCATTAAATTTTCCAAGATTCTGCATGCTTTTTAAACCATAAAAGACCCACTTCCAAACTATTATCCACTTTTTAAACCATGAAGATACATTAAGCACACTACTATTTCAATAGTCGTTTTCTGCACATCTATCATCTTTCCTTAAAGAATATACATGTGTGTGTGTATGTGTGTATATGTGTGTGTATATATATATAATTTTTTTTTTTTTCTGAGACTGAGTCTTGCTCTGTCTCCTAGGCTGGAGTGCAGTGGCACAATCTTGGCTCACTGCAAGCTCCGCCTCCCGGGTTCACGCCATTCCCCTGCCTCGGCCTCCTGAGTAGCTGGGACTACAGGCGCCCGCCACCACGCCCAGCCAATTTTTTGTATTTTTAATAGAGACGGGGTTTCACCGTGTTAGCCAGGATGGTCTTGATCTTCTGACCTCGTGATCTGCCTGCCTCGGCCTCCCAAAGTGCTGGGATTACAGGCATGAGCCACAGCGCCCGGCCTCCTTAAAGAATATTTTAAACAAAGACATTTAGCATAACAAAACAATAATTACATGGGGGCCAGGGACTATTTTATTCACCATGGTGTCACTAAAGCCCTGAAGAATGCCTGGCACATAGTAGATCCTCACTAAATATTTGCTGACTGACGATTCCTTGGAAGCCAGCTTAGCAACACCGTGCTTTATTATTCTAGCTCAGATTTAATGTTAAAATTTCATGAGCATTTCCCCACAACTTTCAAAAATCATTTTAATGAAGAAACAAAACATAATTGCACCATTTCTGCTATTACCACCAGGTCCACAGTTGAAACTATTAGTGTGAAGTGAAAGCTGAATATAAAGAAGACATTTAGCTCAGGGGATTAATTTCTTCAAGGCTGGTGAGGAGGAGGAAGCAAACTACTGTTTTCCTTTTCACGGGAGTGCTATACGGGTTACTATCCACAAAGAAAGAAAGGAATAAATATGTAGTAGTTAATGATGAGGAGAAGCAACAGTTTTTTTGGCAGTAGTACAAAGCCAGGAAATTTAGCAGTTTCCAGAGAGTTGCACGTGCTTTTCAGTGAAAAGGTTTGAGATAGCACTTCCTAATGAAATGCCAAAATCCACACCAAGAATGACTGAGTAGCAGTTTTTTCCGTTTTCCCACTGAGAGTGAGATAGAAGATCCATGATGCTTCATGTCACCGCCAAAACAGTTTGTTTTGTAACAATATATGAAGAGAGACAGCTTACTACACCACCTGTACTGTACTATTTGTTAGTATTTTAATAGGTAATTAATCTTGATTTGATAGGATTTAAGATTTCCATTTTTTGGCACATATGCTCAAGCTATTATGTTATAAATCTCAAACATTTCAGCAAATGTCATCCTGATTGTTCCCCCACTGCACAGAACACTACCAGTGAAATATTCGAGGTCAAGAACTTGGATTCTTTACCCACCGTATTCAGGAAAACCAATTTATTTGTTCTGTCTCAGTAAAGAGGGGTGATTTCTTTGGGGCCTGTATTATATTGGCAGTCAATCTAGAAAACTTATAATTACTTTTAGGCAATGGAGGTTTGGTAAGTGCGTTAATCTGTTTCTGAATTTAAACACATACCCCTTAGCTATTACTATGACAAAATTTTAGAGTTCAACATTTTAAATTACTTTATAAGAATGAAGTGTGTGCGTAATAGGTTAGAATGGTGCACAAGAGTTTCTAATATAAAATCAAGAGCATGTCTTTGCACTTGCCTGGGGATAAAATCCTAGGAAGATTTTGAGGAGTTTTTTTTGTTTGTTTTTTTCTTTTTTGAGACAGAGTCTCGCTCTGTCGCCCAGACTGCAGTGCAGTGACGCGATCTTGGCTCGCTGCAACTTCGGCCTCCTGAGTTCAAGCAATTCTTCTGCTTCAGCCTCCCCAGTAGCTGGAATTACAGGTGCCCGCCGCCATGCCCAGCTAATTTCTGTATTTTTAGTAGAGATGGAGTTTCATTATGATGGCCAGACTGGTCTCAAACTCCTGACCTCTAGTGATCCACCAGCCTCAGCCTCCCAAAGTGCTGGGATTATAGGTGTGAGCCACCGCACCTGGCCTTGAGAAGTTTTTAAAGCAATCTTCATACCAAATGGTCCTGGTTTGGCAAAATAATGTTCTCATCAATTTATTGGAATAAAAAAATGAATGACGTTTGGCATTAAACCAAATCATTACAGATCTTTTAAACTGAACTAAGTTTAAGTACTTTCTAAAATATAAGAATGTGGTTGGCCAGGCATGGTGGCTTAAGCCTGTAATCTAGCACTTTGGGAAACTGAGGCAGGCAGTTCACGAGGTCAGGAGTTCGAGACCAGCCTGGCCAGCATGATCAAACTGTCTCTACTAAAAATACAAAAAATTAGCTGGGCATGGTGGCATGCGCCTGTAGTCCCAGCTACTTGGAAGGCTGAGACAGGAGAACTGCTTGAATCCGGGAGGCAGAGGTTGCAATGAGGCAAGATTGCGCCATTGCACTCCAGCCTGAGCGACAGAATGAGACTCTGTCTCAAAAAAAAAGAAAATAAAGAATATGTTTGATCTTCACTAATCATGGATTTCATATTTATGAATTTGCCTACTTGCTAAAACTTACTTGTAACCCCCAAGACAATATTTGAGGAACTTTCAGAGCCATTCATGAACATGCACAGAACTGCAAAAAGTCTGAGTCACCCAACCTGCACACTCCTAACTGAGGCTGAGCAAGGCGACGCCCTGCCTTCTTGTCTCAGCTCACATCCTGCAAACGAGTGTCCTGTCAGCTGCCTGCTTAGTCTTTCACATTTTTGTCGTTGCTTGTTGGTGATTCTGCCGTTTTAAACAGCATGGCCCCCAAGTGTACTGCTGAAGTGCTGCTTGGTGTTCCTAAGCACAAGAAGGCTGAGATGTGCCTCACGGAGAAAATACATGTATTCGGTCAGTTTCATTCAACCTGTTGCCCAGGAGTTCAATGTTAACCCGCTATCTATCTATACCTACCTATGTATATAAAATAAGATGTCCTTCACAGAAACACTTAGAAGCAGGGTTTCATTACTTGGTTGATGAAAATGCTGTGAGCTTGAGGGACCCTAACATTGTATTTCCCCTAAGAACATTGGTCCAGTATGCGCTCACTCGGTGTTCACAGTGACTTTACAGAACGTGAGCACCACAAACGAACGAGGACCAACTCTAATTGTTTTCAAAAATGACCTTAACACAAAACTTTTCGCTTCTCAGAGAAAGACAGATGATTTTGCTTTTGAAAGGTAAGGGTAGTAAGCTCCCTACATTATTAAAAAATATATATTAATGCAATCAATTTTTTAAAAGATACAAAGAAAAAATTAAAAGAAAAAATGACAATGCCAAGCGCTGGCAAGAATAAGGTGCAACTGAAACTCTCATACACCACTGATGGAAATGCAAACAGTCCAGCCACCTTGGAAACAGTTGATCAGTTTCTTAGAAAACTAAACGTATGCTTATATAAACCAGCAATCCTACTCCTACGCAGGATTACCCGAGAAATAAAAACAATTGTTCACACAAAAATCCAAACACACACATTTGTAGTGGCTTTAGTCAAACCTGCCAGAAACTGAAAACAACTCAATGTCCTTCAACTGGTAAATGAATAAACAAACTGTGGTACAGCTAGACAATAAACTATTCCACCACAACAGAAAGGCACAAACTACGGACGTATGCAACAATGTGAATAAATCTCAACTGCATTATGCTTAGTGAAAGCAGCCAGATACAAAAAGCTACAAACGTCACAATTCTATTTATACTAAATTTTGGAAAAGGCAAAACTTGAGGGACAGAAAACAAATCAGTGATGCCTAGGGGCTGGGAGTGAGAAGAGGGTCTGCCTGTAAAGGGGTTTGAATGAGCCAAGCACAGGTGGCACACACCTGTAGTCCCAGTAACTTGGGAGGCTGAGGCTGGAGAATCTCTCGAGCCCAAGAGTTTGAGGCCAGCCTGGGAAACATAGTGAGATCCCGTCTCAAAAATTATTTAAAAAATAAAGGAGAATGAAAGAACTGTTTAAGGTGATGGACTTGTTCTATATCTTGAGTACATATGTTTATCAAAACTCATGAAATTATTCATAAAAAAAGATGAAATTTGCTGTACATGTAAGTTTTTTTTTTTTTTTTTTTTTTTGAGGTGAAGTCTCGCTCTGTCATCCAGGCTAGAGGGCAGTGGTGCGATCTTGGCTTACTGCAACCTCTGCCTCCCAGGCTCAAGTGATTCTGCCTCAGCCTCCCTAGTAGCTGGGATTACAGGTATGTGTCATCATGCCTGGCTAATCTTTGTATTTTCAGTAGAGACGGGGTTTCACCATGTTGGCCAGGCTGGTCTCAAACTCCTGACCT
>NW_016813959.1:2577724-2629260 GCF_001698545.2 Rhinopithecus bieti | reverse complement strand
TTTTTTTTTTTTTTTTGAGGTGAAGTCTCGCTCTGTCATCCAGGCTAGAGGGCAGTGGTGCGATCTTGGCTTACTGCAACCTCTGCCTCCCAGGCTCAAGTGATTCTGCCTCAGCCTCCCTAGTAGCTGGGATTACAGGTATGTGTCATCATGCCTGGCTAATCTTTGTATTTTCAGTAGAGACGGGGTTTCACCATGTTGGCCAGGCTGGTCTCAAACTCCTGACCTCAAGTAATCTGCCTTCCTTGGCCTCCCAAAGTGCTGGGATTACAGGTGTGAGCCACCACGCCTGGCCTTACATGTAAGTTTAACTAAATAAACCCAACACTAAAAAAGGTAGTAAAAAATAATAATGCTTTAATGATAGACATTCCTTCAAATTCTCCACCCCCCCATATATAGGGGTGTGTGTGTGTGTCTGTGTGTGTTACAGACAGGATCTCCCTATCTTACTCAGACTAACCTCAAACGATCCTCCAGTCTCAGCCTCCCTAGTAGCTGTGAAGCATGCAACTGTGCCTGACTTCCTCTAATTTTTACCGATGTGCATAAGCACATTTTTATCTAGCTATAACATAAATTATTTGTTTTATTTTATAAAAATCTAATTAATTCTGTCATTCCAGCAAAGACCAGCATGATAATCTGGCAAGGTAGGACCCATTGATCAATTTCCAGTCAGTCCTTTTTTCCCACTCACACAGCAGTATTTCGCATGAAGGAATTTTACTTCTCGGTGGTATTCTCAGTACTTTGTAGACATACCTGCTCTTAACCAGCAATGGAGGAAGTCCAACTGACATCTTGACACAAGGCCTCTTTTGTAGCCTTCCTCCATAAGAGGTCGTACCTTTTCTCATCTTCCAGTAACACAACAAATGTTTGCCAAGCATGGGCTGTGTTCTGGGCTCTGTGCTCAATACCAGGAACACAAAAATGAGTAAGACAGCCTTACTGATATCACTTCCTCACTCTGTTTTAAAGCAATGGTGCTTACACAAACATAAGCCCTCAAATCTTCTGGAGTATATGTTAAAATTCTCTCCTTTGTTTATACTCTCCCTCCCTTCCAGCATTTATCTTGGGAATTATTCACTTTTTCCAGATCTAATCCACACCATAATCCCATTAACTTCATCTTCAAGCTAGACTTGGAGTGGTCAGAACTTAATTCCACATACATGTATCTGTCTCAGGGTCCCATAAATCAATGCCATTTCATCCCATCTTTCCATGTCACACTTCGTTACTAAGTGTGTGATCTATGGCGACAGACATCTCTGTTTCAGAACTTACACAAGGCATCATCTCAATGTTTAATGTAACTTTCCAAAGTAAGCACTAATTCCCTTTGGATACCATAGTTTTTACAATTTTTTCTAAATATTAGGGTTCATGGTGTCTAATGACTTATAAAAGTGAAAATACTATATATATTTTGCATCCAGTAAAAGTTCCTATTCCAAGAGATATAATTTAACTCCTCTGATACATATGTCCAAATTATTTTTATAACTTTATAAATAAGCCCTTCTCTAAGTTTTCCTTTCAATAAAAAATGAAGAAAATAGAAAATACCCAAGTTGCTAGTTTTTTCCAAAATGATTAATGATTTTGAATACTTCATAAGAAACAAATGTGCAATTTAAGTATATTCATATATACATAAAAATATACATATACATACACAGAGAGAGAGACAGACACCACGAATTCTCAGAAAACTGAACAAAACTTTCACTGCTTAGAAAATTTGAGTTTTGGTCGGGCGTGGTGGCTCACGCCTATAATCCCAGCACTTTGGGAGGCCGAGGCGGGCGGATCACGAGGTCAGGAGATCGAGACCATCCTGGCTAACACAGTGAAACCCCATCTCTACTAAAAATACAAAAAATTAGCCGGGTGTGGTAGTCCCAGCTACTGGGAAGGCTGAGGCAGGAGAATGGAGTGAACCCGGGAGGTGGAGCTTGCAGTGAGCCGAGATTGCACCACTGCACTCCAGCCTGGGCGACAGAGCGAGACTCCATCTCAACAAAACAAAACAAAACAAAAAACATTTGAGTTTGATATTTGCTTCTTCTTTCTTATTTAGTTTAATTCAAGCTGCATCTGATTTATGTTTTTCTCTTAATCCAATTAAATTACCTTGGTGGTTTGAGTTAAAACATAGAAGCATTGATTGTAATCTCTCTTAATATAAAGTGCACGAATTGTCCTACTGGAGTCAAATAATAATGTATAACTGTGAGCTACGTTCCAATGGCAATTTCACCATTATGACCTGGCTGAGATATGACTCAAACTCTAGTTACTTCGTAACTATAACTTAATTTAGTAACTTGACTTTTTTTTTTTTTCTGATCATGTTTTCACCCTGGACACTCCAAGTACCTGAGAGCTTCTTGGTGGAGCCCATGTCTTATCAAAAAATACCTGAAACAATTAGCTTTACTTTCCCTGCTTTTGAACACAAGAGCACTTATGAGAAAGAAAATTGATGTCGGAGAAAGGTGGGATGAGAGAAAAATCTCGTCTATCTTTAATGACATGAGTTACCAAAAATAGAAAGAAAAAAAAAAATCTTTGCTCAATTGGAAGTTAAATGTGTGTTTCTATTTCCGGACACTAGTTCTTACTCAACTATGATACAGCCTGCGAGAAGGAACGAGTCCTCTATGACACACTGCCACTCTGAAAGGTTCAGGTGGGTGATAGGAAGTGCCCAGCTTTGGGGATGGTGCTGAACCCGATGCAGCGGAAGCCAAATGAACACTTGGGGCAGATGGTGTCCCAGCCTGGTGGTGGCTTTGGCTCTCTGTGTGACAAAGCAGAACCACTAGGGGTTCTCGGGTGTAAGTGAGCACTTGAAACCCTTGAAAGGTTGTCATGTGACGGGTACTCTCAACGTACAAACTTCTGCACCGCCTCGGTTGCTGATGATTTTAAGACTAAAAATCTACTTGGGAACTTGGATAACAAAGTATCCCAGGAGGACGGGCCTTCCTTTTTTTTTTTTTTTTTTTTTTTTTTTTTTTTTTTTTTTTTTTTTTTTTTTTTTTAGACAGAGTCTCGCGCTGTTGTCAGGCTGAAGTGCTGGAGTGCAGTGGTGCGATCTCGGCTCACTGCAACCTCTGCCTCCCGGGGTTCAAGCGATTCTCCTGCCTCAGTCTCCCAAGCAGCTGGGATTACAGGTGCCCGCCACCACACCCGGCTAATTTTTGTATTTTTAATAGAGATTTTTAGTAGAGACGGGGTTTCATCATGTTGGCCAGGCTGGTCTTGAACTCCTGACCTCAGGTGATCCACCCACCTGGGCCTCCCAAAGTGCTGGGATTACAGGCGTGAGCCACCGCGCCTGGCCAGGATGGGCCTTCTTTTAGACACTTCTCATCTTTAGTACTCAATATGGCTAGAAAATGGTGTGGGGATCCAAAAGGTTAATTTCCTATGACTGGAAACTCACTGACCCTGGTTGATAGGGTAGGTTCATCCAATCCATTGTAAGACTCCAGCAAAATCAAGAAAGATCATTATGAATCAGCTCAGCTGCTACTGCAATAGTAATCTCACCATCATTATGTTTACCCCATGGAGAAAACACTATTGTTATTAACACCAATTTATAATCTAATTGTGCGACAGACGGTGAAGGATACCCACCATGTTCAGATCTGAATTAGACAGGAAGGTAGGAGCTGTATAGAACCTTCAAGAACACTTTATACCTCCTGTCACCACTCTTTTTTTTTTCTTTTTTTTTTTTTTGAGACGGGATCTCACTCTGTGGCCCAGGCTGGAGTGCAGTGGTTTGATCTCGGTTCACTGCAACCTCCGCCTCCTGGGTTCAAGCGATTCTCCTGCCTCAGCCTACCGAGTAGCTAGGACCACAGGCATGTGCCACCACGCCCAGCTAATTTTTGTATTTTTAGTAGAGGCGGGGTTTCACCATGTTGGCCAGGCTGGACTCAAACTCCCGACCTCAGGTGATCCACCCACCTCAGCCTCCAAAAGTGCTGGGATTACAGGCGTGAGCCACCGCTCCCGGCTACTCATCTTTCTTATGGAGGATTTTTAATAACTATTTGTTGAGTTAATAAATAAATTGTGCCATGAGTCTCTTGCTATCCTAAGGGGACTTACGGGTAAGACTCTGTAAAAGTCTCCGGTCTGGATGGGGAACCATGGATGGCAACTGAAGAAGAGGGAAGGCGAGGCCGTGGGAAGCTGCTTTCAGTGGCTTCAGACACTGGTGCAAAGGAGGCGTATATAAGAAACTATGCCATGAAGTTAAAGTGGAATGACTGTATTCTAAATATGTTTTCTACATTATTATTTATACATCATTAAATAAACTGAATATCATATTTGATTATTTCAGCTGCAGCCCTAAAAGTACATACAGTAGTCCCCACTTGTCCTCAGGGATACATTCTAAGGTCGCCAGTGGATGCCTGAAACCTCAGATAGTATCAAATCCTGTCTCAATCTGATAACCAAGAGGGTTACTAAATGACTCATAGACTGGGAGTGCCTACAGCATGGAGATGCTGGACACGGGGATGATTCATGTCCCAGGTGGACCAGAGAAGGATGGCACGAGATTTCATCATGCTACTCAGAACAGAGCATAATTTAAAACTTATGGGCCAGGCACGGTGGCCCACATCTGTAATCCCAGCACTTTGGGAGGCTGAGGTGGGCGGATCACAGGGTCAGGAGATCAAGATCATCCCGGCTAACACGGTGAAACCCCGTCTCTACTAAAAATACAAAAAATTACCTGGGCGTGGTGGCGGGCGCCTGTAGTCCCAGCTACTTGGGAGGCTGAGGTAGGAGAATGGCGTGAACCCAGGAGATGGAGCTTGCAGTGAGCAGAGATCGCGCCACTGCACTCCAGCCTGGGCGACAGAGAGAGACTCCGTCTTCAAAAAACAAAACAAAACAAAACAAAACAAACAAACAAAAAACTTATGAATTGTTTTCCCTGCTATTTTCCATTTAGTGTTTTTGGACTGCGGTGGACCACGGGTAACTGAAACCGCAGAAAGTGAAACCACAGATAAGGGGGAACTATTGTATGGGGAAAGAAACTTTTCTAGGGGGCAGAGGATGGATCATCTCTTTGGAAACACAAAACATTATCTTACACTCAGAAATACATTCAGGTACATGCTTGTACAACAGTAGATTAAATAGTTTAAGGTGGGTACAGTGGCTCACGCCTGTAATACCAGTACTTTGGAAGGCCAAGGTGGGAGGATCACTCGAGGCCAGGAGTTTGAGACGAGCCTGGGCAAAACCTCGTCTCTACAAAAAATTAATAAATTAGCCAGGTGTGGTGGTGTGCACTTGTAGTCCCAACTACTTGAAAGGCTCAGATGGGAGGATCACCTGAGGTTGCAGTAAGTCATGATGGCACCACTGCACTCCAGCCTGGGTGAGAGAGCTGGACCCTGACCCTATCTCTTAAAAAGCAAAACAAGGCCGGGCGCGGTGGCTCACGCCTGTAATCCCAGCACTTTGGGAGGCCAAGGTGGGCGGATCATGAGGTCAGGAGATCGAAACCATCCTGCCTCACACAGTGAAACCCCCATCTCTACTAAAAATACAAAAAAGTAGCTGGGCATGGTGACATGTGTCTGTAATCCCAGCTACTCGGGAGGCTGAGGCAGGAAAATCGCTTGAACCCGGGAGGCGGAGGTTGCAGTGAGCTGAGATCGTGCCACTGCCCTCCAGCCTGGGAAACAGAGTGAGACTCTGTCTCAAAAAAAATAAAAATAAAAACAAAACAAAACAAAAATAGCAAAGGTTTTGGTGGATACAAGAAAAGGCACAAGGGAAATATTTTGGTATCCTGGTGTAAAAAAAAGCACAAATGAAAATATTACAATGCAATAAGTAATTTTTTAAAAACCAAATAAAAACAGTAATATTTTGACTATGGTATCAGGAAGGGAAGAAAAGGAGAAACCTAAAATATGGACAGGAATACAGACATTTCAGCAATAGTCAATGTCCTCTGCAGACAGTACATACAATATTATTCACAAAGTGGGCTAACTCTATAATAGTCTTCCAGCCAAGAGTCTCTCAAAATTATTTATAAAACTTTACAAATTGCTACTGTAAGGGGGAGATATGAAACCAATAAGTCTAATTAGGATTCTAACCATTTCTCATATGTGAAGGCATATCAGCAAAGCCATCTGCAGTGTACAGCTCATCCTCATCTGGGATCTGGGGGCACCATTTACTCTCCCAGCATACCCTCCTCCCTACCCTGACGATCCAACTGAGTTTCACACAGGGTTCAGATCCTGGGAGGGATTCTAACTATCAAGGCGGTTAAGCTTTTAAATATGCAACCCTCAGAGAAGGCCCTCACTAGATGGGCAGGGGCTGGGCATCATGATAAGAGAATCCCTATTTTCCCACAGAAATGAATTACTTTAAAAAAAAAAAAAAAAACCAATTTGCTGGTGAAAGGGAGGAGAGGGAGGAAGCGAGGCTAAGCAAGTGTATTTGGGGGGTGGCAGATGAAGCAAGTCTTGTGGGTCTCAGGACGGTCTTTGGAACAGAAATTACAAAAACTAATTTGAAACCCAGAGGCAGTGAAGAAAAGGCATGGAAACCAAATGGAATACCATTTGATCTTTGGCCTCTCTGATCTGAAACTGGGCTGGGCCTCCAGCTGAGTTCACTGAGGCCACTGAACAGCTGTCCGGTGATAACCACTTTCATAGCTGTCAGCAACATTTGCTTCAAGCCAGTACCAGGGCTGTTCCCACTCTGTGGAGATGGAAAAAGAGTCTATGTTTCCCTTCATTTCTTCCTCTGCTTGAGCTATCCAAAATTAGGAAATCATCTGGATTTGTAAAAATAATCACTTCTTGGCGTGTTCACAGAGTCTGCTGAAATGTTATTTCACAAAAGAGACTTTGAATGCCTGGAGGTCACTATAGGAATGAATCTGGCAATTTGAAAGTGCACCTGCTGAGGTTCTAGGCCATCTCAGCGTTCAAATAATTTATCCATCTTTCCAAACATCTTTTGTGTCTTTTATTTAAAAAAAAAAAAAGTTCTAAGTTATTACACATAGTATGAATCAGAAAACAGCCCTGCTTCTTTAGATGTGGATTCTGGGGTTTTTTTTTTTCTCCTGCATTTTTTCACTATTCAGCAAACACTCATTTAGAGTCCGCCTTAGACACAGAATTCTGCTAAGTATGTATGCATCTTGCTTGGGACAGCTTTGGCTGCAAGTAGCAGAAAATGAGACTCGAACTGGATTAAACATCACAGAAATGTGTCTCTCGTGATAAGAAATGCAGGGTTGCTCCAGCGTTGGCTAATGCTGAGGTTCTGCAAAGTCATCAAGTACCAATCATTCTTTCCATTTTGTTACTAGTTTCCTGTGGCTGCTATAACAGATTCCCACAAACCTAGTGCCTTAAAACAATACAAAGTTATCATCTTATAGGTCTAGAGGTCAGATGTCTGATGCAGGTCTCCTTGGGTTAAAATCAATGTGTCACAAAGGCTGCCTTCCTTTCTGGAGGCTCCAGGAGAATCCATTTCCTTGCCTTTCCGGCTTCTGGGGGCTGCCCACACTCCCTGGCTTGTGGCCCCTTCTATCTTCTAAGCCAGCAATGACTGCACGAGTCTCTCACGTCACATCACTCTGACACTCTCTTGCTCCCTCTTCCACATTTAAGAACTCCAGTGGTTACACTGGGCCCATCAGATAATCCAAAACTCTCTCTCCATCTCAAGGCCATACCCTTAGCCACATGTGCAAAGTCTCTGGCCACGTCAAGTAACACATCTTCAGGTTACAAGGACTAGGACATGGATATCTCTAGGGGGGCTATAATTCTGCCTACCATAGTCGCTGTGCTCTTCCAACCTCGATGAGGGCTTTGCCCTCAGGCTGGCTGTTCTCATAATCATAAGGTACTAATTAGAGAAGTTTCAAGTGCCACATCCAGACATACTTTCTAGAGGAAGAAAAAGGTGAGACATCTCTTTCTGGTCTCTTTCTTTTTGGGGAGAAAACTTTTGCCAGAGGCCCTAGAGCAGATGTTCCTTCATGTTTAATTGGCCGACACGGGTTACCTGCCCATTATCAATCCAATTTTTGATAAGGAGAATAGGTTCGCTGTGACTGGCATAGGCTAAGAATTTGGGATGGATGTTGGACAGTCAGCCATCATATTCACTATAATGTAGCAAATACCAAGAAGGGCAGAAAGTTACTATTTACATAATACTTATAACTAAAGGTCCAGTACTTAAACCAATCTTGCCAAGAAAACCAAGGCTAATTTGCATTTTACTATGTATTCTAGTTACGGTTACCTCTGCATATACTATTATATATGGAGGAGTAAATACGCTGGCTTTTTTTTTTTTTTTTTTTTTTTGAGATGGAGTCTCAGAGTCTCGCTCTGTCGTCCAGGCGGGAGTGCAGTGGCACAATCTTGGCTTACCGCAAACTCCGCCTCCCGGGTTCACTCCATTCTGCTGCCTTAAGTAAGTAGCCCACCACCACGCCTGGCTAAGTTTTTGTATTTTTAGTAGACATGGGGTTTCACCATGTCAGCCAGGATGGTCTCGATCTCCTGACCTTGTGATCCGCCCACCTTGGTCTCCCGAGCCACCGCACCTGGCCAATATGCTGGCTCTTAAGCACAGGAGAGTTGAGTTGAAATCTGTTGTTTTCTACCACATTCTTCAAAAACACATCAAATAAGTTTTTAAAATAATTCAAAAGTAATCATGACTTTGAGAAGACCACTGCAAGACTTGCTAGAAAATATACAAGAGGTTCTAACTTCGAGTTTGCTTTCATGCTCTTGTTTCTCAAAGAAACCCAGCATTCCCAATGCAATATTAAGTATGCCTCAGAGGCTGCTTAGAGGACTGACTGCTGTTCCAGATGACAATGTCATATGATGAACGAAGCTGAAGCCAAACACCAGAGGCCTGAATTATATGGATATATCAGCCAGGGTCCGATCAGGAGTCAGAAATCACTCCAGTTATTTTAACAGAAAGAATTTAACGCAGAGAGAGCCATTAACAAGACATAAAGTTGTTAACTAGGTGACAGGGTAGAAACGGAACTCTAAGGTATCATGGGAGCAGAAGAGATAAAAGGAAGAGGTGAGAATTATTAAAATAAAGAGCCTGGAGGAGGGTCCCCATGAACGTGAACTCAAACTTCTGAGGAGGAGGTGCTGCTCAGGTGAGACAAGTGTCTCCAGGGTACCTGAAGAGGCTGATCGTACAAGTGTTGAAAAACCTGTGGACTGAATTCAGCCAGCTGCTGCCTCAGGGAAAGAACTGCTGCTGCCAGGGTGAAGAAGCATATCTTGGGTGCCACAGACAGGAAGCTCACTGGAAGCAAATGGGAAGTGCACATCACTTCCTTGTCCTCCAGCTTTGCAGCATCCTTCTAGCACTCGCTACTGGCAGAGCTGAATACAGAGGCAGCTGGCCAGGCAGAAATGTGGTTTGCAGAGGCCGAGCTCCAGCATCACACAGGAGAGCACAGAAGGTCGTGTTCGGGGTTGAGAGACAATGGGCACAACAAGTAACTATCCTGTGATGCCAGCGGCAAAGTCTCCTTATTTTGCAGTTGAGTATACATCTTTGGGAATGATAAAGGAGATGAAGGGGCTTCCGAGTGTATGAAAGGGTTAAAAAAAAACTTCCATAGTTCGGAAACGCTTATTGAGCTTCTGGGAATGCAACTGTTCCCTCACTCTGCAATCATATCACAATATTCACTAGTAATTCTTGGATGTTACTATTGCTCCCATTCCTTTCTGGAGGAAGGAGGTAGACAAGCATAGTCATATTTGTATTTGTATTTTGAATATCTTTTAAAAAATTACTAAATTTGGCCAGGCATGGTGGCTCATGCCTGTAAGCCCAGCACTTTGGGAGGCTGAGGCAGGTGGATCACCTGAGGTCAGGAGTTCGAGACCGGCCCGGCCGACATGGCAAAACCCCATCTCTACTAAAATTACAAAAATTAGCCAGGCTTGGTGGCGGATGCCTGTAATCCCAGCTACTCAGGAGGCTGAGGCAGGAGAATACCTTGAACCCAGGAGGTGGAAGTTGCAGTGGAGCCGAGATCACGCCACTGCACTCCAGCCTGGGCAACAAGAGTGAGACTCCGTTTCAAAAATAATAATAATAAATAATAAAAAATAATATAAGAAATTTTAAAACACTACTAAATTCACAACATAAAAAATTTAAAAAAAACACTACTAAATTCACAACAACATATCTTTATCATGTAGAAAGGCAGTAAATATGTATATGGTGGTTAAAAGAACATATTTTGTCATCAGACTGATCTGGGTTCAAATTCTAGTTTTGACACTTGGTAGGTGTGTGCCTTTGGCCAAGTTACTTAAATTGCCTCAGCCTCACCTTCCCCAGCTGTTATATGAGAATAATAATAATAATACTAACCTCATAAGGTAGTTGGGAACCTTAAATTAATTACCACTATAAAACTTAACTTGGCCATCAACTGCTTTTTTTTTTTTTTTTTTCCTGTGAGTCTCAACAGTCTAGGAAAGAAAATGTTTCCAACCCCTGCTTTTGGGAAAATATTTATAGCCTTTCCACAGTATTCTTACCTCTGTGACAGCACTGAGCTCAATGTATAAGTTTTAAATAATAATATTCCCAAGCAAAGTGAGAGTTCCTTACAACCAGAACCGTATATTTTCACCATGTACACAGCTCCTGAGAAAAGGTTATCTTCCTTGACAGATCCAAACAGTGAACCAATCCAAAACACAAGCAGATACCCAGAACCCCAAAGCAGAAGGGGATGCAGGCAATCCAGGAGGTCAACATGGAGCGGAGTGGTTTTCAGTGGAGGGTAGGCAGGTGAGAGGGTGGGCATCAGAACTACCTTTTTCCAAGGGTGCACACCCTCCACCTACCAGCACCCTAGATTCTGGTTCAGCTTCCTTAGAAAATTATGAATACATTGCTCCTTTGTGTGCTGGAGATAGAGACAGAAGCCAATATAAAGTAAAGAAGAGATAGTCTTGACTTTCCAGGAAGTGTGGATTCGCAGTAAGCCCAAAGGGTAGCTAAACTATCCAGGCTCAGCCGCCAGGAGAAAGTGTGAATTTGCACAGAGAGAGTGGTGGGTTACAACAGCGGTCTCCAGCCTTTTTGGCACCAGGGACTGGCTTTGTGGAAGACAGTTTTTACATGGACTAGTGGGTGGGGGATGCCTTTGAGATTATTCAAGCACATTACATTTATCGTGCACTTTATTTCTATTATTATTGTATTATAATATATAATGAAGTAATTCTACAACTCACCATCAGGTAGACTCAGTGGGAGCCCTGAGCTTGTTTTCCTGCATCTAGATGGTCACATCTGGGGGTGATGGGAGGCAGTGACAGATCATCAGGCATTAGATTCTCATAAGGAGCGTGCAACCTAGATTTCCCTTGTATGTGCAGTTCACAATAGGGTTCACGCGCCTATGAGAATCTAATGCTGCCGCTCATCTGACAGGAGGCAGAGCTCAGGTGGTAATGCAAGCAATGGGGAGTGGCTGTAAATACAGATGAAGCTCCAGTCAGTTGCCTACTGCTCACCTCCTGCTGTGCAACCTGGTTCCTAGAAGGCCACGTACCAGTACTGGTCCATGGCCTGGGAGCTGGGGACCCCTGGGTTAGAGAATCAGGGGAACAAACATGACAGTGGCTGGTTCTTTCAGAGGAGAGGTACAAATAAGTCTCTTGCTAAGTCACACAGAGGTCAAGCACCTGAGACCTTCACCTAAGGAAACTTGAGGCTGACAAGGCAGAAAGGAGCCCCTGGAGTGATCTAAAGAAGACAAACTCACCTTGTGGTTTTAAAAGTTCTAAGCAAATCAAGGCAGACGTTATTTGTGACTAATCTGAGAAGAAATCTCATGTCAACCCTGAGTTCTTTTCTCTTTCAAAAATTTCCATCAGGAGGCCAGGCGCAGTGGCTCATGCCTGTAATCCAAGCACTCTGGGAGCCCAAGGTGGGCAGATCACTTGAAAACAGAGTTTGAGACCAGCCTGGCCAACATGGTGAAACCCTGTCTCTGCTAAAAATACAGAAAATCAGTTGGGCATGGTGGCAGGCCCCTGTAATCCCAGCTACTCAGGAGACTGAGGCACAAGAATTGTTTGAACCCAGGAGGTGGAGGTTGCAGTGAGCTGAGATCACACCACTGCACTCCAGCCTGGGCAACAGAGAGAGACTCTGTCTCAACAACAACGAAATAATTTCCATCAGGAAAAAAGCATGGGGAATAATAAAACATCCAATGAAACCCTAATTAATAACCCTTTTAATAAAGTGAATCTGTACAGGGAGGGACTGCTTGGGGCGTGTTCTGGATTCCTCTACACTGGGGCAGTATTAGTTGAGGAAGAAACACAGAACTACTAAAGAAATGGAGTGGGCAAGGGGTCTGCCACACTTCCCAGACACCAGAAGACAGGGACTCGATACCTAGGCCACAGCCTTATAAAGTCCAAGGAAAAATATTCATCCACCCTGGCAGGAAAGGTAGTAAAGCAAGAACTCCCTGGTCTTCTAACAAGAGGGGAGGGGAGTCTCACCGAGGAAGAATGTAAAAGAATCCTCATCCCAGAACACATCCCTATGCCTAGCTGGCTTAATGGTTTAGAGCTTGAGCAGATTCACCTCTTTATTAGCTATGTGATTTGAGGCTGGTATTTAATTCTCAGAGTCTCAGTTTTCTCATCTGTAAAATGGGGATGTTATTACCACTCACAGGGACACTGTATTATATACAATAATTTACATAAATACAATACTTTATAGTACTTTCCTGGAACAGAGTGGGCACCCAATACACAGTAACAATTATATGCTTGTTTCGCTATCACAGAATTACTGATAATAACAGGTATCCCTGCAATCTATTCCATTGAGTCTGTTTTTAGTATTAAGTTCTTTCCTCCAAATCAAAATAGTTTTCTTTCACCTATTCAAAGCCAAGTATTTATAGGCTTGGTGTGGTGGCTCACGCCTGCACTTTGGGAGGCCAAGGCAGGTGGATCACTTGAGGTCAGGAGTTCGAGATCAGCCTGGCTAACATGGCGAAACTCTGTCACTACTAAAAATACAAAATTTAGGCTGGGCGCGGTGGCTCACACCTGTAATCCCAGCACTTTGGCAGCCGAGGTCGGCGGATCACCTGAGGTTGGGAGTTTGAGCCCAGCCTCACCAACATGGAGAAACCCCATCGCTACTAAAAATACAAAATTAGCAGGTGTGGTGCCATAAGCCTGTAATTCCAGCTACTCGGGAGGCTGAGGCAGGAGAATTGCTTGAACCTGGGAGGCGGAAGTTGCAGTGAGCAGAGATCATGCCATTGTACTCCAGCCTGGGCAAAAAAAAGCGAAACTCTGTCTCAAAAAAAAAAAAAAAAAAAAAACTTAGCTGGGTGTGGTGGTGCGCACCTGTAGTCCCAGCTACTCAGGAGGCTGAGGCAAGAGAATTGCTTAAGCCTGGGAGGCAGGGATTGCAGTGAGCTGAGATTAGCACCACTGCACTCCAGCCTGGGTGACAGAGCAAGACTGTGTCTCAAAAAAAAAAAAAAAAAAAAAAAAAAAAAAAAAAAAGTCAAATATTGATCACAAGATTGAAATATTCTGCTTTGTGACAATTACCATATATGCTCCACATCTTCCTAAATGATTCTTAAACATCAGCAGCTGAAAGAGGCAATTATCATAAAGAGCAGTTGCTTTAGAAAGAAAGATTTTCTCAGGCACTTCTATAAATAGAAAGGTGTGGTGAGGGATGTAAATTATGATCTGCAATTGTGATCTTTCAATTATGACATGCAATTATCTTAGAAATTCAGCTACGATACCAGGCAAATGTTTACACCTATATCACAAATCTGCCGCTAGGTATAATCCTTAAAGTCTGAAAATTGGCTCCATGCCTTATACAGAGTAGGCTGAATAAATGATTGCTGAGCAACTTTAGCAAAATAGCACAAGAAGGGAGGAAAAGTACTGAAACAGGAGATCCAACCATGATCACGGGGCTCTAGTACTTAAAACACTGAGATTTCTTCAGGGCTCTATGTGCTGAAAAATCTCAAGTATCTCAAGGGTGTATCATAAATGAAGAGTGTCAGAAGTGAGCAGATCATAAACGTTCAAAACAAGTGTGGGAGGAACCTACATGCAAAGACTACCTCCGGAATATATGGTGTCCTCCGATGCCAATCTCATCCTCTTTTTTTTTTTTTTTTTTTTTTGAGACAGAGTCTTGCTCTATCGCTCAGGCTGGAGTGCGGTGGAACGATCTCAGCTCACTGCAACCTCTGCCTCCTGGGTTCAAGTGATTCTCCTGCCTCAGTCTCCTGAGTAGCTGGGATTACAGGCGCCCGTCACCAGGCCAGGCTAAATTTTGTATTTTAGTAGAGACGGGGTTTCACCATGTTGGCCAGGATGATCTCAGACTCCTGATCTCAAATGATCCGCCTGCCTTGGCCTCCCAAAGTGCTGGGATTACAGGCGTGAGCCACCGCGCCGAGCCTCAAGCTCTTATACACACATTTTGGGTCACACCTTTGAGATTTTTAGGTTTTAATGTATTCTCCACTATGAAGCTCTTCAGAATTATCCTTCTCCCCTAAGTCATCTAATTTTCCTCCTTTCTCACCAAAACACTTCCTCAGTAATAGGCAGAGGATTATTACTTGAAGTTGCTTTTTTTTTTTTTTTAACTGAGGAAATGTCAGGCATGTTATTTTCAGAGTGATTTAAACAGCTCTTGTGTTATAACTAAACAGAAAGAACAAAGATGCTAAAATATTAATCATCCTGCCCAGCTGCCCACTGGGAGTAGCTGAAAATGGCAACGTGCTGCTGTCTTCTGGCTTCGTGTCTACGTTCCTGCCTGTGCAGCTCACAAACACTCCCTTTCCTGAACATATGGAGCAATCTTAGGAAGGAATTTGCCTCAGTGAACCCTGACTAGCCAATCAAAACCAGACGGTTCCAAGTTCGGTGACTAATATCAGGGATGAATTGTGCGTAGTGAAAAGGAAATTTTGTGTGCTGGAGAAATTTATACCCTGAGATCAGCCGTATCACAGGTGTGCAGGATCACCTGGTGAAACTGAACTTGAGAAAAGGCGAGTTCAAACATTTCTTCAAGCAGCACGCCTGTCATCACAGAGAATGAAAAACTGAACAGCGCTATGCGGTATCTGATCACTCTAACAACAACAACAACAATAGCTGCCTTTAGGGAGGACTTACGGGACTGGAGCCCGGGCAGTCACTGGGCTGAGCCCTGCTTATATGCGATCCCATTGAGTTTAATCCTCACAAACCATAAGGTAGGTGCAATCACCTCTGGTCTACATACAAAGGATGAAGTCTGAGAAGATTAAGTGAATTGCTCTTGCTTGCACACCTAGAAAATGGAGGAAGTGGGTATCTCTGATTCCAAAGCCCTTGCTTTTAACCATCATACTCTTTTAGTAATCTTTTTTTTTTTTTAATTTTCAGACGGAGCCTCACTCTGTCACCCAGGCTGGAGTGCAGTGGCATGCGATCTCGGCTCACTGCAACCTCCGCCTCCGGGGTTCAAGCGATTCTCCTGCCTCAGCCTCCCAAGTAGCTGAGACTACAGGCGCCCGCCAACATGCCCGGCTAATTTCTTTTTGTATGTTTAGTAAAGATGGGGTTTCACCGTGTTAGCCAGGATGGTCTCCATCGCCTGACCTCGTGATCCGCCCGCCTCGGCCTCCCAAAGTGCTGGGATTACAGGCATGAGCCACCGCGCCCAGCTATTTTAGTTTCTTTCCTTCTTTCTCATGCCCTGATATTCATAGGAAAGGTAAAAAGCTTGGAAATTAGATGGAAGGAACATTAAAACATAAATAGGTACTGGTTGTGTGGGATGCCTTGGAAAACATGGCGGACCGTTTCCCAAGAGTGGACTAAATTCGTTAGTCGCCCTGGGAGATAAGTACTACTTCCAAGATGAAAGGAATTTTTGGCTCTTGAGAAAGCCCAACATTTACACATTTTAACACAGGCATGGAAATAAGCACTGGAGAGACATTTGCTAGCTCTTCAGAATCCATACAAACAGCAAAAACTCAAGAAGAGTGCTACAGATTTCTAGCCAGTTTCATCTTAAAAGGTATAGTGATATTAAATCCCCAAACCCATTTCCAATATCAAAAGTCACCCAGGCCTGTGTCCAATATGCCCTCTTCTCATCAAACTTGGCCTGGTAGGGTTACCAGGATAGTGGTGTGGCCAGGCAGCTACATGAGAACCTGCAGAATCTCAATTCAACCAACCTTCACCAACCACCTCCGAAGCACGAGGCATTGTGATGACAATAACAATGCACACTTACCGAGTGTTTACTATATGCTAGGTGGTATGCTAAGTCCTTTACATGTTTTTTTTTTTTTTTTTGAGACAAAGTCTAGCTCTTGTCCCCCAGGTTGGAGTGCAGTGGCACGATCTTGGCTCACTGCAACCTCCACCTCCCAGGTTCAAGTGATTCTCTTGCCTCAATCCCAAGTAGCTGGGATTACAGGCGTGCACCACCACCCGTGGCTAATTTTTGTATTTTTAGTAAAGATGGGGTTTCACCATGTTGGCCAAGCTGGTCTCAAACTCCTGACCTCAGGTGATCCAGCCGCTTCGACCTCCCAAAGTGCTGGGATTACAGGTGTGAGCCACTGCGCCCAGGAATATAGTGGTTTTATCTCAAGGATTTATAAACATCTTACGAAAATGTTAGGAATGGGGTGATAATGTCCAGAGACTTGTGTTCTAGTTAACTCAGTCCCCATCCAACCCATTGCTTTTATACTCCATACCCTCCATACGTAACAATTTTCAAATGCTTAAAACTGGCAGGTCAACATCCCACGTGTGGTGGGCATGGAGACGCACCACACAGTTCCTCTTTCAAGGAAGGTCTTTTTGCCTCAGCTGCTGGGAGTGCTCTTGGCAGACGGCCTTCAACTGCCAGCCTCTCAAGGGCACAGAGCTGCTCTGCCCAAGGACACGGCCTTCCCAGGGTGTTCCCCATCCAATGACTGATCAAGACTGGGGCATATAAGCCTAGCAATGTGAATTCAACGTGGGACAATCCTGAAGGCCATTTCGGCTCCTGCGCTTCCCAGGAGGCTGTCCTCAATGCCAGCAGCTCCCTCTGCCAATCCTGCTGCCCAGCTCCCTCCCACAAATGTTGATCCCATTGGTGCTCCTCACACACATCCTGCATACAAAAGTCCCTTGAGGCTGCTCCCCAGAGAAACCAACCAGTGCTTCAATGCCTCTATGGATAAGAAAAAGAAATTCAATTTTCAAGGTAAGTGGTACAGGTTAAGCCAGATGGTTAGAAAAAAAGCTTTCATCGTTATCTTGGGAATTTTCCTCCTCTATACGAGCTACACTCCAACAGATGGTTAAAACTCAACCTAGGAGAAGGCTAGGCAGCCTAGCCGAGGTGATCATTTGCGCGGTTCCAAGGAGATAAAGGAGCACAGTAGAACTCTCAGGGAGGCACGTTGAGCTACGTGGTCAGCCTCCAATCTCCCTGGAGCAAGGTGACTGCTGTCCTGACCCACTTCAAAGCTAGGTCATTAGATATATTCCCATTCAAATCTAAGTCTAAGTTCATGTCTGTCTCTCATCTGTTGGTTTCATCTCTCTCTCTCTCTCACATACACACACACCCCTATCCCTAAAAATGTTCCATGTCTCTTTCTCTTCCTTTCCATGGAAAACTGAGGCCTGATTACAGTGGTATTAGTCAGGTTACATGTTCATAAGTGATATAAGATTAAAAAGAAATAGGATCACCTTATTAATGTACATCCCAAATCATTGCTTCAAGGCCAAACTCTCCATGAGCCCATCCTAAATATATCTCCCATAAATACAACCAGTTCTTCTTCCTAAAGCTCTCTGTCCATTTCTGGCAAGAAAAAAGTACCAGAGAAAATCCTGTTTATAAAACAAAACAAAACAAAAAAGGCTACTCTTGGGCTCTTTGGTTGGTTGACAAAAGAAAATGAGTCTTCACCTTATTGTCACCCCTAGAGATGGCCAAGTTTGGAATGAGTTTAGCAACATGAATCCTACACGAGCTAGGAGTGAATCCAGAAGCAGAGAGGAGGGTCACTCTTGGACACAGGACTCAAATTATGCTATTCAGATGACCCAAGGGAGTACAGAAACACCTTAGAGGGTCTCCTAAATTCACTTGTTCATAGACACAAAACGTTTATCACTGAAACATACTCTAAACCACTAGTTGTTAATTCTTCAGTACATAATAATTTTTTTTAATTGTGCTTGTGGATTTCAAACTAACCGAATTGGTTGACAGAACTGTTTTACCTGGATGTCAATTCAGTTCCCCAACGACTGTTTGAGATGGTTAAAATAAAACAACAACAACAAAATAATAAAGAGTCCTTATCGCTGCATTCGAAATGTTTTCTCAAAGATTTCACCCTCCTGGCAGGACCGTCTAGATGGAAAGAGAATGTCGTGTCTCTTCCCAAAATAAACCGTGGAGACCACATTACCTTCCGGTTCAAGCTCCTTTAAGGATCTGAAATCACTTGAAACAACGGCTCAGCAGTTTTAGTCCCTTTCTTATGCTCTTTCCCTGCTCAAGCACTTGGTTCTAATCAGCCCACTTCCTTCCTGCTGCTTTGGTTTTTATTACCAAAGTTCTTTGGTCCTTTTCACCACCCCATATGCTAAACAACTTCCACTTTGAGAAGCACATTCTCAGAGAACTCTGAGGAGGAGCCAAGCTCAGCTAAAGGTCTTCAATAATGAATGAAACCGTGAAGAGCTACAATTTGTCTTAAGCAGCTTCCACCTTCTTTCTGTATCCTTTTCCTTCTGAAGAGCATGCATCTACTTTTCTTAGGAATCAAGCATTCTCATTCTTTCATTGATTCTCCAAATACAGGAAAAGTAACATGATAAATGAGTTATATTTGGTGTAGGCCTCTGTGCAGAAAAAGCTAACATAGCAGGCCTAACACCTGCCTTTCTTTTTCTTTCTTTTTTTTTTTTTTGAGAGAGAGTCTGGCTCTGTCACCCAGGCTAGGGTGCAGTGGCACGATCTCGGCTCACTGCAACCTCCGCCTCGTGGGTTCAAGCAATTCTCCTGTCTCGGCTTCCCAAGTAGCTGGGATTACAGGTGCCCGCCATCACACCCGGCTAATTTTTGTATTTTTAGTAGAGACGGGGGTTTCACTATCTTGGCCAGGCTGGTCTCGAACTCCTGACCTCGTGATCCACCCACCTCGCCCTCCCAAAGTGCTGGGATTACAAGCATGAGCCACTGCACTCGGCTCTAACTGCTTTTCTTAATAAGGCACTGCTGCCAAGGTTGGCCCTTCCCTGGCTGGCATCCGGGAGCTTGGATTTTGGGCGGGACTCACTATTAACTGATAAGAGTGGCAACCTGTGCCTAAACTGTATCAATGCTCTGTTTCATACTGAATACCTGCTTTCCTTCTGGGAGTCTGGAATTTGGGTACATGCCAGACAGAGGGTGCTTAGGTGACCAACACCGTCAAAAAACCCTGGGCATGGAGCTGCTAATGAGCCTTCCTGGTTGGTAATATGTCGCACATGCTGTCATAACTCATTGTTAGCGTAATTCTGTGCACCCTCTGGGATCCCACTGGGAAAGGAGGCTTGGGAGCTTGCACCTCGTTTCCCCAGGACTTCAACCGGGAGCCTTTTCCCTTTGCTGATTTTGCTTTGTATCCTTTTGCTATGATAAATGGTAATCATGAGGATAACTACAGTCAATTCCCGCTAGTCACAGTAATTATGTTTCATAAAGACACCATGAACCCTGAATTAGCAAAGACTGAACTGATGTTCCTGAGGGAGACATGTATATCTATCTATACATACCCCACACAGATTATAATATTAAATCCTAAAAACAGCTCATCCTGGTAGATTCTTTTTTTTTTTCTTCTTCTTTCCAAAAGAAAAAACAAGGTTCTGCAGTGTTACATAACTTGCCTGAGACTGTCCCACTGAGAGGAGCCGGAGTTGGGATTCAAGCCTGCCTGTCTGGCCCCAGAGCCAGAGTGTCCATCCTCCGCTCATCCCTCTCTGAGGCCAAAACAAAAGTCAGAGCACCACCTTGTTCGACCTCGGCTGGGAATGTGCTTGTGGGGTAAGTCCAACCTTTTGCCACTTTATCCATGTCCACGAGTAAATGCGGGAGTACTGCTAGTGTTCACTTGGGGGTTTTAAGTACATGTTAGTGGGTAGGTGAGTATAAGCTGAATCCTTTGAGTCCTCCTAGCAAATCGCTAAACCTGGAGGTTGTCTTGGGGACCCCACCATAGCCTCCAAGGAGAGACCAAGTTTCCCGTTCCTGCAAAGGCACCAAGGAGGAGAAACAGTATGACCAGGGCCAAAGTGGCAAGAGGTAGAGCTTCCAGAGCTTCCAGAGTGACCTGCTCTTTGCATCTGTGATTACTTTGGCTGTCCCTTTGAGGTTCTCTTTGGCCTCTCTTTTTGGCTTGCTTTTTTGAAGTGCCTTCTCCAATTCAGCTGCTACAGTTGGATGGGCCTGTGGTAGCCTCCCTCTTGGAGGTCAAATAGGAACAGCGGTGAATGAAGTTCAGGGGAAAGGAAGCCGGGTGAGTCACCCAGGCCAGCTGTCCCAGGGCCTGAAGAGAGATGGCCTTTTCCTTGACAAGTGTTTCCACGGCTTTTCCTTTGGAAAACCCTCATCCCTTTCTAGTTAGATGGCTTCTCAGCCTGGCTGCGTGGCCAGGGTCAAAATCAGTATATGGGCCTAGAAGAAAGAAGTCAGGGAGGAACTAGGGCAGAAGGGGCAGAAGGTCCTTGTGACTCAAAGCTGGCCAAACTCATCACAAGAGCTAAAGCTAGCAGCAAAATCATAGGAGAAACACCATGCATGTGTCTCAGGATCTTTTTTATTTTATTTTATTTTTTTGAGATGGAGTTTTGCTCTTGTCGCCCAGGCTGGAGGGCAGTGGCGCAAACTCAGCTCACTGCAACCTCCACCTCCTGGATTCAAGCGATTCTTCTGCCTCAGCCTCCCGAGGAGCTGGGACTCCAGGCGCCCACCACCACACCTGGCTCATTTTTGTATTTTTTTAGTAGAGATGGGGTTTCACCATGTTGGCCAGGCTGGTCTTGAACTCCTGACCTCCAGTGATCTGCCCGTCTGGGCCTCCCAAAGTGCTGGGATTACAGCATGAGCCACCATGCCCAGCCGTGTCTCAGGATCTTTTCTGCACAGTTAGCAGATTCAAAGACTCTGGTTTCCTTACTGTAATATAATACAAATATAGTCATCCCTTGGTATCTTGGGGGATTGGTTCCAGGACCACCCCCTCCATAGACAAAATCCATGGATGCTCAAGTCCCATATATAAAATGGTGTAGCATTTACATATAACTACATACATCTTCCCGTATAACTTTAAATCATCTCTAGATTACTTATAATCCCTAATACAATGCAAATGCTATGTAATAGATGCTATGCTGTATTGTTTAGAGAATCGTGACAAGAAAAAAAGTCTGTACATGTTCAGTGCAGATTCAACCAACCATTTTTTTTTTTTAAATTTTTAATTCTCAGTTAGTTGGATTCATGAATGCGGAACCCACAGATACAGAGGGCCAAGTATACATATGTTTGGTCTTTACCCCAGGTTCCTGGCACAGAGCTTCAAAAACCTTTGGAATTTCCTGAGTGATAGAAGCATCTTTTGTTATTCATGATGAGTCCTTTTGGACTCCGGCTAATTTCTTTGCGGAAATTCATCTATGAACACATCAGATAATAACTCATGGTAGGCTCTTAGACAGTTTCCAAGAAAGGGCTAGTGAAACCGATGGGTAGAGGGCTGGAACTTTCAGGCCAACTCCCAACCCCCAGGGAGAGGAGGGAGGCTGGAGATCAAGGTCAGTCAAGTGGCCGATGATGTAATCAATCGTGCCTATGGAAAAGAGTCTCCATAAAAACCCTTGAACAAGGTTCAGGGAGCTTCTGGGATGGTGAACACATCAGTGTGCTGGGGCAGGAGTTGGAGGACAAGGAGAGAATGGTACATGGAGAGGGCACAGGAGCTCTGTACCATCACCCCAACCTCTATACCTTGCCCTATATACTGTGCCTTTTCCATTTGACTGTCTCTGAATTGGATCCTTTTAATAAAACTGTAATAGTAAGTACAGTGCTTTCTTGAGTTCAGTGAGTCATTCTAGTAAGTTATCAAATCCTGAAGGGGAGTCATGGGAACCCCTCAGTTTGTTTGTTTCTTGTTTTGAGACGGAGTTTCGCTCTGTCACCCAGGCTGGAGTGCAGTGGTGCAATCTTACCTCACTGCAACGTCCGCCTCCTGGGTTCAAGTGATTCTTCTGCCTCAGTCTCCCGAGTAGCTGGGACTACAGGCACGCACCACCACACCCAGCTACTTTTTTGTATTTTTAGTAGAGACGGGGTTTCACCGTGTTAGCCAGGATGGTCTCGATCTCCTGCCCTCGTGATCTGCCTGCCTCAGCCTCCCAAAGTGCTGGGATTACAGGCGTGAGTCACTGCGCCTGGCAGGGAACCCTTCACTTTATAGCCAGTTGGACAAAAGTGCCTGGGGATACCAGGCACTTTTACTGCTGGTAATGGCTGGTATCTGAAGTTGGAACGGTCTTGTGGGATCAAGCCCTTAAAACTGTGGAGTCTGACGCTAACTCTGGGTAATGTCAGAATTGAATTGTTGGATACCCAGTTGATGTTGAACAATTGGTGGAATAACATACTATCTTTCTCTTTCCCACCAGCCCGTTACTGTAATCTGTTCCCTTCCTATAGATGAATGACGAATGTTCCGGAAAAAAACCTGACTTTACACTCCCAGGTATTTAATGCCATAAGTGAATGAAAAATAACCATCTTCTGTATCTCTAATTATATTGTCTTATCATTAGAGAAATTCATCTGTGAACATATGAGATGATAACGTGGAGATATCATTCAACTTACAGAAACCCTAGAAAACAACTCTCACAGACTATATTTAAAAACTTGTGTCCAGGCACGGTGACTCATGCCTGTAATCCCAGCACTTTGGGAGGTTGAGGTGGGTGGATCACGAGGTCAGGAGTTCGAGACCAGCATGGCCAACATGGTGAAACCTCGTCTCTACTAAAAATACAAAAATTAGCTGGGCATAGTGGCGCATGCCTGTAATCCCAGCTACTCGGGAGGCTGAGGCAGGAGAATCGCTTGAACCCGAGAGGCAGAGGCAGAGGTTGCAGTGAGCCAAGATCATGCCACTGCACTCCAGCCTGGGTGAAAGAGCGAGACTCTATAGCAAAAGAAAACAAAACAAAAAAAACAAAA
Source organism: Rhinopithecus bieti (assembly GCF_001698545.2). NCBI lineage: Eukaryota > Metazoa > Chordata > Mammalia > Primates > Cercopithecidae > Rhinopithecus > Rhinopithecus bieti. Next base: position 2,605,782 of record NW_016813959.1, on the reverse strand, counting down.
AAACAAACTTGTTTTACTGAAGCCTCCAGAACACCAGCTGTTTCAGTAAAACGATTCCTATAGATACTATGACCTGGTAAAAAATGCAAAAGAGAGAGACTTTGAGCTCAAAACAGTAGAGAAAGCACACATGGTTGCCTCCTTCATTCCAAAGAGCACAATGAAGTGGCAGTCAAGATATTTTGAAAGAATAAATCCATGGAGGCACTGAAGACACGAAGAAGCGTTATGAATGAAGACATCATTTTGAAGACTCTCTTAAAGAATAGAGTTGGGACTGTATTGACCAATAAGCCAAAACTGGGGGTGGGGAACGGGTGAAACACAACTGGAAATACATCAGGCTGCAGATAAGAAGCTCTTTCTTTTTGACAGAACCTTGGAGAGGCTCCAAGCTTAGAGTCAATGGCTATTGGCAGCCACAGGATGGCCTACAAAGAAGTGGTTATAAGGCAGGAATCAGGGCATCTGAGTGGAGAGCTGTCTACAGAACAGCTGAGCCAGTCTGCCCACAGCCCTGCCCTGTGTAGACTGCAGTCTGCAGTACTTGCTCCCAGCTGGAGCCCCCAGAACAGCCTTCTCTGGAAAGGAAGGTTTGCCTGGAGAGTGCCCATGGTGTTGGTGTCCAGGCTAGACAATGAGTCAAACAAGAGCCTCCGGGATAGACATAGGGGTAAAAAGAAATAACACATATAAAAGATGTCACCCCAAGATCGGAGTTCTCCTTATGTTATTAGTTTCGTTATAGCAAATGGTCCTGAATCTGCTTGTGCCCTCTTTTACCTAACCGTATATCCTAGAAAGAAACCTGTCAACTGGCATACCTTGCCCATTTACACAGAGTACACATCACAGCCTGTCTTCCCACTCAAGAAAGAAGCCTTGTGGGTAAATAAACCTGCCTAAATGGCCACCTACGGTGGCTCACGCCTGTAATCTCAGAACTTTGGGAGGCCGAGGTCGGCGGATCACAAGGTCAGGAGTTCGAGACCAACCTGACCAAATTGGTGAAACCCCATCTCTACTAAAACTACAAAAATCAGCCGGGTATGGTGGTGCGCACTTGTAATCCCAGCTACTCAGAAGGCTGAGGCAGAAGAATCGCTTGAACCCGGGAGGCGGAGGTTGCAGTGAGGCAAGATTGCTCTCCTCGTACTCCAGCATGGGCGACAGAGCGAGACTCCGTCTCAAAAAACAAAACAAAACAAAACAAAACAAAACAAAACAAAACAAAACAAAACAAAACAAAACCTACCCGAATACAAAGAAAGGCTATTGCAGTTTCCTATACGAATCAACACAGTCCTTCATTCATAAATATGAAGAATCAATAAAGAATTAGCAGACGTGAGGAAAAGCCCATAGCATGTGCATCAGTTTGTAAAGGCTGCCATAACAAAGTGCTACAGACTAAGGAGCTTAAACAACATTAACTTTCTCACAATTCTCGAGGCTAGAAGTCCAAGGTATAGATGTTAGCAGAGGTCATTTCTTCTTTTTTTTTTTTTTTTTCTTTTTTTGAGATAAAGTCTCGCTCTGTCACCCAGGCTGGAGTGCAGTGGCGCAATCTTGGCTCACTGCAACCTCCACCTCCCGGGTTCAAGCGATTCTCCTGCCTCAGCCTTCCAAGTACCTGGGATTATAGGCATGCGCCACCACGCCTGGCTGATTTTTATATTTTTAGTAGAGATGGGGTTTCACCACGCTGGCTGGGCTCATTTTGAACTCCTGACCTCAGGTGATCCGCCTGCCTCGGCCTCCCAAAGTGCTGAGATTACAGGCATGAGCCACCATGTCCAGCCAGAAGTCATTTCTTCTGAGGCCTGTTTCCTTGGTTTGTCTTCTCTGTGTCCTCACGTGGCCTGCCCTTTGCATGTGTCCTTGTTCCATGTGCCTTTGTGTGTGTGTGTGTGTGTGTATGTGTGTGTGTGTGTGTGTTTGTGAGAGACAGGGTCTCACTCTGTTGCCCAGGCTGGAGCGCAGTGGCTCACTGCAGCCTCGACCTCCCAGGCTCAAGTGATCTTCCAACCTCAGTCTCCTGAGTAGCTGGTACTGCAGGCGTACACCACCACATTCGGCTGATTTTTATTATATTATTATTATTATTATTATTATTTCTTATAGAGATGGGGTCTTCCTGTATTTCCCAGGCTGGTCTCAAACTCCTGGGCCTAAGAGATCCACCTACCTCGACTTCCCAAAGTGCTAGGATTACAGGCACAAGTCACCGTGCCCGGCTTCAGGTTCCTCTTCTTAAAAGGATACCAGGCATATTGGATTCGGGCCCACCACGGTGGCCCCATTTTAGCCTAATTATCTCTAAAGACCCCATCTCTAAATAAAGTCACATTCTGTAGTAGGGGGTTAGGACTTCAACATTTGAATTTGGGGGGTGACATGTAATTCAGTCCACAGCAGCATAAAAGAGAAAGACTAAGATGAACAAGCCAAAACTTACCTAGAGAAGAAACAGAAGTAACATAAGGAGCCAAAACACTCACCATTTTTTAAAGTTCTAACTAGTACCATTCAAAGCATTAAAAAATGTACAACCTTATAAACACACTTGTGCGAAAGAAAAAAAGCAATCATGAACATTAAAACTTCTTGGTGTTTAAAACTATCATTCTCAAAATTTTAAAACTCAGTGAGAAGAGCTGAGTAGTAAAATGGATACAGCAATTATAACAGCAGTCAGTAAAACATGTTGGTAAATGTAAATAAAATCCTGACTATAGAAAAAAAAGGGGGGCTTTAGTTGAAAACAAAACAGAAGACGAAGAGTTTAAAGGGAAGTTTAAGAATTCTAAACTTGATTTATTCCGAGGTATTTATTTGCTTTAGACTTTGTTAGAAAAATGTAAACGTAGGTATGCATGTTAAATATGTGGGGGTGGCTGTGGCCCAAGGTGGGTGGCCTGAGTATCCCATTCTTGGGTGGGGAAGCGGGAAACTAGTTTTCCCATAAAGCTGTCATTTCCCAGCTTCTAGCTTTATTTGGAAAGCCCACTTTCAGCTGCCTGCAATGCGTAGGCCCCATAACCTCAACTCCCATCTCCAAGTGGGTGTGGGAATGCAGGTCCCTAAGCTACATATCTGGCTTTGTTATCTCTGAGGGTCATGAGGCTTCAATCGTTCACTGGTGTAGGTAAGTTTCTTCATTTTTGGCACCTGGAGAACTCCCTTTGTTGCCTTCAAGCTCAGCTAAAAATATTAAAACAGTTTTTTTTTTTCTTTTTTTTGAGACGGAGTCTCGCTCTGTTGCCCAGGCTGGAGTGCAGTGGTGCAATCTTGGCTCACTGCAAGCTCCGTCTCCCAGGTTCACGTCATTCTCCTGCCTCAGCCTCCCGAGTAGCTGGGACTACAGGTGCCTGCCACCATGCCGGGCTAATTTTTTTTTTTTTGTATTTCTTAGTAGAGGCAGAGTTTCACTATGTTAGCCAGGATGGTCTCGATCTCCTGACCTCGTGATCCGCCCACCTCGGTCTCCCAAAGTGCTGGGATTACAGGCGTGAGCCACTGCGTGTGGCCTAAAACTGTTTGTTTTTTATGTTTTATCTAACATTTCCATGGAAAAGGAAAGAGGAGCAGGGAGGCTCAGCCATCAGCTCAGTACATCATTTTAACCAAGAAGTCTGTATTGTGAACACAGTTCACAACGAAAACACCTTTGCAGTGCTGAGAATGTGTGAGGCACTATTCTAAGAGATTCACATATATCAACCTCTTTTATCTTCATAACACTGTAACATGGGTACAGGTTGAGTGTCTCTTATCTGAAATGCTTGGGATCACGGATTTTGGAACATTTGCTATACATAGTGAACTATCCTGGGGCTGGGACTCAAGTCTAAACACAAAATTTATTTGTGTTTCATATACACCTTATATACATAGGCTGAAGGTAAAGTATTGGCAATCGTTTTGTGCATGCATGAAAGTTTGTGTTGAGTTCTTATATATGACAGCTTCCACTTGTGGTCTCATGTCAATGCTCAAAAGTTTTCTGATTTTGCATTTGGGATTTCACATTTTCCAATTAGGGATACTTAACCTGTACTATGAATCCCCATCTTATAGACAAGAAAGTTAGGATAGAGAAAAATTGACTGGCTCAAGGTCACATAGCTAGAAAGTATCAGAGGTGGTCTGGCTCTTGACTACTAAATATTATCACGGTGATATTCATTGGTGCCATTCAACCAACATTTCCAGTCCCCCTCCTCCCTCAACAAATGTACTGGTAGGGTTATACCTCCCAGTGGTGGGATGAAGGCACATGATGCTGGTCAATGAGCTGAGAATGAAATTAACATGTCACTTCTGAGTCAGGGCATTTAATTGCTGGGACAAGACCCCCAGAGTTCATTTACTCTCTGGCGGAGTATCCAGCAATGTTTGAAATGATGGCTGCCCTCTCACCAGGGATCTTAAGTAATTATGGCCACCACTGAACCATAATGGATATGTATTTAAAGATTTTTTTTTAAATGTTTATTGTTTTAAGCCGTTCATATTTGAGGGCTATTTGTTGCCACAGAACAACCTAACTTATCCTGATGAATACAGTCTCTCAACTATTTTTCTAAATGAAAAAGCTGGGCCCGGGTGCGGTGGCTCACGCCTATAATCCCAGCACTTTGGGAGGCCGAGGTGGGCGGATCACGAGATCAGGAGTTCAAGACCAGCCTCGCCAACATGGTGAAACCCCATCTCTACTAAAAATACAAAAATTAGCCGGGCGTGGTGGTGCACGCCTGTAATCCCAGCTACTCAGGAGGCTGATGCAGGAGAATCGCTTGAATGCGGGAGGCAGAGGTTGCAGTGAGCCGAGATTACATCACTGCACTCTAGCCTGGTGACAGAGCTAGACTCTGTCTCAAAAAAAAAAAAAAAAAAAGGGGGGGGGGGGGGGGAGGAGTTCACTAAAAGAACAACAACAGAATATATAACTTCCAAACCAGTGGTGCTATCCAGAAGAAACTGTGTCACAGCCAGTGCTCTCTAAAGCTAACGAACCGAATTTTCATCAAATCCAAGAAACTAATATTAAAATTGGTCTGCAACCAATGATCCCCATAAGATGCTAGCAGTAGCAACCACAAAACTGTACCACAGGAGTGAGTCTATGATCCAGGATCCACTGTGGGACCCTCTACAGAAAATAATGCAGGAGATAAAATGCATATAATCATACAGAAATCTAACTCACAGACAGAAAAATTACAAAGTAGATGATAATCACCACGAGAGAGGGACGTAGGCAAAAACAACGAAGGGAAAGTCTATCTCAAATAACTTTATAATAATTGCAAGATCAGAAAAGAATTTTAACTGCTTAAAATTCTCAATACGATCAAGAAAGGAATGGAATCTGTAAGGCAAGAAAAGGGCATTATGGAATAAGAACAAATGATTTTGACAGTACACTTCAAATACACTTCTGGTTAAAGATCCAATTCTGAATATGCTCATTCATTGGCCTCTGTTCTTTCCTGTCAAGTCCCTGAAAATGATGGCATGGAGGTTTTGTTTTAAAGACATAAAAGTCAAAAAAGGTGGAAGAGAACAGTAACAAAACTGGAAGCTAAAAAGCTTAGATATGTGGTTGATATTTTCTTGTAAATGAATGGAGATAGGCTGTGCCTTTGAAGAAAACAATTGACAGTGTCAGCTGCCGCTAATAAAGTGTGAGTTTTCAAGTGGAAATTAGAATCTTGGGCGTCTGACATCTGCCACCAAAAACTTGAAGCTTCTCAATACTGAAAGACGTTCCTGATGAGATCAGTGTGACTTTTTTCTAATATCATATAATAAAATGTGTCAACGTTTGGAAGATCTGCTTAACTCAGTAAACCAATATTTTCCAAATGTTCAATGCATGATGTTACAAAATCACACATGGGTAAAAGATTCATCTGAAGTGCAACACAGACCAATAGCCTGTAACGGGAGAGAGCAGAAAATATGAACTGGAATGGTTTCCGATTCCACATTGTGACTAAACTTTTAAGAAATTACTACTTGTCAAATTCTGGTGTAGTATCAAAGAAGAATATCTACAATATCCAGAAAGGTTATTAAAGTACTCCTGCTTTGGCCAGGCACAGTGGCTCACACCTGTAATCCCAGCACTGTGGGAGGCCGAGGCGGGCGGATCACAAGGTCAGGAGATCGAGACCATCCTGCGAGATTGTTTAGTGAAGAAACAATTTGAAGAATGTACTGAGGAAGCAAATATATAACACGGTGAAACCCCATCTCTACTAAAAATACAAAAAAAAATTAGCCAGGCCAGGTGGCGGGCGCCTGTAGTCCCAGCTACTCGGGAGGCTGAGGCAGGAGAATGGCGTGAATCCGGGAAGCGGAGCTGGCCGTGAGCTGAGATCACCACTGAACTGAACTCTAGCCTGGGCAACAGAGCGAGACTCCATCTCAAAAAAAAAATACTCCTGCTTTTTTCAACTACATTTGTGTGTAACATGTATTTCATATACATCAACCAAAACAACATATTGCAACAGATAGAATACAGAAGCAAAAAGAGAATCTAGCTATCTTTCATAAAGTCAGACATAAAAGATATATGTAAAAGTATAATGTGATTTGACTCCTAATTTTTTTATTTTGGAAGATATTGCTATTTTCATAAAATTATGTTAACATATAATGGATTATCTACTGTTATTTCAAAGTAAATAAATACTTTAAAATGTCTCTTTTAATTTCTAATGGCGTTATATCAACAGATATAACCCACATAAACAAAAGCTCTTAAGAATTCAACAATTTTTAAGAATATAAAGGGCCTGCCAGGCATGGTGGCTCACACCTATAATCCCAGCACTTTGGGAGGCCAAGGTGGGCAGACCACTTGAGGCCAGGAGTTTAAGACCAGCCTGGGCAACATGGCCAAACCCTGTCTCTACTGAAAATACAAAACTTAGCAGGATGTAGAGGTGCACGCCTGTAATACCAGTGACTTGGGAGGCTGAGGCACAAGAATCACTTGAACCCAGGAGATGGAGGTTGCAGTGAGCCGAGATCGTGCCACTGCACTCCAGCTTGGGTGACAGAGTAAGACTGTCTCAAAAGCAAAAAAAAAAAAAAAAAAAAAAAAAAAAAAAAAAAAAAAAAAAAAAAGAATATAAAGGGCCTAGACCTTGTTTGATAATTGTTAGGTAAAGAGTAACCAAACGAAAGCCTATGTTGTAAAATTAATATCAGATCAGATCAATAGGCCTAAAGGTGAGATGCATCAGAGACAGATAATTCCAGGATGTTAAAAAAATATAAATAATTGTGGACATATATGTACCTAATACCTTTTCCTTGTATTTTATAAAAAAATAAATTGACCCAATTATATGGAAAAATTGCTAAATTCACAAACTTTGAAGGAGATTTTATCACATCTCTCTTTTTTTTTTTTTTTTTTTTTGAGATGGAGTCTTGCTCTGTCGCCCAGGCTGGAGTGCAGTGGCACGATCTCGGCTCACTGCAAGCTCTGCCTCCCGGGACAACGCCATTCTCCTGCCTCAGCCTCCCGAGTAGCTGGCACTACAGGTGCCTGCCACCATGCCCAACTAATTTTTTGTATTTTTAGTAGAGATGGGGTTTCACCATGTTAACTGGGATGGTCTTGATCTCCTGACCTTGTGATCCGCCTACCTCGGCCTCCCAAAGCCCTGGGATTACAGGCATGAGCTACTCCGCCCGGCCCTACCACATCTCTTTCAGACACTGATAGAGGACGCATAGAGGTAGCAAAGATATGCAAGATGTAAACAACATAATGAACAAGCCTGGCCTAATAAATGTATGTAAAACCATGTCTCCTCCAGACTAGAGACACACATCCTCTTCAGGCTACATTGAGCAGTTACAAACTTGGAGCTGTTTCTAAGCCTCAGAGAAGACCTTAACAAGTTCAAAAGAACTGGTATCATGCAAAACATAATTCTCTCACCCCCATGTAACTGAATGAGAAAATCAAGAAGAAAATGATTTAAAATGCATGTGTTTGGAAATGTAGAAACAATGGATTAAAGAAAAAAACAATGGCAATTATAAAATATAAGGAAATTAATGATAATAAAAGCACCAAATAACCATATTTGTAGAATGCAGAAGTGCTTTTTTTTTTTTTTTTTGAGATGGAGTCTCGCTCTGCCTCCCAGGCTGGAGTGCAGTGGTGCAATCTTGCCTTACTGCAACCTCTGCTTCCCAGGTTCAAGCGATTCTCCTACCTCAGCCTCCCAAGTAGCTGGGATTACAGGTGCGTGCCATCACACCCAGCTAATTTATGTATTTTTAGTAGAGACGAGGTTTTGCCATGTTGGTCGGGTTGGTCTCGAACTCCTGACCTCAGGTGATCTGCCCTCCTTGGCCTCCCAAAGGGCTGGGATTACAGGCTCGAGCCACTGCGCCCAGCCCAGAAATGCTATGTGAAGGCTGACTTACAGTCTTTCGCATACATGAAAAGCAGAAACAGTATAAATTAGCATGGAGCCCTAGTCCTGTTCTAAATTACTATTAGCATAAATGTAATGCTGACTGAGAAATACTGATTTTGACTAAAAAAAAAAACAAAGTCCTTCCTAGGATGTAAATCCCTCATAGTTTTCAGGGCCTGTGAGGTTTTCACACTGTGAAGCCCTCCACACCCTGGCTCATGACTCCTCCACAACTTCATCTGCATACATGATCCTTGGGACTTGCTGTTTTCCAGCCACATGATACATCTATACAGAAATATAAAGCCTTTTGATTTCTCCAGCTTGCAAAGTTCTCTGTAGCCTCTGAGATCTCATAGGAGATATCCCCTTTTTCCCTGCAACTCTTCCCTGGCCCCCTCGTCATCAGCTCCCTTCGGCCCATTACTGAGGCCGCAGCCGCCTCTTCCTCACTATCCCTTCCACAGCCTCCTGTCCTTTTCCTTGACAGTACTTATTAAAATCTGATTAAATGCCTTATTTTGAGATGTATTTGTTTATTGTCTCCCTCCCCACACTAGATTGTAGGAATGATAAAGGAAGGGACTTTTAGTTGTTATTGCTGTTTTTCACTATCTAGGGGGCCAGCCAGACATGCAGCTGGTACTTGGTAAACACCTGTTGAACGGATAAATGCCCCCTTGCCAATATGACTATTTCTTCTCCCCAAAAATGGCTGAACTCTCTCAGTTTAGATACATTATTGGCTGTGGGACAATGAAAAAATATATATACTTAATATATAGTATACTGTATATAGGCCAGGCATGGTGGCTCACACCTGTAATCCCAGCCCTTTGGGAGGCCAAGGTGGGTGGATCACCTGAGGTCAGGAGTTCAAGACCAGCCTGGCCAACATGGTGAAAACCCGTCTCTGCTAAAAATACAAAAATTAGCTGGGCGTGGTGGCACACGCCTGTGATCCCAGCTACTTGGGAGGCTGAGGCAGGAGAATTGCTTGAACCCAGGAAGCAGAGGTTGCAGTGAGCCGAGATCGTGCCACTGCACTCCAGCCTGGGAATATATGTTACAGATAAAGTATGCTTAATATATATGTATTATATATATAAATATATATTAAGTATATATTCATATATTTTAAATTTAAGTATAGATATATGTTATAAATTATATATATATAAATTATATGCATGGGAGAATTTTATGTCTCCCTGATTTTCAGTAAATTACAGAGACAAAATTACAGAATCGATAAGTAGCAAATTAAGTAATTTTACATGGAAACCACTGACTCTACTTTGTAGCATAGGGTGATGGTCACGCCGATACCACAAGCCCTGACCCCCGCCTCCTGCCAGCTGTCCTGGCCCCTCTCCTGCCCATGCTCTCTAGACCCTGGGTACACTGACTGACTGGCCTTCTCTCAAGGTTCTCAACCATGTTATGCTCCTTTGCGTAAAGGGCCTTCGCCTATGCCCTTCCCTCTGTTCGCAAGGGTCTTCCCTTTGCTTTTCATACAGTTAACTCCTGTTTATCCTTTTCAATCTGTTCAAATATCATTTTCCCAGGAAAGGCTTTTCTAACCCTCAAACCATGCCAATTCTCCTGTTCCACATTTGAATAGGTTCCTGTGTTACCACCGTCTCTAACTGTGTATCTGTGCAGTATCTGTCCAGCAGCTGCCTCCCTGATGAGAACAAAAACTCCAGGAGGGGAAGGAGCCATGTCTGTTGCCACGGCTGTATATGTGGATTCTGGCACAGTGCTTAGTACATAATAGGCATTCAATATTTGTTTAGCGAATAAACAATTTGGAGAATGTACTGAGGAAGCAAGTATGTTATTTTGGATTTAGGAAAAATACCTTACTATGTTTAATAAAGCTTTTCTTATTAGGAAAAGAAAAGTTTATTTAATCTAGAAAACGGATAGCTACGGAGCTAGTCAGTAAAACGTTCAAACATACGTGTACAAATGTGGACAGGAGAAAGGTGAGCTGCTGCCACTGCTGCTGACTTTGCACATCAACTTCCAGGAAGATCTTAGAAAGTACAGGTGACTCTCTAGGTCACAGATCACTAAATGGGAGTCCTCCCAAAAGATGGAAAGATGGCATGGGGTAGGGGAGAAGGATGACCTCATAAACTCATTCCAGTCCAAAATTCTCTGAGACGAAGCAACTTGCAAGTTTATTTATGAATGAAATGCAGACTTGAGAAGCCACTCCATGAATCCTAGCAGCCAGCCAAAGTCCACTGAATGAAATCTCAATAAAGAAAACTGGAATTCAGACCAACACAGCCAAGTAGAGAAAACCATTTCCTCACCTGACATCAATGTCTATCTATACTCCACATTAGGAGGGGGCAGGTGTTAGGTTTCTATGCCAATTTCTTTTCCTTTTTTTGTTTTTTTGAGACAGAGTCTCGCTCTGTCACCCAGGCTGGAGTGCAGTGGTGCGATCTCAGTTCACTGCAAGCTCTGCCTCCCGGGTTCACACCATTCTCCTGCCTCAGCCCCCTGAGAAGTTGGGACTACAGGCGTCAGCCACCGCACCAGTCTAATTCTTTGTATTTTTAGTAGAGACGGGTTTCACCGTGTTAGCCAGGATGATCTCAATCTCCTCATCTTGTGATCTGCCCGCCTCGGTCTCCCAAAGTGCTGGGATTACAGGCGTGAGCCACCGCGCCCAGCCTCCTATGCCAATTTCTAAAAGCCTGCTTGACCCATGAAGTGCCTCATGCCACCAGGAAATGCACTCAGAGTCCTCAGCATAGCTCTTCCGGGTTACAGCTCTGGGCTGTGGATGAGGGTGTCTCCCTGCTCAAGTTCCACCTGCCAAGCAGTAACAGGAACTCCCTCCACTTCAAATCATTCCATATTTCCTTTAAAGGACAGTGTTCAGAGTCAGCAGCGTAGCATCCTGCTTCAGTCACTGCACTCCCCGATCCTTCCGTGTGAAACTCCCTCTGCCTCCCCTTTGTAAGGACATTTGGGATCGCACTTAGGGCTCACTGGGATAATCAGGGATAATCTACCCATCACAGCAACTTGAACTCTGCCCATCTGCAAAGTCTCTTTGGCCATATAAGGCAACATTCACAGATTCCAGGGATCGGGACTAGGATATCTTTGGGGGTCATTATTCAGACTACCATGCTCTTCTAATTTTTCAACATAAAAATTCAGCTGAGCAGTTCTAACAGCCCCTTACCATGGTAATTCACTGATGTCTATGCGAAATCTTTATCTGATCCTTTTTTGGAGGCACACAGTCATATTTTATCCTTTAAGGAGCACAGTCATATTTTCTAGCACGTTCAAAGGACACGCTGGTCTCCTCAATTCCAGGACTGACGCTATGGGAGACAAGTGGTTTTCCTCGTCACTCTGGTTTCCCAGTGTGGCACACAAAGCAGAGAGGAGATGCCCGCCTGGCCCGTTGTGCCTACACTGTAAGATCTCAATAATCCAGCATCTTGGGCACAGGCAGAGTGAGAATGGCAAGTACTTTTAGGCAAAAATAAGAGACTGGCCCCCTTTGGTAAGGTATCTCCCTATGTCTGCCAGTTTCTACAGTGGGGCTGAATCGCTATTTCATGAGCAATAGTCTCATCTTCGTCAACGCCAAACAAACAAAATGCTCTAATGCAATTTAGCAGCCATGTAGTAAACCCTTTCTACATTTTTTTTTTTTTTTTTTTTTTTTTTGAGACGGAGTCTCGCTCAGTGCCCCAGGCTGGAGTGCAATCTCGGCTCACTGCAAGCTCCGCCTCCCGGGTTCACGCCATTTTCCTGCCTCAGCCTCCTGAGTAGCTGGACTACAGGCGCCTGCCACCGCGCCCGGCTAATTTTTTGTATTTTTAGTAGAGACGGGGTTTCACCGTGTTAGCCAGGATGGTCTCGATCTCCTGACCTCGTGATCCACCCGTCTCCGCCTCCCAAAGTGCTGGGATTACAGGTGTGAGCCACCGTGCCCGGCCTCTACATGTTCACTTTAGGTAGCTATAGTGATCCTGATTTCTGGAAAAACATGTAAAATAACAGTTTCTGAAGCCTTATTCATATTCACTAATTTAACAAATATCATCAATCACTATTTGCCATGTGAGTTATCACTAGAGATCTAACAATGAATAGGACAGAGTGCCTCCCTTCAAGGGGCTTCCAGTGCAGTGGAGAACACAGACAAGTAAATGTCAATCAGTGAGCGAGGGATGCTATGACTAGGGAAATACAGGATTCTAGGGGAGTACGAAAGAAGGAAAAATTTCTTACAGAAAATGATGCCCAACCTAAGCTAAAAATAAAAAATAAATAAGACAGTAGCTAAAGCAAGATGTATGAAGGGTTGAAGGAGGGAGCAGAGAGGGAGGAACAGTAATTGGCAGAGGGGGAAGGTGTTCCAGGCACTGGGAAAAGCTTAATGAAAGCATCAGAGGGTCGGGCGTGGTGGCTCACGCCTGTAATCCTAGCCCTTTGGGAGGCCAAGGTGGTAGATTGCCTGAGCTCAGGAGTTCGGGACCAGCCTGGGCAACATGGTGAAATCCTGTCTCTACTAAAAATACAAAAAAAAAAAAAAAAAAAAATCAGCCGGGCGTGGTGGTGCATGCCTGTAATCCTAGCGACTCGGGAGGCTGAGGCACAGGAATTGCTTGAACCCAAGAGGTGGAGGTTGTAGTGAGGCAATATCATGCCACTGCACTCCAGCCTGGGTAACAGAGTGCGATTCTGTCTCAAAAAAAGAGAAGGTATCAGAGGCCAGGCCTAGCATTCCGGTGCAACTGATGAAGTGGGTCAGTATGGTGGGGTGTATAATTCCAGTGACAGGGAATGCAATGACTAGATCACTGAGAACCAGTCTGGGCTTTATCAGGAAGGCACTGGGAGACCAACTGAAAATTAATAATGTAGCTAGGTGTGATGGCACATGCCTGTGGTCCTGGCTAGCGGGGAGGCTGAAGCAGGAAGATTGCTTAAGCCCAGGAATTCAAGTCCAGCCTGGGCAACATGGCAAGACCCTGTCTCTTAGAAAAAAACCTAATAATGTAATAAGATCTGTGTTCTGAAGACAACACTCTGACACAAGGCTGAGAAGGAAGTAAGACACGAGGCAAGGTAGCAGGCTATTGCAGTAATCTAGCTAAAGGATGACAGGGGTCCAGACGACAGGGGCGGTGAGGAACCAGTATGAACAGATTCTGGTGATATATAGCAAGCACAGCTGACAGGACTGGGTGACTCACCTCATGAGGAAGGAGTAACTGGGCAGACAGAGAAGGCATTCATGGAGAGGGGAGCATTGGGCCTGGCTTCTATTACATATATACATACACCTATTCTGCTTCATAAATAAAACAGAAATAACTCTCAGTAAAAAATGTAGGCCTGCTGTTGTTCAAATTAGAAAGGAGAACAATAAGTAAACCAGATAGTGGGTCAGGCGCCGTGGCTCACGCCTGTAATCCCAGCACTTTGGGAGGCCGAGGCGGGCGGATCACCTGAGGTCGGGAGATTGAGATCAGCCTGACCAACATGAAGAAACTCCGTCTCTACTAAAATACAAAATGAGTCAGGCGTGGTGGCACACGCCTGTAATCCCAGCTACTCGGGAGGCTGAGGCAGGAGAATCACTTGAACCTGGCAGGTAGAGGTTGCGGTGAGCCGAGATGGCGCCATTGCACTGCAGCCTGGGCAACAAGAGTGAAACTCTGTCTCAAAAAAAAAAAAAAAAAAAACTACATAGTAACTCAGAGAGAAAAAATAGGCAACTTAGAGGCTTGATCCAGGAGTTCTAAATCTGACCAGTAGGAGTTGCAGCAAGAGAAAATACAGAAAAACAGAAGGAAGGGAATGACAAAAGAATTTCCCAGAATGGAATCTCTAGATTGTAAGGGGTGTCAAGCATCCAACACAATAAATGAAAATATACCTGCTTTGAGGCATGCTCATAAATAAAAGATCCTAACATGTTCCAGAGAGAAGGAAATGAGTCACCTATACAAGGTCAACAAGAATCATGATAATGAAGGGCCTAAAAGGAACAAGACCCCAGTGGCAATGGGTATAGTCCAGTATGCACCGAGATCTTATATTCCAAACAGCATTTCCCAATAAAAAGAACCAGGGATCCTTGAAGGAACAGCAGATTCCAGGGATAGGATAGAGAAAAAAGGAGAGCTTGGGACATTTTATGCTTCCAGAAAGCAAGGAATTGCTCCTAGATTGTCAGGGAAACATCCAAAAGGATTGGCCAGTTTGGGATATTTGGGCATCAAAAGGATGGCGAAGACCTGCGCGCACCAGCAGAGATTTGTTCTTCATGCGACGTCATCCATCAGATCGTGCCTCTAGGATTCTTTGTGGTGTGATGCTTTGCGGTGGCTCAGACCAAAAGGTCTCAGAACACCAGTTCTGTTCATTTTCTTGTTTTAGTGTTCTTTTTAAGAAGCTCTGCTGGGGGTGGTGGCTCAAGCCTGTAGTCCCAATACTGCGGGAGGCTGAGGTGGGAGGATTGCTTGAGCTCAGGAATTCAAGACCACCCTGGGCAACACAGGGGCACCGGACCCCCCATCTCTATAAAAAATAAGTTGAAATTAGCCAGGTGCTGTGGTACAGGGATGTAGTCCTAGATACTCAGGAGGCTGAGGTGGGAGGATCACTTGAGCCTGGGAGATGGAGGATGCAGTGAGCCGTGACTGTGCCACTACACTCCAGCCTGGGCAAGAGGGTGAGACCAGAACCACAACTCTGGGTTCTGGAGCAGTGCTAGGTGGTTAGTCATGAGCCCTGTGTGCCCTCCCACCCATAGAGGCCACCTGGAACTGAAGAGCACTAGAATTTGTGGCTGCAAGAGGGGACGTCATCCACTCAGCGCTCCACTCGCCACGCCGCTAGTCAGTGGCCATTAGGGTCTGTCATCACTGGGATTTTCACTTAACTGCTGATCCGTTTCCTCGCTTGGCTTGGTCACTGGCAAAGGAACAGGGTAATTACTGGGGTTGGTCGGGCCCTTTTTAATTCTCTATGAGAAGATTAGAAACTGAATTCCAAAACTGAAGATAATTCAACCTTTCAGCTTTGTGGTTATGCTCTAAGTACAACGTATTTTGTTAGTAAGATTTTGAGACTTGATTCCAAAATGACCTAGCCTATTGTTTTCCTCATTTAATGAAAACCAAGAGAATAATTCAGCAGGCCGGTCAATCACATGCAGATAATTGCAGTCAACATGTTGCCCTTTTCCAGTGACCCTGACTCCCTATCGCTCAGGTCACCATAAAACTCCAGATGGGACTGCAACCCCATTCTTAACACCTACAGCTATCACGGCCTTTTTTCACTCCAACAAAAGGAATAAAAGCTGATGATGGTCCTGGCAGGGATATAGTTTTTTATCCTCAGTGAGTCTCTGTTCCTGTGACAGAAAATGGCTGACTCTGCCCTATCTCTGAGGAGCAAATGTGCACATTAGCAAACCACCAGCATAGCTGCCTTCTCTCCGGGAGGCCACCACAGAGGAAACCAAGTTTGCATTGGCAACGAATGGAAAAATACCTCCTATGTGTATATGTACACATGTAGCCATCCGGGTATGAAATGGAGATGAGGATAGGGGAGGCGTGGAGGAAGCAGCAAAAGGGATGGGGGCAAAATGTGTGAGTCGAAGGACCTCTGACGGTGACTGTGATGCTGTGTATATACATGTCACCATGTGGATGTGCTTCTGTGCATGTGGGGGGTTTAGATCTGTAATGTGAGCGTATGAGAACCAATACAAAGTACAGCGCTAAATACATTCTCCGCATATTCAACAAGGGCACTGGTTCTCAAATTTGGCAGCACCTTGAAATCATCTGGGAAGCTTCAAAAACTACTGATGCTTGGGCCCCACCCTGGAGGTTGTGATTCACTTGGTATAAATTACTGTGGTAGGCCGGGCGCAGTGGTTCATGCCTGTAATCCCAGCATTTTGGGAGGCTGAGGCGGGTGGATCACCTGAGGTCAGGAGTTTGAAAACACAGCCTGGCCAACAGGATGAAACCTCGTCACTACTAAAAATACAAACTTAGCCAGGCGTGGTGGCGGGCGCTTCTAATCCCAGCTACTTAGGAGGCTGAGTCAGGAGAATCGCTTGAACCCGGGAGGTGGAGGTTGCAACGAGTTGAGATCACACCACTGCACTCCACCCTGGGCAACAAGGGCGAAACTCAGTCTTAAAAAAAAAAAAAAATTACTGTGGTAGACAGAACAATGGCTCCCTAAAGATGTCCAGATCGTAGTCCCTGGTGTCTGTGAATATGTTAGGTTAAATGGCAAAGGAGCCATTAAGCTTGTAGATGGAATACGGGGTGCTCATCAGCTGACCTCAAAATGGGGAGGTGATCCTGGATTATCTGGGTGGGCCCAATGTCATCACATGGGTCCTTAAAAGTAAAAGAGGGAGGCAGCAGTCAGAGGCAGAAGTGATGCCATATGAGAAGGACTCAACCTATTGTTGTCTTTGAAGACGGAGGAAGAGGTCATGGACCAAGGCATGTGGCCGGACCTCTCAAAGATGGAAAATCAAAGACACGAATTCTCCCCTACATGGTCGAGAAGGAACAGCCACTCTGCCCATGCCTTAGTTTTAGCCCAGTGTGACTCACATCAAACTTCTGGCCCACAGAACTGTAAGACATTAAGAGTGCGAGTGTGTGCGAGTGTGTGTGTGTGTGTGTGTGTGTGTGTGTGTGTGTGGTGAGACAGAGTCTCGCTTGGTCACCCAAGGTGGAGCGCAGTGGTGTGAGCTCACTGCAACCTCTGCCTCCTGGGTTCAAGCCATTCTCCTGCCTCAACCACCCGAGTAGCTGGGACTACAGGCTCCCGCCACCACACCTGGCTAATTTTTGTATGTTTAATAGAGGTGGGGATTCACTACGTTGGCCAGGCTGGTCTCAAACTCCTGACCTCAAATGATCCACCCACCTCGGCCTCCCAAAGTGCTGGGATTACAGGCGCGAGCCACTGCACCCAGCCTTGTGTTGTTTTAAGTCACGAAACCAGTGGTAATTTGTTACAACAGCAATAGAAAACTAACATACTTCAACCTGAGGAAGCTAATTTTACAAATCAAATTAAAAAAATGAAAACAACAACAAAAAAAGAAAACTAACACAGGTATGGCCTGGTCTCTCAGAGTTTTAAAAGCACCCCAGATGATTCTAATATGCAGCAAAGTATGATAATGACTAAACCAGAGGAAAGACAAGATAAAGACATGTGGCGTGATTGCCTTGTGCTGGACAAAGAAACAATGCTTTCATCTGGGAATTTAGTAATTCATCCCACCAAATTATGCACCATCTACTTGTTAGCCATCCACCCACAGGCCACAGGCACTGCAGCTTACCTGCACATATATCACAATACATGATCATCAGTTTGGTGGCCGGTGTCCTTTCTAGTCTCACCCACTGAATAGGCTAAATTTCCTTGAGATGAGGAACAATTACATACCAGATAGGCAGATTTTCTATAAAGCTTACTTCCCTTTTTTTTTTGAAATGGAGTCTCACTCTTTCACCCAGGCTGGAGTGCACAATCTCGGCTCACTGCAACCTCTGCCTTCCAGGTTCAAGCAATTCTCCTGCCTCAGCCTCCCAAGTAACAGGGATTACAAGCACATGCCACCATGCCCGCCTAATTTTTTGTTATCTTTAGTAGAGACGGGGTTTCACCATGTTGGCCAGGCTGCTCTCGAACTCCTGACCTCGTGATCCACCCGCCTTGGCCTCCCAAAGTGCTGAGATTACAGGAATGAGCCACTACACCCGGCCTATAAATACTATACTTCTTATCAATACTTACTTATCTTATCAATACTATCACTTAAGGAATTGACCAATAACTTACTTATATGCAAATACATAAATTGGTCTGTTCATGTTGGTACCATCAGGACAAGAACTAAGTTGTCCTCTCTGTGCTGAAACTATTAGAATTGTAAAGAGAGAAGGCTTCTCCATTGAGTTTAGTAACCTATTTATTTGTGACATGATAAACAGATGGAATTGATTTATGACAGATAAATGGAACAGCACTGTGGGAATAAATTAACTCACCACCACACCCAGCTAATTTTTCATATTTTTAATAGAGATGGGGTTTCACCATGTTGGCCAGGCTGGTCTCGAACTCCTGATCTTGTGATCCACCTGCCTTGGTCTCCCAAAGTGTTGGAATTACAGGCATGAGCCACTGCGCCCACCTGATAACCTTTCTTGAAAGCCATTCCATCATGGTAGTATTACTAAAAGCTAAAACCTTAGATGGAATCTTTTAACTTTTCCTTTTCTCTTCCTACTTTGTCTTCTTTAGAGAGGAAGCTGGTTTAGCAGCAAAAGCAGTCATGTTAGAATCAGAAGACGTGAGCTGGAGTTTAGCTCTGTCACTCACAAATGATGTGGCCTCAGGGGGCCCCACAGTCACTCTGAGTTTTGCGTCTCACACATGAGGAGGGTGCTGCCTTCGTGATGTTGTGTGGGGACTAAATGAAATGACATAGATGAAAGGGCTTGGCACATAGTGGAGGCTTTCCATAAATGCCAGCTTCACTGCCACTCAACGACTCCACGCTGTCACATGTCACCTCTACCCTGCAGCTGCTCCCATCTCTTCTCTTTGGCTCTGCCCTCCCCCTGAGCTCTGGTACGTCTCCCACTGCCAACCGGACACCTCCACTCGGATCTCTCACCGGCATCTCTAATTGGACACATGCAAATCAGACTTACCATCTCACCCCCAAACCAGTGTCTCCTCTCAAGTTCTTTGACTTCGTCCCTAACAGTAAAACCACTGGCAATCCCGTGCACCCATATTTCTTCCCCATTCCCACTCCTACAACCTATCCAGGCCCTCCTCAAGCACAAGAGCCTTGCAGATGCCTCCACATCTTAAACTCTCTCCAATCCATCCTGCTTGCAGTTTGCAAATTCAGATTTTTTCCAACCAGACTTGTCACACCTAACACTGAACAAAGATATTCAAACCCTTTTCTGCCCTGAAGCCTAGTACACAGGATCAAAGAAGAGTAAACCCCACCGGGTGTGAGGATGACACGAGGCCCACACAGCCTCAGTGTACAAAGTGCTGAGCAATTTCGTATCACTGCCACATAAAAGAAAAGCTCTTGGGATGAATGGATCATAAAACACAGTATTGTTAAAAGTAGCTACTGAGAACGGAAAACTTTTTAACCAAATTTCTTTGCATAGTATTTAACAACTAGAACCTAAATCTGCCACAACCCCCACTCCAATGCATTGAACTGTAGCAGTCATTGACATTAAACCACTTTACATGTTGTATAATATTAAACTCATTCAACGAATGCTCAAGCCTTTAGCATTTATGTCAACGGAAAATCTGGTCAATCTCAGACTTATTCTTACCATTTTGTTCATCCAATTCATTCCCAATTTCCTGCCCCATTTGTTTTTGGCGACTTACGATGGAAGAAAGGGCATCAAGGCCTGCGTCCTGTTCTGAAAGAAAAAAGAAAAACAACTAACTAGAAACTAGAAGAAAACAACTTAAAATCCATAAGTATACCCAGGCATGTAACACAACTTAATACATAAATCAGTCAGGAAAAAAGAGATAAAAGAGTTAACATTATTTGAACAAAATTTAAAAATTAAACACCTACCTGACACCTTAAACTAAACTGCTTTCCAAAAGAATTAAGATTTTAAATATGAAAAACAAAGTAAGCTTTGGAAACATGAACATTTAAACTTTCTGACACTTAATATATAAAGATCGCCATGTTACAGAGAGCTTTCAGTACTCCTGCGTGTATTTTTTTGAGACGGAGTCTCTCTCTGTCGCCCAGGCTGGAGTGCAGTGGCGTGATCTTGGCTCACTACAAGCTCCACCTCCCGGGTTCACACCATTCTCCTGCCTCAGCTCCCCAAGTAGCTGGGACTACAGGCACCCACCACTGCGCCCGGCTAATTTTTTGTATTTTTAGTAGAGACGGGGTTTCACCGTGTTAGCCAGGGTGGTCTCAATCTCCTGACCTCATGATCCACCTGCCTCGGCCTCCCAAAGTGCTGGGATTACAGGTGTGAGCCACAGCACCCAGCATATCCCAATTTTTTTAATCAGCAGAGGATATAGGCAAGAATTTCACAATAGAAAAGAAAATGAATAAATAAAAGTTTTGAAATCGCTACGAATGTTTTAAAAAAACAAATAACAACTTCCTTTGGCTTATCAGATTTATACGGATTAGAAAGAATGACAATACCTAAGCTTAATTAAATTGTGACTATCTAGAAGCTCCGAAGTACTACATAATAGGTGAATACGTTTTATTGATGGCCGTATTTCTCAAGTGTAGACTGTGACCACCTTTTTACCTGCCAATTCTAAGTCTAGGAATGTATGTAAGAAAACATTCAGATAGCATGCAATGATAGATATACAAGGATATTCCCTGAAACATTTGTTTCCTGTGCCAGGTATCAACTTAGTGCCTCTCAGCTCCACATTCACTCTTTTTGGCTGTTCTATGAAAAGGAACAAGCTGGGCACAGTGGCTCATGTAATCCCAGCCACTTTGGGAAGCCAAGGCAGGAGGTTCACTTGAAGCCAGGAGTTCAAAACCATCCTGGGTCAAAAGTAAGACCTCACCTCTAGAAAATTTTCTTAAAATAATTAGCCAGGCAGCTGGGCGCGGTGGCTCAAGCCTGTAATCCCAGCACTTTGGGAGGCCGAGGTGGGCAGATCACGAGCTCAGGAGATCAAGACCATCATGGCTAACACAGTGAAACCCCGTCTCTACTAAAAATACAAAAAAAATTAGCCAGGCCTGGTGGCGGCACTTGTAGTCCCAGATACTGGGGAGGCTGAGGCAGGAGAATGGCGTGAACCCAGGAGGTGGAGCTTGCAGTGAGCTGAGATCACACCACTGCACTCCAGCCTGGGTAAGAGAGTGAGACTCCATCTCAAAAATAAATAAATAAACAAGACAGGCACGACGGCATGTACTTGTAGTGTCAGCTACTTGGGAGACTGAGGTGAGAGGACTGGTTGATCATCCAAGAGTTCGAGGCTGCAGTGAGCCATGATCACGCCACTGCACCCCAGCCTGGGTGATAGAGGGAGGCTCTGTCTCTACATAAAAAATAAAAATAATTTTAAAAATTTTTTTAAAAAAAGATTTAAATTTTTTGAAGATTTTTTCCTTTGTCAGAGTTTTTGCTTCCTGGCTCCAGCCTGCTCTCTTGGCAGGCTCCTTTAGCAACTGCAGCTCCTTCAGTGCCTGGCCCCTTCAGTGCGCAGTGGCCAGCAACACCCAGAACCAGCAACGTCTCCCAGCACACACCCTCCTGGGGCAGGTTTATAACAGGAGCGCCTCCATGGAGTTTCTTCCCCATGAAGAGTTGCCCCCAGCATCCCAGAGGGCAGATCTCCAGGAGGTTCTGATAGCAGGGCACCACAGGGGCTTCTGTGAAATTCAGGGACCCTCAGCTGAGCCCTCTCTCAGCCCTTGGGGCCTGGGGCTCCTCCCTGGACACTCTGTCTCAGGCTGAGACTTGGTGACTGCACCTTATCCCTGCTAGTTCTGTATTCTTCAAAGTTATTCTGACCTCTTGCTAGCTAATACCTCATTACTCTAATCTCTGTTATAGTTAACAATTTACATTCAACTTTCCCTGTCAAGTTTCTCTCTCCCGATCAGACCCAGAGTGATATATTTATAACAGTGAAAAATTAAAAAGTACCTAAATGCCCAACAGAGATTTGTTTAAAAATTTATAGTATATCCATATAGTAAAACACCATACAGCCATTGAAAATCACATCGTTTATATATATTTTGATGTTGAAGGAAGTTCATATGTTCTTAAGTAGAAAAGCAGGAAGCTGGGTGCAATCGCTCACGCCTGCAATCCCAGCACTTTAAGGGGCTGAAGCGGGCAGATCACTTGAGCCCAGGAGTCTGAGACCAGACTGGGCAACAATGTCCATCTCTACTAAAAATACAAAAATTATCTGGGTATGGTGACGCATGCCTATAGTCCCTGCTACTCAGAGAAGGATGGATCACTTGAGCGTGGGAGGCAGAGGTCACAGTGAGCCGAGATGGCGCCACTGCACTCCAGCCTAGGTAATAGAGTGAGAATCTGTCTCACAAAAAAAAAAAGATACAAAACAAAGTATAGTAAAACAGCTTTTGTTTTAAAATGAAAATGTATTACTTTGAAACTTTTACAAATTTAAAGAGCAAAGTGAGTTTTCGAAAATTTAAAGAAAAAGGTGAGTTTAACTCAAGTTACTCAAGATCCTTTCTTTAAAATTTAATATGTATTTTTTTAACTGGGGTCTCGGTCATCTCTTTGTAAAATTTTCTTCCTCTAATTTCAGGTGCTTTGAGAACACTGTGAAGCTGAGTGTAATGACTCTTGCTCACCACGCAACACGCCACATGAAGGTAACATTATACCCCTCGCAGCTTCATTTGTCTACAGGGTTTTTGAAATGACCGTTTCACATAAAGGCATATCTACAAAAGCAGAAATCACAAAGGTCTTACTCAAGGTCGCATTAACATTTACTTATTTTTTTTTTCCAAGTCTTTTTACAGAATTAAACCATTAAACTTAGCTCTTTAATTCATCTGGAATTTATTTAAACTAACGGTGTGAGGTAAGAACCCCTTCATGACATTGTTTGACACTCTGAACTTTTTTTAACTATACAAATAACCTGCCGTCTTTAGGGATCATTCAAAAGGACCATTTTATAGTAAAATCACTTTATAATGAGGTCCTCTTGGTCTTTAATAACAACCTCTTGGATGGCCTCCAAGATAAATCCATCCTCAACCAAGTGCTCCTATAGGATGACTGATGTTATAGTAAAATTCTAAATGCATCTGATGAATAATCTATATATATAGGACTGAGGGTCAAGTGTCAATGTGGATTAAAAGATAAAACCATTTAAAAAGAGGAAAGGAGATTCCTCCAGTTTCCATTAGGAAAAGAGTCATTAAACTCCTAAAATTGCTTTATTTAGTAGAGACATAGATTATGAATAAAAAATACACTAATTACACTCTTTAATCTCAAATTTGACTCATTATCTGACTAGCAACCTGATGATCATCTACTACACAGGATAAAGAGAGCTGAAAGTTCTGTTCCACTCTAATAATTTTTATAAGCTTAGCAATTCTCTCCACATCTTTAAGTGCTGCAATAAATTTTCATTTCACAATCCAAAGACACAGGAGATTCAGATAATCAAGATGCTGCAGAGGTAATAATAATCACTTTCACAACCTGGGCTTCCCCAAGTCCTGAAGAGGCATTTCTAATGGGAGGTGGTATGGCTATCTTGGAGACAAGGATCAAAACACAATGCTGCTGACTGCAAAAATATAAATAATCAAGAACCATGCATGGGCATGGTGGTGTGCGCCTGTAGTCTCAGCTATTCGGGAAGCTAAGATAGGAGGACTGCTTGAGCCCAGAAGTTCAAGTCCAGCCTGGGCAATACAGCAAGATGCCTGTCTCAAAAAGAAAAAAAGAAGAAACCATACCACGTAGTTTCTTTTTTTCTTTGAGACAGAGTTTCACTCTTGTTGCCCAGGCTGGAGTACAATAGCGTGATCCCGGCTCACTGTAAGCTCCACCTTCCAGGTTCAAGCAATTCTCCTGTCTCAGCCTCCCCAGTGGTCAGGATTACAGGCGTCCGCCACCACACCTAGCAAATTTTTGTATTTTTAGTAGAGACGAGGTTTTGTCATGTTGGCCAGGCTGGTCTCGAACTCCTGACCTCAGGTGATCCACCCACCTCGGCCTCCCAAAGTGCTGGGATTACAGGTGTGAGCCATCACACCCGGCCACCATGTAGTTTCTTACCAACAAAACTACCATCATGTCATAACTGCTAAAATCTGCCCTACTTTTTCACATAACCCAAGTCACTATGATATCACAAGAGGATACTCTATTAGTCATTGTTCTATCTTACAATGATTTGAATTTTTAAAAATGATGGAATCATTGTTATAGATAGAATAATATCCCCCATGTCTAAGATGTCCACGTCCTAATCCCTGGATCCTATTAATATGTCCCTCACATGGCAAAAGGGACTTTGCACATGTAATTAAGTTAAAGAATCTGAGATGGGGGAGTAGCTGGCATCATCCAGGTGGACCCAATATAATCACATGAGTCCTGAAAAGCAGAGAACCTTTCCCAGCTGCTGTCAGAGGGAGTATGAAGAAGGGTCAGAGAGAGATAACTTGCTGGCTTTGAAGATGGAAGAAGGGATGCGGGAGGCCTCTAGAAGCTAGACAAAGGGAATGAATTCTCCAGAATGAGCCTCCAGAAAGGAATCAAGCTAACAGCTTGATCTGAGCCCTGTGGGACCTGCATTGGACTTCTCACCTACAGAACTGTAAGATCATAAATGGGTTTTAAGTCACTAAGTTTGTGCTAATTTATTAGAGCAGCAATAGAAAACGAATACAATCTTTTTTTAAAAAAATTTTTGAAATTATTAGGTGTTTGGATACTTCCCACCTGTAGATGTTCAGAAATGCAAGATCTGGACTGTGGGAAACTAAAGGGCAAAGGCAGCTTCAAAGAAGAAACTGCGCAGAAGAAAAAAGAAGAGTTGGAAAAAGAACCTATATATTAAAGCAATTTAAGAGACATAACTAGTTGCAATGTATGGGCCATATTTAGATCCTGAATTGAACTACTGAAAAGAAAACATCACAGCACGATCAGGGAAACCTGAATGCTGAGTGTTTGATTAGATTCAGGAAATACTGTTAACTTCTTAAGGGTGATAATGGCATGTGACTATAGTTTTCCAAACATATTTTAGACATATATTCTCGAATATCCACTGATGAAATGATATAATGTCTGGGCTTTGCTTCCAAAATAACCTAGGGGCCGAGTAGGATGGGTAGGTTACTGGATGGTATATACATGTGAACAGATTGGCTATAAGTTGAAAATCACTGAGGCTGGAGGATGAGTAGGACGAAGTCATTATCTGAAACTCCCTACTACTTTTGCGTGTTTGAAATTTTCCATAGTAAAAAGTTATCAGGCCGGGCACGGTGGCTCATGCCTATAATCCCAGCACTTTGGGAGGCCAAGGCGGGTGGACCACCTGAGGTCAGGAGTTCGAGACCAGCCTGGCCAACACGGTGAAACCCTGTCTCTACTAAAAATACAAAAAAAATTAGCCAGGCCTGGTGGCGGATGCCTGTAATCTCAGCTACTCAGCAGGCTGAGGCAGAAGAATTGCTTGAATCCGGGAGGTGGAGGTTGCAGTGAGCCAAGATCGTGCCATTGCACTCCAGCCTAGGTGACAGAGCAAGACTGTCTTTAAAAAAAAAAAAAAAAAGGGACATCCCTAAGAGCTGCAACCACAGTTCCTGGATTGAGTACAAGATCCAGACCCCAATGGTTGTCTTCTATGTCTTTGACATACATGAGACTTCTTCTTTTCCTATTTCTTTGCCCCAGATCTGAGCCCAGCTAGTGGCACGGAGCACCAACATGTTTAAATCAAGGACTGAAATGTACAACACTTGTTTAAATCAATGAATGACCACAGAGGGCCCTCTAGGTTTACAAAAGAAAGGAATACAGTCTCTGCTAGACAGAAAGCCTCCTGGCCAATACTAGAGGGCCCTCTGAGTTTACACAGTCAAAAACGTAGTTGATGTTGTGTTGCCCAGTGACCACAGACAAGCAATGAACCTTTCACGTTTAACATATACATGAATGAAAGAGAAGAAAATTAGGTCACCCAGGTGCGGTGGCTCACGCCTGTAATCCTAGCACTTTGGGAGCCTGAGGCGGGTGGATCATCTGAGGTCAGGAGTTCGAGACCAGCCTGGCCAACATGGCAAAATCCCATCTCTACTAAAAATACAAATATTAGCCAGATGCGTTGGCATGCGCCTGTAGTCCCAGCAACGTGGGAGGCTGAGGCTGGAGAATTGCTTGAACCCAGGAGGCGGAGGTTGTAGTGAGTTGAGATTGCACCACTGCACTCCAGCCTGGGTGACAGAGCGAGACTCCATCTCAAAAAAAAAAAAGAAAAAAAAATTAGGTCAAGCTAGATAAAAAGTTAATCACTTGGGAGGCCGAGACAGGCGGATCATGAGGTCAGGAGATGGAGACCATCCTGGCTAATATGGTGAAATCCCATCTCTCCTAAAAGTACAAAAATTAGTCGGGCGCGGTGGCAGGTGCTTGTAGTCCCAGCTACTCGGGAGGCTGAGGCAGGAGAATGGTGTGAACCTGGGAGGCGGAGCTTGCAGTGAGTGGAGATCGCGCCACTGCACTCCAGCCTGGGCGACAGAACAAGACTCCGTCTCAAAAAAAAAAAAAAAAAAGTTAATCACTATGTTAGAAGACTCAGAGCAAGTTTAAGAACAGATGTTTTTATTTTTGTTTTAAGATTTTAGGAAAGGAATCTTTCTAGTCTCGGTGGCAGCTACAAGAAAGGGTATCTTCAAAGAGAGTTGTCCGTGAAGCTGTGACTGCAAGGGTTCAAAGGTTAGCTACTAAGATTCCCCGGTGTGAAATGGAGTCTGACTAGCCACCTTCCACAGCCCTGTTTCACACGCGAACACCGAAAGACCTAAGAACGCAGACATCTAGAACGATGGTACAATTTCCTGCCAGAGTCTGGAAAGAACATGTATAGGAAAACCATAGGACTAGATGGAGCTGATGAAGAAACCCCATCAACAGAGACCTCCCGGGTAAAAGCGGAAGGACACTTCATACTTCCCCAAGGTCCGCGATCCGTCCCACTCAGGGACAAGGGTCTACAATAACCAAAACGTTTGGAAACAAGCAACAAGTACCTTTGTTTCTTCTATTCTCAGGGATCTTTCAGGCAATTAAGTGATTGTCATCACCCACCCATCTTCTGCCTAATGCCCATTTCACGCTTCAGATCACAGCTTAAGGGGCACAGAAGCCAAATTCGCTCATTTGTGATGATGAGGCCTCGCTTCTAGGTTAGGCAAGGAAGACATTCCCTGCCTTTCGGACTATGTTCTACCAGTAAACTGTTATTTTGGGATGATGTTCAAAGTTTCTAAGGGTCAGCTAGAGTGCAGAATGGCTAAGAGATTCCACGGGCTAAAGGAAGTTAGAAATGACCTTTTATGGCTCTTTATTTTCATTTAATGCAGGACCTGGCAATGACGCAAACAAAGCCATAGCAACCTCAGCACATCGTCAAGATTCTTGAGGCAGAGAAAAGGCTAATCAGGGTTCTGTGTGAAGATTACTTCTGTTTTTGTATTTGTCCTTGAAAGCTCGCTAGCAAAGAGGAATATGGCATTTCTTTTTTTTTCTTTCTTTTTTTTTCCCCTCAAAACAGAGTCTTGCCCTGTCGCCAGGCTGGAGTGCAGTGGCATGATCTCAGCTCACTGCAAGCTCCACCTCCCAAGTTCAAGCCATTCTCCCTGCCTCAGCCTCCCGAGTAGCTGGGACTACAGGTGCCTGCCACCACGCCCAGCTAATTTTTGTATTTTTTTTTTTTTTTTTTTGTGAC
>NW_016813959.1:2561501-2577508 GCF_001698545.2 Rhinopithecus bieti | reverse complement strand
GCCGGATCTCAGCTCACTGCAAGCTCCGCCTTCCGGGTTCACGCCATTCTCCTGCCTCAGCCTCCCGAGTAGCTGGGACTACAGGCGCCCGCCACCTCGCCCGGCTAGTTTTTTGTGTGTTTTTTTTTTTTAGTAGAGACGGGATTTCACCGTACTAGCCAGGATGGTCTCGATCTCCTGACCTCGTGATCCGCCCGTCTCGGCCTCCCAAAGTGCTGGGATTACAGGCTTGAGCCACCGCGCCTGGCTTAAATTTTTGTATTTTTAGTAGAGATGGGGTTTCACCACGTTGGCCAGGATGGTCTCAATCTCTTGACCTTGTGATCCGCTTGCCTCAGCCTCCCCAAGTGCTGGTGTGAGCCACCACGCCCAGCCGGAATATAGCATTTCAAAACACAAAGGTAAGATCAGTGGAGAGAAACTGACCTGCAATGTGCGTTGCCACTCCCCCTAAACTCCACCCACACCCCACCGACCAGCAGGCTTCCCAAGGGTGAGAATGTTCATAAGGAAGCTCTGTTCTGGAGACTGTGACAAACACTTTGAGGAGCATCCTCTCACACCGACCTAAAGCAACCCCGGAAAGTAGCACCTTCTCCGGGACAAGCATCCTCTTCCCGACTGAAAACAGCTTTTCTTGGCAAAATGCAACAATGTCAGAAAATGCATGAGTATCAGCTATAAGGTGCTCCATTCAGGAACTGTGAATCCTGAAGAGTGAATGGTTGTGCTGCATGTAAAGCTGTGTTGCTTTTCACTTTTTCACTTTCCTTCAAATATGGTAATGGGTGAAGTATGTAAAACTGAAGATGTAAGAGAGTCACAGTGTTTCACTGACTGGATAATTTCACTGTGAAAAAGGAACTCAAAATAGAATTACATTTCTGCATCTGCCCAAGAGGGACTGACAGGCGCCAGGCTTCCTTCTGGCCTGAAACAACTGGAAAAACAAAACGAAATTGGGTAAACATACAAAACAACAGTTTTAAGACATGGACATAAGGAAATGAAGGGCGGTGATCTCTGAGAGACGGGAAACAAATGAGGTGAGTTCTAAGACTGCCCCAGATTACTGCCTCACAAGAGTTCCCCAGCCATGGTGTGGGCATGGGAGAACATAGGTGGAGCCCAGCATTTTCCTTGAGTTGAGAAAAGTCCAAAGAGGCCATGGTGGTTAGAGGATGTAGGGCACAGGACCAGAGAGGAGCACAGAGAGAGCACTCTGCAGACCTGCACATGAGCCACTTTGATTCTCGAGCTGAATGCCATTCAGAAATTAGTGAGTTTGGCAAGGCTGCATGATCCAAGATCAATATACAAAGATCAATTGTATTTTGATACACAACAATTAGAAACTGACCTTTTTAAAATGCTACTTAGAATAAAAGATATGAAGGCCGGGCACGGTGGCTCATGCCTATAATCCTAGCACTTTGGGAGGCCGAGGCGCACAGATCACGAGGTCAGGAGATCGAGACCATCTTGGCTAACATGGTGAAACCCCATCTCTATTTAAAAAAATACAAAAAATTGGCCGGCGTGGTGGCGGGCACCTGTAGTCCCAGCTGCTCAGGAGGCTGAGGCAGGAAAATGTCGTGAACCTGGGAGGCAGAGATTGCAGTGAGCCGAGATCTCACCACTGCACTCCAGCCTGGGCGACAGAGCGAGACTCTGCCTCAAAAAAAAAAAAAAAAAAAAAAAGATATGAAATACTTAGGAATAAATAAGATAAAAGATATATAAGACATGTATAGCAAAAACTAAAAAGCATTGCTGAGAGAATTTGAGACTCAATAGTGTTAAAATATCAATTCTCCTCAAACTAATCTAAAAATTCAATGTAATCTCAATCAAATGCCCAGGAAGCTTTCTTCTGTAAAATTAAAAAGAGATTCTAAAATTCACATGGAAATGCAAAAGACCTAGAATATCCAATAAAATCGTAAAAATAAACGAAGCTGGATGACCTGTACTATCTTGCTTAATGACTCATCATAAAGGTAAAAGAATTAATACAGTGTGGCACTGGTATAAAGATAAACAAATAGACCAATGGAAAAGAACAGAGAGTACAACAGAAATAGGCCCATACACGCAGCGGCTCACACCTGTAATCCCAGCACTATGGGAGGCCAAGGTGGGCGGGTCACCTGAGGTCAGGAGTTTGAGACCAGCCTGGCCAACATGGAGAAACCCTATCTCTACTAAAAATACAAAACTTAGCTGGGCATGGTGGTACTCGCCTGTAATCCCAGCTACTCAGGAGGCTGAGGCAGGAGAATCGCTTGAACCTGGGAGATGGAGGTTGCAGTAAGCCAGGATCACGGCACTGCTTTCCAGTCTGGGCAACAGTCTCAAAAAAAACAAACAGGCTGGGTGCGGCGGCTCACGCCTGTAATCCCAGCACTTTGGGAGGCCGAGGGGGGAGGATCACAAGGTCAGGAGATCGAGACCATCCTGAATAACACGGTAAAACCCCATCTCTACTAAAAATACAAAAAAGTAGCCGGGCGTGGTGGCGGGCGCCTGTAGTCCCAGCTACTCGGGAGGCTGAGGCAGGAGAATGGCGGGAACCCGGGAGGCGGAGCTTGCAGTGAGCTGAGACTGCATCACTGCACTCCAGCCTGGGTGACACAGCGAGACTCTGTCTCAAAAACAAACAAAAACAAACAAAACATGATGAGCTATCACCTCACACCTGTCAGAATGGCTATGATCAAAAAGAAAAAAGATAAGTACTGGCAAGAATGTGGAGAAAAGGGAATCCCTGCACACTGTTGGTGAGGATGTAAATTTACTGCAGCCATTATGGAAAACAGTATGGAGGTTCTTCAAAAAATTAAAAGTGATCCCAGCAATCCCACTGCTGGCATTTGTAGGCAAAGAAAACCAGACAAATACCACATGATCTCACTTATACGTGGAATCTGAAAAAAGTGAACTCAGAGAAGCAGAGAGCAGAGGAGTGGTTACCAAGCCCTGGGAGTTGGGGAAGAGATGAGGAGATGCGGGTCACAGAATACAAAATTTCAGTTAGACAGAAAGAATAAGCTCAAAAGATCAGTAGATCAATAGTACAATAGGGTGACTAATATGCTTAAAAACTGCTAAGAGAGTAGATTTGAAGTGTTCTCACCCCAAATAAATATGCATGTGAGCTAATACACAAGTTAATTAGATTGACTTGCCCGTTCTACTATGTATACATATTTCGAAGCAACATGTTGCAAACCATAATTTTTACTTGCAAATTAAAATTGTTTTAAATTTAAAAGTCATACAGCTACTATATGACTCAGTCATTCCACTTGTAGGTATTTACCTCAGGAAAAAAATGCAAATTTATGTCCATACAAAGACTGATACATGAATGCAAATAGCAGCTTTCTTTGTAACAGCCAAAAACTGAAAACCACCCAAATATTAATCAACAGGTGAATGGATACACAGATTGAGGTAAATCCATACAATGGAATACAAATCTACAATGTAAGAGTGAAACACAGTCCAGGTGTGGTGGCTCACGCCTATAATCCCAGCACTTTGGGAGGCTGAGTTGGGTGGATCACTTGAGGTCAGGAGTTCAAGACCAGCCTGGCCAACATGGTGAAACCCCATCTCTACTAAAAATACCAAAAAAATTAACTGGGCATGATGGCGGGCGCCTGTAATCCCAGCCACTCGGGAAGCTGAGGCAGGAGAATTGCTTGAACCCAGGAGGTGGAGGTTGTGGTGAGCCAAGATCGTACCACTGCACTCTAGCCTAGGCAACAAAGCCAGACCGTGTCTCAAAAAAAAAAAAAAAAAGAGTGAAATACTAATACACATAACCAGTTCAATGAACCTTAAAATAATTATGCTTAGACAAAGAAGCCAGAGCCCCTTCTTCCCCAAAAGATACATACTGTATAGTTCTATTTATATAAAATTATAGAAAATAGAAACTAATTTATAGTGACAGAAAGCAGTTCAGCAGTTGTCTGGGCATGGCGGGGAGGAACAATAGGAAGAATTATAAAGAGGCATGAAGAAAACTTTTGGGAGTAACAATTAGGTTCATTATTTTTATTGTAGTGATGGT
Organism: Rhinopithecus bieti; assembly: GCF_001698545.2. NCBI lineage: Eukaryota > Metazoa > Chordata > Mammalia > Primates > Cercopithecidae > Rhinopithecus > Rhinopithecus bieti. The sequence goes on along the minus strand of NW_016813959.1, from coordinate 2,573,427 downwards.
TTCACAGGCATATACGCATGTCAAAGCTTATCAAATCATATACTTCAAACATGGGCCATTAATGATCACGTCAACTATATCTCAATAAAGTTGATTTTAGGTTTATTTTCTCCTCCTCCTCCTCCTCCTTCCTCTTCCTTTTTATTTGTTAATTTATTTAAAGATGGGATTTTACTATGTTGCCTAGGCTAGTGTCAAACTCCTACACTCAAGCCATCCTGTCGCCTTGGCTTCCCAAAGTGTCAGGAGTACAGGTGTGTGCCACCAGGCCTGGCAATAAAGCTGATTTTAAAAAGCAGAATTGGCCAGGTGTGGTGGCTCAAACCTATAAAACCAGCACTTTGCGAGGCCGAGACAGGCAGATCACGAGGTCAGGAGATTGAGACCATCCTGGCTAGCACGGTGAAACCCCGTCTCTACTAAAAAAAAAAAAAATACAAAAAATTAGCTGGGCAACGTGGCAGGCGCCTGTGGTCCCAGCTACTCGGGAGGCTGAGGCAGGAGAATGGCGTGAACCCGGGAGGCGGAGCTTGCAGTGAGCCGAGATCGCGCCACTGCACTCCAGCCTGGGCGACAGCGTGAGACTCTGTCTCGGGAAAAAACAAAAAGCAGAATTAGAAAGAATAATGTATCTGTACATACTGACATTTTTAAAAGTCCATAATACATACTAAGTTTTTTGTTTTCTTTGAAATGGAGTCTCACTCTGTCGTCCAGGCTGGAGTGCAGTGGCACGCTATATCAGCTCACTACAACTTCTGCCTCCTGGGTTCAAGTGATTCTCCTGCCTCAGCCTTCTGAGTAGCTGGGTTTACAGGTGCGTGCCACCATACCCGGCTAATTTTTTTATTTTTAGTAGAGACGGGGTGTCACCATATTGGCCAGGCTGGTCTCTAACTCCTGATCTCAGGTGATCCACCCGCCTTGGCCTCCCAAAGTGCTGGGATTGCAAGCGTGAGCCACCACACCCAGCCGACACATACTAAGTTTTAAAAAGGTGTGGAATTATATATATATGGAGAGAGCTAAATATCTCATGATTCCATTTATGTAAAGTAAGTATATTTATATTGAATATATGTATGTGAATATATACAAAACGTCTAAGGAAATACATATTAATCTGTTTCTAGTTCGAGATTGGAGAACCAATATGGAGGGCTTTCATCTTATACATTCCTATATTGTTTACACTTTGTATAACAATCATGCATTACTTCTGAGATTTTACAAACATAAGAAAGTTAAAAAAAAAAAAAAAGTAGAAAAGCCACAGGGCAAAAGATAAAAAAGAAAAGCCAAATTGACTATTTTATAACAACAACAACAACAAAAAAATGGAGTCTTGTGTTTGGAGACTAATTCCCAGTCGTGAAGCTAAAGCACAGAGCATAGGCATCAAATTCACTCGGACTTCGACTCAGATCTGCTGTCTCTGCTCTTGCCCAATGGAAAATCACCACTTCCATGAGCCACCGAGATGAGTGACAGCAACTGTCTATTGCTCAGGTATCCTGAGGCACACACCAAAAGCTTTAAAAGACCAGCAGTTTTCACTCCAGTTTTCAATGGGGATGAGGAACAATCAAGGCTCCAGTAAAAAATCTGGTGGTCGGGTGTGGTGGCTCACGCCTGTAATCCCAGCACTTTGGGAGGCCAAGGTGGGAGGATCATGAGGTCAGGAGATCAAGACCATCCTGGCTAACAGGGTGAAACCCTGTCTTGACTAAAAAATACGAAAAATTAGCCAGGCATGGTGGCACGCGCCTATAGTCCCAGCCTCTCGGAAGACTGAGGCAGGAGAATCATTTGAACCCAAGAGGTGGAGGTTGCAGTGAGCCAAGATCACGTCACTGCACTCCAGCCTGGGTGACAGAGCAAGATTCTGTCTCAAAAACAAACAAACCAACAAAAAATTCTGGCAAGGTTTCTGAGCCCACACTCCTCAGGGTATTTGGTACCTTGGATAATTTTCTGCTGCTGTTGCCGGATTTCATCAAAACCCAAGCCTCTGGTCTCCTCTGGCTCCTCAAAGAGCCAAGGGTTGGGTGCTCCTCGCTTAGCCTCTTCACTCATCAGGCTGGACCTAAAGAACAATATTAAATGATATTGATATATCTCAAAACATGCAGCTCAAATGCAAATTACTCCCACCAAGTGCAGAGGTAGCCAGCCTCGAATGCTTTGAAAATTCAATTCAAACACAATTTATTGCATCCTGAGTTTATGCCAGGAACTGTATTCAGTGCTGGAAGAGATACAGGGATGAATAAGGCACAAGGTTGGTCCTCAGAATTACAGCCTGTTATAGAGATGAAGAGAGAACATAATATTTGTACTAATCCTCTAAGAAATGTTTGAGTTAATAATCCTAAGAGAAGTTGGTAATAAATGAGGTTCTTAAATTTCAAAAACAGAAGGCTGAACAGTAGCCTTTTTATTAGCACAAAGTTTGTCTCAGAGGCTATGTGACCCCAAAGGTACAAATATTATTTCTCAAGCAGATACAATGTTGCGACTACAGATTACAATGTTTTTTTTTGTTTGTTTGTTTGTTTGTTTGTTTTAAAGAGACCATATAATTTCCCATTAAAGGGTATTTGGAGCCAGGCGCAGTGGCTCATGCCTGTAATCCCAGCAATCTGGGAGGCCGAGGCGGGCAGATCACCTGAAGTCAGGAGTTCCAGACCACCCTGGCCAACATGATGAAACCCTGTCTCCAATAAACACAAAAAAAATTAGCCAGGCTTGGCGGCGGGCATCTGTAATCCCAGCTACTTGGGTGGCTGAGGCAGAAGAACTGCTTGAACTGGGAGGCAGAGGTTGTAGTGAGCCAATATAGCGCCACTGCACTGTAGCCTGGGTAGCAGAGCAAGACTCTGTCTCAAAAAAAAAAAAAAAAAAAAAAAAGGAGTATTTGGTTGCTCACAGACACATGCAGGGTTTCAATACCAATTTTGTGACTTTAATATAGCATTCATAACAGAATAAACACATTCTGATTTGTCAATCTTAACCTTACTCCCTCTAATAATCCATGTGCCCTTTCTACACCAGACCAGTTGGTCTCCCTATCTAAGGATCAGGAAACACATGATTTCCACCTCAGTCCCCATGTTTTCAGGATTCTCCTCCTCTCAAGTAGCTCCTCTCCTCTCCCTGCCTGTCCACATTCTGTCCAAGCTGAGAAGATCATCGTGTCCAGGACACCACCTTCTGACCACTTCAACGAAGAGATGAACATTCACTTTAGAGCTCTCGTCAGATTCATGAAAAATCATAGAACAAATGGTGGGTGGGACATCAGCAAGATGGCTGATTAGAGGCACCTGGTGCTCACTTGCCCCCCACTTTCTTATGGAAGGACAAAGGCAATGAATAAACAGCTAAGATTTGACTTCAGTGTGGGAAAGCACAGGACTGCAGTGGGGAAGTGGAGAGGCCCCTGTGGTGACTGAAAGTCTAGAAGGGCAGCATGAAGGCCCCCAGCCTCTGTGGCCCCATCTCTTCCACCAGGATTGGGTAGGCCTGGACGTATGAGGGCCTTCTCCCTGTGAGGAAGAGGTAAGCAGGAGATTCTCACCTGCCCCCACTGCCATGGCAAACACCTACAGTCCTTACTACAGGAGGATCCCCCAGTACTTGCAAGTTCTGAGCCCAGTTTGGAGAGCTGCTGGGAATTCGTACAGTTGCACTGCCCCAGATTAGGAGTACACCCCACTCCCCACCCCACCCCATGAGCCAAGTTACTACAGCACGGCGCCATCTTCAGACCACAGCTCCCTCTGGAGTGTGCCCTCCTCTTGGGGCCAGTAGCCACTGCACCTTTCCAGCATTGAGACTCCATCTTCATGCCACTAAACCTACACAGGTGGCTGAACTCCACACCCCAGGCCCCAGGAATGGCTGTGACTCTGGTCCTGCACTGAAGGAAAACCACCATCCTCACTTTCAGCCACAGGAACAGTCCCACCCAGGGCAAATCCACTCTTGAGCCCCAACCAAACTGCTGTATACCCTCCTGCAAGCAGAAGGCCTTGAGCAACTGACAGACTAGCAGAGTGACTACACTCCTGCATCCAGGATCTGTGAAACAGTCGGGCAGTGCAGCCCCCTACAGACATGCCCCCAGCCCGCCGAAAGGTTCCACACCTCAATCAGAGCCTGAGAAACAACCCTGCAGGATGCCCCTGGCAGACATACCCCCAGGTCAGCCAAGTTGCCCTATGTCCACATCCCAGGCCTGAAAAACAGTCCATGAGTCAACCCCTGCAGCAACTCCCCTATGCCAGCTGAGCAGCCCTGCGTTCACATCCCAGGCCTGAGAAGCAACTCCTCAGGCCACTCCCGACAGACATGACCAGAGGGCTGTCAAGCAGCCTTATGCCCACCTCTCATGCCTGAGAAATAGCCAGCCCTGTGGGCTGTCCGCAGTAGGCATTTCCCCCAGGAGAGCTAAGCAGCAGTGTGCTCATGTCCTGAACTTGAGAAACGCCCAACAGGCCACCTCTGGCAGGCATACTCCCAGACTGGCCAAGCAACCAAGCAACTGTGCCCTCAGCCAGAGTAAGGGCACCAACCCCAACCCCAGCAAGTGAGACCCCAAGTTGGACAACCCACCATGTGAACGAATGCATCGCTGACCTGACAAATAGTCCAGTGAGCACATCCCTGGCAAAGTCATGTCACCACTACCACAAAGCCTCTCAGCTGAGGCCACTGAGACACTCACAAACATCACTAGCATGGATTACAGTTGAAGAAACTACACAAAAACTACACTACTATGCCCACCTGGAACCAAAATCAATGCATCCCACTAAACCAACACCCCAAGATCCATTCATATGAATATTTCTTTCCCTGCAAAACCTACTGCATAAAGTTGGAAGAAGCAACTATTCCACCAGATGCATAGAAATCAACATAGGGATACATCAAACATGAAAAAGCAAGGAAACATGAAACCTCCAAAGGAATACAATAATTCCTGTGTAATAGACCCCAATGATAGAGAAATATACAAAATGACAGAAAAAGAATTCAAAATAATTGTTTTTTTATTTTTTACAGTGAGATACAAGATAATAGAGCTAGACAATTTGATGAAATCATTACCTGAACAAGAAATTCAACAAGAAATATACCATAAAAAAAACAAAACAGGTATCCTAGAGTAGAATAATTCAATGAATAAACAAATAAATACAAGCTAGAGCTTTACCAAAAGAATAGACCAAGCAGAATTTTACTTATTTACTTATTTATTTATTTGGAGACAGGTTCTCACTGTCACCCAGGCTGGAGTACAGTGGCATTATCTCAGCTCACTGCAATCTCCACCTCCGGGGTCCGCCCTCAGCCCTCCTGAGTAGCTGGGACTACAAGCGTGTGCCATCACATCCAGCTAATTTTCGTATTTTTTGGTAGAGATAGGGTTTCAGCATGTTAGCCAGGTTGGTATCAAACTCCTAACCTCAAGTGATCTGCCCGCCTTGGCCTCCCAAAGTGCTGGGATTACAGGTGTGAGCCACCATGCGTGGCTGAATTTTTGAACTTGAAGACAGATCTTGTGAAATAACACAGAAAACGGAAAAGAAAACGTAAAATGGAATGAAGAAAGCCTACATAATTCAGGGGACACCATTAAGTGAACAAACATTCACATTGTAGGTGTTCCAGAAAGAGAAAAGAAGGGGAAATGTACAGAAAACATTGAATGAAATAGTAGCTGAAAAATTCCTAAGTCTTGGAAACTTCCAGATCCAGGAAGCCAAAAGAATCCCAAATAGATTCCATTCAAACAGGACCCCTCTTAGGCACATTAGAGTCAAATTATCAAAAGTCAAAGACAAGGAATTCTAAAAACAGCAAGAGAAGGATTGGGTGCAGTGGCTCATGCCTGTAATCCCAGTACTTTGGGAGACCGAGGCAGGCAGATCACGATGTCAGGAGTTCAAGACCAGCCTGGCCAACATGGTGAAACTCTGTCTCTACTAAAAATACAAAAAATTAGCTGGGTGTGGTAGCAGGTGCCTGTAATCTCCGCTACTTGGGAGGCTGAGGCAGGAGAATCACTTGAACCCAGGAGGCGGAGGTTGCAGTGAGCCGAGACCACACCACTGCAATCCAGCCTGGGCAACAGAGCAAGACTCCATCTCAAAAACAAACAAACAACAACAACAAAAACAGCAAGAGAAAAGCATCAAATCACCTATGAGGGAATTCCCATTAGACTAATAGCAGATTTCTCAGCAGAAATCTTACCAATCAAGAGAGAATAGGATTTTATGTTCAAAGTACTAAAAGAAAAAAAAAAAAATCTGCCAACCAAGAATATTACATGTAGCAAAGATATCTTCCAGAAATGAAAGAGAAATAAAATCTTTCACAGACAAGCAAAAACAAAGGTAATCCATCACCACTAGACCAGTCTTACAAGAAATGCTCAAAGGAGTATTATACCTGGAAGTGAAAAGATCATAACAGCCATTATAAAAACATGTGACACTATAAAACTCATAGGTGGAGCCAAAATACAAAGGACAACCAGAAAGAAAGAAATCAAGCCTTTTCACTTCAGAACACTACCCAACCACAAAAATAAACAATAAGACGAAGTAAGGAACAAAGGATATACAAAACAACCAGAAATCAATAAAATGACAAGATAAGTCCTCACCTATTAATAATAACCTTGAATGTAAGGTGAATTAAATACCTCATTAAAAGACACAGACTGGATAACTAGATTAAAAAACAACAACAACAACAACAACAACAAAAGACTAGACTCAACTATATGCTGCCTAAAAGAAACTCACCTGACCTACAGACACACATAGACTGAATGAAAGCAAAGGTATGGAAAAAGATATTCTATGCAAACGAAAACCAAAAGTAAGCAGGAGTAGTTGTCCTTATATCAGACAAAACAGACTTCAAGTCAAAAGTTGTGAAATTAGACAAAGAAGGACATTACATAATAATAAGGGGATCAATTCAACAAGAGAATATAACAACTGTAAATATATACACATTCAATACCAGAGCACTCAGATATATAAAGCAAACATTATTAGCTCTAAAAGGAGAGAGAGACTCAAATAGTGTAATAGCTGGGGATTCTAACATCTCACTCTCAGCACTGGACAGATTATTCAGACAGACTACACCACAGAACAAACAGACCTAACAGACATTTACAGAACATTTCACGCAACAGCTACAGAAAATACATTCTTGTCGACAGCACATAGAACATTCACCAGGACTGACCATATGTTAGGAAACAAAACAAGTCTCAAAAATGTTTTTAGACTTTGAAATTGAAATCATACTAAGTATCTGATTTAACCACAGTGGAAAATATCAGTAACATGAGGAACATGCAAAATGATACAAATACATGGAAATTAAACAACATACTCTTGAACAGCCAATGAGTGAAGGACAAAATTAAGAATGGAATTTTAAAATTCCTTAAAGTAAATGAAAATAGAGGCACAACATACCGCAACCTATGGGACACAGCAAAAGTAGTACTATGAGGCAACTGTATAACAATAAAGGCCTACAATAAAAAACTAGAAAGATTTCAAATAACCTTACAATGTATCTCAAGGAAACTAGGAAAGCAAGAATAAATCAAACCCAAAATTAGTAAAGGAAAGAAATAATAAAGATCAGAGGAAAAATAAATGAAATTGAAATAAAAAATGTATTTAAAAAACCAACAAAATAGAAGTTGGTTTTGTGTAAAGATAAAATTGAGAAACCATTAGCTAGATTAAGAAAAAAGAGATATGACTCAAACAAAATCAGACAAGAAAAAGGAGACATCACAATGGATGCCAAAGAAATACAAAGAATCATTACAGGATACTACGAACAACTCTACACCAATAAATTCAAAAACGTAGAGGAAATGGATAAATTTCTGGACATATACAACCTACCAAGACTGAACCAAGAAGACATGTTTTTTTAAAACCTGAACAGACCAATAACAAGTAATGAGTTTGAATCAATAATATAAAATCTGCCAACAAAGAGAAGTCCAGGACTAAATGGCTTTCATACTGAATTCTACCAAACCTTTCAAGAAAAATGCATACCAATTCTTCTCAAACTATTCCAAAAAATCAAAGGGGAGGGTATTCTACCTAATTCATTCTAAGAGGCTAGAATAACCCTGATATCAAAAGCAGATGAGAATACAACAGAAAAAGAAAAGTACAGGACAATATCCCTGATGAATATACACACAAAAAATCCTCAACAGAATGCTAGCAAATCAAATCCAACAATACATCACAAAGATAATATACTATGATCAAGTGGAATTTATCCCAGGAAGGCAAGGATGGGTCAACATACACAAATCAATAAATGTGATACATCACATCAACTATAAAGGACAAAACCCATATGATAATCTCAATAGATGCAGAAAAAATATTTGATAAAATTCAACATCTCAATTAAAAACTCTCAATAAATTAAGTACTGAAGGAAAGTACCTCAACACAATAAAGGCCATATATGACAAACCCACAGCTAACATCATATAGAAAAGGTGAAAGCTTTCCCTCTGAGAACTAGAAGACAAGGATGCCCACTCTCATCACTCTTACTCAACACAGTACTGGAAGTCTTAGCCATGGTAATCAGACAAGAGAAAGTAATAAATGGCATTCAAATTGGAAAGGAGAAAGTCAAATTGTTTCTGTTTGCGGAAAACATGATCTTATAGAGAGAAAAGCCTAAAAACTACAAAAAAAAAAAAAAAAACTTCTTAGAACTGATAAATTCAGTAAAGTTGCAGGATACAAAATCAACACACGAAAATACGAAAGTGGTGTTTCTATAAATAATGAACTAGTTGAAAAGAAATCAAAAGACAATCTCATTTACAATAGCAATCCGCCCCCAAAATTACCTAGGAATAAATTTAACCAAGGAAGTGAAAGCTCTCTAAAAGAAAAACTACAAAACACTGATGAAAGAAATTGAAGAGGATACAGACAAAGGGAAAGTTATTTCATGCTCATGGATTGGAAGAATTAATATTGTTAAAATGACTATACTACCCAACGCAAGCTACAGATTCAATGCAATCTCTATCAAAATATCAATAACATTCCTCACAGCAATAGAAAAAAAAATCTTAAAAATCTGCATGGAACCACAAAAGACCCTGAAGAGCCAAAGCTATCCTAAGCAAAAAGAACAAAGCTGGAGGCATCAGACTACTAGACTTCAAAATATACCACAAAGCTGTAGTAATGTACTACAATGCTGTTTTTATGGTACTGACATAAAATTAAACACACAGACCAATGGAACAGAATACAGAACCCAGAAATTTAGCCATGTATCTAGAGTCAACTGTTTTTTTTTTTTCAAGGTAGAGTCTCACTCTATAACCCATCTGGAGTGCAGTGACACGATCTTGATTCACCGCAACCTGCGCCTCCCAGGCTCAAGCGAGCCTCCCACCTCAGCCTCCTGACTAGCTGGGATTACAGGCACATGCCACCACACTCAGATAATTTTTGTAGAGATGAGGTTTCACCATGTTGCCCAGGCTGGCCTCAAACTCCAATCTGCCCACCTCAGCCTCCCAAAATGCTGGGATTACAGGTCTGAATACAGCCAAGCCAAGTTTCCTGATTTTTGACAGAGGTGGCAAGAATACTCATTGGGGAAGACAGTCTCTTCAATAAATGGTGCTGGGAAACTGAATATGCACATGCATAAGAATGAACCTAGACACCCATCTATCACCCTATGCAAAAATCAACTCAAAATGAATCAAAGACCTAAACGTAAAACCCGAAACCACAAAAGTATCAGGCAAAAACAGGGAAAACACTTCAGGATGTTCATCTGGGAAAAGATTTTATGAGTAAGACCTCACAAGCACAGGCAACAAAAGCAAAAGAAACGAATGAGATTATATCAAGCTAAAAAGCTTCTGCACAGCAAAGGAAACAGTCAATAGAGTGAAAATACAATCTATAGGAGAAAATATTTGCAAACTGTTTATCTAACAGAGGATTAATATGCAAAATATATAAGGAACTCAAAATAGCTCAATGGCAAAAAATCATCATAATAATAGATTGAAAAATGGGCAAGTGAACTAGGCATGGTGACATGCACCTATAGTCCCAGCTACTCAGGCTGAGGTAGGAGGGTTACTTGAGCCTGTACAACAAAGTGAGACTCTATTTCAAAAAAAATAAATACACAAAATATGTGAAAGAAAGACGGACAAATGATCTGACAAGGTATTTCTCAAAAGATGACATACAAATGCACCAACAAATATAAAAAAATTGCTCAGCATTACTAACTGTCAGGGAACTGCAAATCAAAATCACAATGAGGTATCATCTCATTCCACTTAGAATGTCTATCATCAAAAACACAAAACAGCAAATGCTTGTGAGGAGACTGAGGGACAGGAACTCTTAGACACCGATGGTGGAAATGTAAACTAATAAAGCCACTATGGAGAATAGTATGGGGGTTCCCCAAAAAACTATAACTAGAACTACCATATGATCCAGCAATCCCCCTACTGGGCACTTATCCAAAGGAAAGAAAATCAGTATTTTGAAGAGATATCCACACCCACATGTTTACTGCAGCACTATTCACAGTAGGCAAAATATGGAATCGAACTATCCAACAACGGATGAATGGATAAAGACAGTGTGGTAGGCCAGGCGCGGTGGCTCACGCCTGTAATCCCAGCACTTTGGGAGGCCGAGACAGGTGGATCACGAGGTCAGGAGATCGAGACCATCCTGGCTAACACGGTGAAACCCTGTCTCTACTAAAAAAAAAAAAAAAAAAAAAAAAAAAAAAAACTAGCCGGGCGAGGTGGCGGGCACCTGTAGTCCCAGCTACTCGGGAGGCTGATGCCGGAGAATGGCATGGACCCGGGAGGCGGAGCTTGCAGTGAGCTGAGATTCGGCCACTGCACTCCAGCCTGGGCAACAGAGCGAGACTCCGTCTCAAAAAAAAAAAAAGTGTGGTATATACACACAACAGAATACTATTTAGCCATGAAAAATAATGAAGTCTTGTCATTCACAGCAACATGGATGGAACTGAAGGATATTATCTTAAGTAAAATAAGCCAGGCACAGAAAGCTGAACACTGCATGTTCTTATTCATATGCAGAAGCTAAAAAGAAGTTGATCTCATAGAAGTAAAAAGTGTAACAGAGCACACCAGAAACTGGGGAGAGTAGGGAGAAGGGGGAGAGCAAGAGATTTGTTAAGGGACACAAAATTATAGTTGGACAGGAGGAATAAGTTTGAGTGTTCTATTCACCAGTGTAGGATGACTACAGTTAACAATCATAGTCTAAGTAGCTAGAAGGAGGATATAGAGTGTTCCCAACACGAAGATATGAGAAATGTTTGAGATGATGAACATGCTAATCATCCTGACTGGCTCATTATATATTACATGTAGGAAAACATCACTAGGTAGCCCATAAACATGTATAATTATTAAATGTCAAATAAAACAAAATGATAGGCCAGGCACGGTGGCTTATGCCTGTAATCCCCGCACTTTGAGAGGCCAATGCAGGCAGACCACCTGCGGTCAGGAGTTTGAGACCAGCCTGGCCAACATGGTAAAACCCCTTCTCTACTAAAAATACAAAAATTCACATGAAAAAATGCTCATCGTCACTGGCCATCAGAGAAATGCAAATCAAAACCACAATGAGATACCATCTCACACCAGTTAGAATGGCAATCATTAAAAAGTCAGGACACAACAGGAGCTGGAGAGGATGTGGAGAAATAGGAACACTTTTACACTGTTGGTGGGATTGTAAACTAGTTCAACCATTATGGAAAACAGTATGGCAATTCCTCAAGGATCTAGAACTAGATG
>NW_016813959.1:2558708-2560819 GCF_001698545.2 Rhinopithecus bieti | reverse complement strand
AAAGTATAATAATAAAAATAAAATAAAATACAAAAATTAGCCAGGCATGGTGGCAGGCACCTGTAATCCCAGCTACTCGGGAGGATGAGGCAAGGAAAATTGCTTGAACTCAGGCGGTGGATGTTGCAGTGAGCCGAGATTGCGCCACTGCACTCCAACATGGGCAGTGAAGCAAAGACTCCGTCTCAAAACAAAACAAAAATCAAATGATGACAATGATGTTACAGTAGCAATGACAATAATAAACATGCATTAAGCATTTGCCCTGTTCAGGCACACCTCCAGGTGATGTATATATATTCAATCGTATCTCCATTACATATAATTCTTCTAGCTTTGTTCACATCTCCCATATCATCCAGAAACAACTGTTACCCTATTATTTAACCTTTTATATAATAAGGTACATATCTACTAGACAGAAGGCAGAAACTGAAAATCATCCTTCACTGTATGCACACTGTCCCACAATATGGAGTGAACAGCTAACAGCATATCACCTACTGGCAACATACGAACAGAAAGTTGCTGGAGGATTCAATAACTTTTCATTCCAAAAACATTTACTTAGTAGTTATTATATAGTTGGCATTGCTCTCATTAATGGGCATAAAGAAAAAATCGAATATAGACAAACAGACCAAAATCTCCACCCATACAAAGCATAGATTCTTGTTACAGGTGCTGTTTGCATTCTGGTGGGATGACACAATGTGTAAAATGTGTGCAAACTGTATAATGTCATACTTGGAAGATGTTAACTATTATCATAATACCAATTGTTGCATTTTTTTTACACAGAAGGCACTAAAAAATTTAAATAAATCTGCATATCCCAAAAGCTATATTAATTTCACTTTTAGTTTAGAACTTGAAAGCCTTTGTAAGAATATTATACATTTCAAGAGACAAACCCAGGCAAAACTGGAAGATAATTTTTGATTCCTTAGACTAAGATTTTAAGCATAGAGTTGGTCTCAAGTGTACTAATTAGCATGCCAAACAGAAGTATGACTTTCTTCCACTTTACCAAAAGGGCAGACGTGTTTCTTTGAAGTCTGTCTCATTCATTCATTCATCTATTCATTTATTTGAAACAGGGTCTCACACGGTTGCCCAGGCTGAAGTGCAGTGGTGCAATCATCACTCACCCCAGCCTTGACCTCCAGAGCTCAAGGGATCCTCCCACCTCAGCCTCCTGAGTAGCTGGGACTACAGGTGCATGCCTATGCACCTGGCTAATTATTTTTATTATTTGTAGAGATGGGGTCTCGCTATGTTGCCCAAGCTAGTCTTGAACTCCAGGGCTCAAGCAAGCCTCCCACCTCGGCCTCCCAAAATGCTGGGGTTACAGGCATGAGCCGCTGTACGCAGCCTGAAGCCTTACTTTACGTGACTGGTACCAAGTATCCGAGATGTCAAGATTTTGGATTCCTTCTCTATTATTCAATTTCACACACCTTTGATTAAGGGGTAAGAAGGCAATAGAAAAGGGAAGGAAAGAAGAAAATTCACAATCACAGCCTATCCCAACTCTTACACCATCTTGCAAGAATCGTTTTTCAAATCAGGAATTACATGGGATTCGTTCATGGCTTACTGCAAACGCACGTGGGTCAGAGGTATGTAAAGATACTTAGAAAGTGCATCAGTGACCAGCTATGAGCATCCAAATGAGTATATTGCCCCTGAGGTGATATTGCTCATCTAAACTCAATTTTGGAACGAGTCACTTAATGTTAGAACCACAGTCATATGTGTATATAAACACCTATTAGAAAATAAAAGTGACCATATGGGCACAACTTAATACTAATATTAAGAAGAAAGTCATACTTCTGTTTGGCATGCTAATTAGTACACTTGAGACCAACTCTGTGCTTAAAATCTTAGTCTAAGGAATCAAAAATTTTCTTCCAGTTTTGCCTGGGTTTGTCTCTTGATATATATAATATTCTTCCAAAGGCTTTCAAGTTCTAAACTGAAAGTGAAATTAATACAGCTTTTGGTGTATTTAAAATAATTAAATTTTAAATAAAATTTAAAATTGTACTATTTTTATTATTTTTATTTTATTTATTTATTTATTTATTTATTTAGAGATGCAGTCT
>NW_016813959.1:2550196-2556349 GCF_001698545.2 Rhinopithecus bieti | reverse complement strand
AAAAAAAAAAAAAAAAATAGATGCTAGCAATGCCTAAAGACAGTCTATGCCCAGCACAGATGAAATCAGACACATTCCCTTGAGTCATTCTGGTGGTGAATTCTGAACTAGGGGTGGGGAGGAACGTGCTCTCCTCCCTAGCAGGACAATACCGGAATCTGGAGGGGTTGAGGGGAGTAGCACACAAATAGTTAAAAAGAAGCCCCACATATAAAAACATGCAGGCAAAGTATGTCCTCCCACCCCTTACCCTGATTGAAAATCACGGTGCTAAAGAGACTTACAAATTTGTCTCCACCTATAATATCTCCCTACAGGTTCTTTATCTGCATTTGTGACTTTTCATTTAAAAATCTCCAACTGGGTATTCCTCCCCAAACTCAACATATCCAAAATCAAATCCATTGCTCTCACCCCATAAGCTGTTTCTTCTTGTATGCTCTCTATTTTCGTGAGCAGCATCACTGTATTCTCAAGTCATCCAAGCCATTTTTTTTTTTCTGGTCTCCCTCTAACCACATCTCATCAACCGACAAGGCCTCCCTCAGAGATGGTTCTCACATCCAAGCCCTGACTGCCTTCCCCATTGGTACTGCCTTGGCTCAGACACCCATCACCTCTCATGTACAACATGGTTACAGCCTTCTGATTGGTCTCCTTGTCCCCAGTCACCCTCATTCAAATCACCCTACACTCTGCTGCAGAAATTATTGTTCTTAAAACAGAGATCTCACCCTCTCACTTCCCTATTCAAAAACTTCCCTGACTCCCCAGCAGCTACAACATGGCCCCAGTGATCTCTACGACATCATCTCCTCAACATCCCCCCTTCCATACCCTACTTCTTCAGCCCTACAGACTGCTCCCCACTGCTCAGACAAAGGCACAAACTTTCACACTCTCATGTTTTTGCATGAGTCTGGAGTGTCCCCACCCCCACCCCCTTTGTCCATCTGGCAAAATTCTATTCATTCCCCTAAGGTTCAACTCAAATGTCAATTCTGCTGCTTAGGCTTTCCTGATCCCTAGCCCCATCCCCCTTCCCTTGAATCAATCACTCGCTGGTATTCCCATGGTGCTGCGTTCACAATCTCTAACGTGGCATTTATCAAGCGGGATTGTAGTTAGTTATTTACTCATCTGTCTCCCTTCCTAAATTATGAGCTCTGTGAGGGAAGAGGCCACATGACAGTTATGTTTATATCCCCCGGACCAAAAAACAGAGCCTCGGAATATGCCAGAGCATAAGCATTCAGTAAATGTTTATGAACCAGAACTAGGAAAACAATTGAGGTTTTTAAGCTCTCTTGCTTAAAAACAAAATGAGAGAAGCATTTAGCATTTTTATCTCGAAATGTTTTTTAAAAAGCAAGCAAAGCAAAACTTAATCAAGTGCTACCTGCCTTCAAGACTCCAACAGCAAAGACTGATACTGTGCAAGCAGATGGAGAGAATTACTTGAAAGGGGATTCAGTCAGTAAAACACCTTGTAGCTCAACCTCACTTTTGGAATGACAACTGAGAGGCATTTTTCCTTTGCAAAGGAAATTAAAGAAAGGAAATGCTAAATACTATGCTTCTAAGTTTAGAACAGACTTGAATTTTTTTTTTTTAATAAATGATTTCTATCCATATTATTTCAAGATGGAACTTTTCAAATAAATGAAACTTATCAAATAAATGCCACATTAGTAAATACATTAGATATCTCGTCTTATCAAGATTGAATCAAAAAGTTTCACGATCACTTCTAAAGACATAAAATGATGTCATTTTCATCCCCAAAGAAAATGATGTACATTATTTAAATTATGATAATATCGGGGGGGCGGTGCACAGACAATCCATGTCTTTCTACAGACAAATGAAGTTGAAGCTTGTTAGAGTTCATAGGAAGGGCGTTCTTATCAACTGAATACAGAATTGAAAAGCAGTGAATTCCAAGAAGGAGCTTTCTTTAGCCTTTCCTAGCGTTTCAAAAGATGTCAAAGTGACTATATAAAATGTTTGTTTTGTCTGGAAAAAAAATCAGTGTTTGAGCATGCACAGACCACAAGGAGGACTGCAGTTAGGATGAGAGAAGATATTGCTGGGGTGTGAGTGAGCTGAGTCTGCAAAGTTTCGTAACTAGACTTGCCTATAGATTTGAAAATGCTCCTATGATATAAAAGGGTCATTTCTTTTCAGAACTTTTTTTTGGTAGTTTCTTTCTGTGAATATAAAGATGCACAGAGGCTCCAATTTCAATTAGAAATAGCTTCTTTGACAGAAATTCTTTAGAGACGAAGTCTGGCAACAATACACAGACTGGATTACACGGAAGAGAGGCTGCAGTCAGAGAGGCAGGCCAAAAGGCCAGTGCGGTAATTTAGGTGGGAGGTAACAGGGGTCTGGACAAGGGAAGTGACAAGAGGGAACACAGAGAAAGGGACAATTAACATAGTGGCTCCAGGGAAATTCCACAAGTGTTGGTGAATAGACTGGATATAGGGAATAAAGATTGCCAAACCTGTGTGACTTGGAGAAATTGACACAACTTCGGGAAAAGGAAATTTTCATTACCTTTCCATCTTCAACACAGCACCTAATAACAACCCCGAAGTTAAACTGGTCCTTCAAGAGATCATGATTAGATAGGAATATTTGGAGCCATATTTACTAAACTGTGAACGTCTTTCAGTCAAATACTCTGTCCTGTCCTTTTCTGTATCCTATCCATCCTTCCATCCATCCATCCATCCATCTGACAAATACTGAATATCTTCTATGTATCAGGCACTAATCTAGTGACTTGTAAGTGAACAAGAGACACAAATACCTGACCTCATGGAGGTGATACTCAAAGGACAATAAGTGCCTAACATTGTGCCTACTACAAAGTCGATACTCAAAATATTTTTTGTTCAAACTGAATAAATAATCTCCATTGAGTATTAGTCCAGAACAAACAAGAACTAGAACAAGGAAAATATCTTTCTTACATAATATCCAAGGAAATTTCACTATAGCGCCTTTGAAATCTATTACAATCAAGTATTGTTCTAATTTAAAAGCAACCCGATATTTTCCTATTCGTTGCTCACGAAATTTACCAATAAAAGTTTTAACATTAAATGAAAACCTTAATGAAAGAGTTCACAGAATAGAAATGCAGGGTGGAAAAGGCCATCATTTTATGGGTCTCCAACTCAAATTTCAGAAACCCCAGAGCGCTGCTCCTCAGAGTCACACAGGCCATCTTAAGCAAAAAAACAAACAAACAAACAAACAAACAAACAAAGAAAACAAAAGGAACGCTTCTGTATTAAATGTGTGCAGGTCATGGTACCTTAAAAGTAGAAGCGGGGCAAAAGGGGCCATATACGAAAACAAGAATTCCAAGTAAAAGATGAATGAGCTGCTCTACCAAATTTATGGTGACTGAGAGCCATCTGCTGGTTACAGTTCAGCTACAACAATCCAGGAGGGCCAACTATTGCAAACAGCTTCTCTTACTATGTGATGCATGCTCGAAAACATGCTTAGAACCACAATGCACAGGTTCTCACTCCTATGAGGAAGCTAAAAAAAAAAGTTGATATCATACAAGCAGTGAGTAGGAGAGTGGTTACCAGAGGCTGGGAAGGGCAGGGGTTGGGGAAAGGAAAGGTTGGTTAAGGGATACAGGAGAACAGCTAGATGGGAGAAGTGAGTTCTGGTGTTCTGTGGCATACTAAGGGGAATATAGCAAATGAAAACTTAATGTTTTTTGAATAGCTAGAAGAGAGGATTATGAATGTTATCAACATGAAGAAATGATACAGGTTTGAGGTTACAGGTATGCTAATCACCCCGATTTGATCATTACACATATATACATGTATCAAAATATCACACTGTAAGCCAGGCTCGGTGGCTCTCGCCTGTAATCCCAGCACTTTGGGAGGCCAAGGTGGGCGGATCACAAGGTCAGGAGATCGAGACCATCCTGGCTAACATGGTGAAACCCCGTCTCTACTAAAATACAAAAAATTAGCCAGGTGTGGTGGCGTGTGCCGGTAGTCCCAGCAATTTGGGAGGCTGAGGCAGGAGAATCACTTAAACCCAGGAGGCAGAGGTTGCAGTGAGCCGAGATTGCACCACTGCACTCCAGCCTGGACAACACAGCGAGACTCTGTTGTCCATCTCGAAAAAAAAAAAAAAAATCACACTGTACCCCATAAATATGTACAATTATATGTCAAGTAAATATATATGTACATATATATACATACACATGTATAAAGAGAAACAGATGTGCAGAGGTCAACAGAACTTACATAATATGAGGGAGTTGGTGTTCCTAGAGCCACGCCTTTTTGACACCATCTGCAATAACAACTCTGCATCTTCTTCCAGTTGGCTCTTCACCACCAAACCCAGTTATGATAAATCTGATGAGTATCCAGTCGAGATGAGCAGTCTACACTTGCTTTAGGCATTTGGCATGCCTAATGATTTCCATCTTTGTCTCAACATTACGGTTTTCACTTTACTGTACTTGTTTCCATTCTCGCTCATTTTATAAAGTAAAGGTAAAATGCAATAAAATATTCAACCAATTGTGCACATCAACACTGTTCTATGAACAAAGATGCGAGCCCAGTGAAACAAAATTATCGGCTGGCAGGCAGTGCCACCATCAATATTAACAGAAATGTGTGTTTGGCAGCTGATATACAAAAATCCAAATTAGGCATGAAAAGGCCATTTAAGAGCATCAGTGAATAATGCTTATGCATTCAAGATGCACAAAAGCCAAGGACCACCTACATCTTCATCATGTTTCACCTAAGTGACCTTACTTTTTATTATACTAATTCATCTAACTTATGTCTAAAATTACCACATTTTAAGATGGACATCCACGTTTTCAATCCTGGCATCTTTTCCCTCTGGAATGTGGAAGCTCCCTCGGGTAACTTTTACGCAACCAGCTGGGTGCCAATGTGCAGACTGATATGGAAACTGCTGTTCTAAAGACAGGATTCAAGAAGGTACACAAGGGAGAAAAACAACATACAATGTACAAATTTGTATCCACTTCTGGTACCAATTTCTATATCAGTCCTTTCAGGCTGCTATAACCAAATACCTGAGACTGGGCAATTTATAAACCACAGAAATTTACTGCTCACAGTTCTGGAGGCCGGGAAGTCCAAGAGCACGGCATAAGCAGATACGACATCTGGTGAGGACTTTTTCTCTGCTCTATGGGTGGTGCCTTCCACATGTTCTCACATGTCCAAAGGGGCAAGAAAGCTCCCTTCAATCTTTTTTTATAAGGGCATTAATCCTATTCTTGAGGGCAGAGCCCTCATGACTTACTTCCCCAAAGGTCTCACCTCTTAATACTATCACATTGGGGATTAGGTTCTAACATATGAATCTTGGGGGGACACTACTATTCAGACCATGGCAAAGGGCGTCAATGAATAATGCATACCATTCAAGACATACAAAAGTCAAGGACTGCCTACATAGCCATCATTTCCACCTTAATAACCTTGCCATTATTACACCAATTCATCTACTTCATATCTAAGAAAGCAAATTATAAAGATGGACACCTATGCTTTTTTTTTTTTTTTTTTGAGATAGGGTCTCACTCTGTCACCCAGGCTAGAGTGCAGTGGCACAATCTTGGTTTACTGCAACCTCGGCCTCCTGGGCTCAAGCGATTCTCCCACCTCAGCCTCCCTAGTAGCTGGGACTACAGGCACGCACCACCATGTCTGGCTAATTTTTTGTATTTTGGGTGGAGACGGAGTTTCACCGTGTTGCCCGAGCTGGTTTTGAACTCCTGACCTCAAGTGATCCATCCGCCTCGGCCTCCCAAAGCACTGGAATTACAGGCATGAGCCACCGTGCCTGGCCAACACCATGCTTTTAACCATGCCATCCTTTCCCTCTGCGAGCAGGGCCCAGGGACGTATAAGCTCCCTCGGGTGACTTTGATGCAATCAGCTGGGCACCGATGTGCAGACTGGTACGGAAACTACCACCCTTGAAAGAGCAGGATTCAAGAAACTACACAAGACAGAAAGTATGTGGTATAAAGACATGACCTTATCAGCTTCCTCCCCCTCACACTGATTTCTCCACTTTCTTTTTTTTTTTTTTTTTTTTTTTTTT
>NW_016813959.1:2543145-2548204 GCF_001698545.2 Rhinopithecus bieti | reverse complement strand
ACTATGCAGCCATAAAAAAGGATGAGTTTGTGTCCTTTGTAGGGACATGCAGCTGGAAACCATCATTCTCAGCAAACTATCACAAGAACAGAAAACCAAACACCACATGTTCTCACTCATAGGTGGGAACTGAACAATGAGATCACTTGGACTCGGGAAGGGGAACATCACACACCGGGGCCTATCACAGGGAGGGGGGACGGGGGAGGGATTGCATTGGGAGTTACACCTGATATAAATGACGAGTTGATGGGTGCTGACGAGTTGATGGGTGCAGCACACCAACATGCAACAAGTATACATATGGAACAAACCCGCACGTTATGCACATGTACCCTGGAACTTAAAGTATAATAAATAAATAAATAAAGCATCCCTTTTCTTTAAAAAAAAAAAAATCAAGAATAGGAGATAAAAACTAAAATCAAGAAATGCCAAAATCAAGCATTTTTTCCAGAGGGAAAGAGAAATACAAGAAAAAAATATGAAAGAAAAAGGCAAGAAAAGAAGGCGAAGGAGAGAGAAAGAAACAAGAGTAAATGAAGTGGGGATCAGGCAGAATCTACAGTCATAACGGGGAAATATAAAATGACCAACGGGCTTATGGTGACACAGAGGGAAGAGGGAAAAGGTTACAGAAAGAACTGGAGGGTGATACAATTCCTATCCTAAAGTTAACAAGTATTATACAAGCAATCTTAACATTCTGTCTTAACTTTACAGGGAGAAAACCCCTAACTTTTCAAAATCTAGCAACTAGGACGGGCTAAGTTTACCCTTCTGTTGACTGACATCTCCATCTTGTGGTCTGTTCAGGACATAGCTCTGAGAGAGAGAGTGTGTGCGTGTTTGTGCGCGCGTGCACGTGTGCAGTTATCTGTACGCATATGCATGCAAGTGTATATGTATGTATGTATTCAAATATAACCGTATCTACTCACATGTGTAATACATGTACATGTAGTATATAAATGCATATATTTGTACTTATTCTTTAATTCAAGTAGAACATACAAACAGAAAAATCCCCAGCTCAAAGACGATTCACAAAGTGAATATCCACAGTCAACCACTACCCACAGCAAGAAACGAAGTATTACCAGAACCCCAGGAGCCCTGCTAGTCACTACTTCCCCCAAAGAGAACCACTTTCGTGATTTATAACACTGTAAGTCTCACCTTTATAGGAGTGGCATTATACAGTATAAACTGTATGAACTCTATCTGGCTTAGTCCACTCAACATGATGTCTGAGATCCATCCATAGTGTGGTGTATAGTTGCAGATTGTTCTCATTTGCTGTGTGACATCATTGTATCAACACGCCATGATGTATTTATTCATTATACTATAGATGTTCATTGGGTTATTTCCAGGTGGGACTACTAAGAAAAGCACTGTAAACAGAGACACTTGTAGTCCCAACTACTCTGGAGGCTGAGGTGGGAGAATCACATGAGCCTAGGACCTTGAGGTTACAGTGCACTATGACTGCATCTGTGAATAGCCACTGTACTCCAGCCTGGGCAACACAGCAAGATCCTCTCTCTAAAAAAGAAAAAACAGAAAAAAAAATAGCACTGCTATACACATTCTTGTACATGCCTTTCGTATAATTCCATTTCAGCAAATACGGTTTTCCATTTCAGCAAATGTGGTTTTCCAAAGAGGCACAATTTACAGTCCCAGCAGTAGTATATGAGAACTCCAGCTGCTCCACGTCCTAGCAACACTTGATATGTCCGTCATTTTAATTTCAGCCATTCTTGTACTATAATGGTATGACATCATGACTTGACTTTGCAATTACCTGATGACTAGTGAAGTTGAACACCTTTTCTTATGTTCATCAGCCATTCAATATCCTCTTTTGTGAAATTCAAGTCTTTTACCTATGTTTATCTGACAGGTTGCTTGCCTTTTTCCTGATTTATAGGGATTCTTCATATATCCAAGATACATTTCCTATGTCAAATATTAATATATGTCCTACAAATACAGATTTTCATTCTGTGGCTTATCTTTCAATATCTGTGGTATCTTTTGATAAAGAGAACTTTTTATTTTAATGAAATCCAACTTATCACTTGTTTCCTTTATGGTTAGTATGTTTTTTGGCCTGGTTAAGAAATCTTTGGCTATCCCAAGATCATAAAAATGTTCTCTTGTTTTCTTCTAAAAGCTCTCTGGTTCAACCCTTCACATTTAGATCTATAATCCTTTTGGAATTATTTCTTATGTAGGGTGATAGCAGAGGCCAAGATTCATTTTTTCCATGTGGATATCCAGTTGACATAATGCCATTTATTGAAAAGACTACCTCTGTCATAAATCAGGTGACAATATGTATGTGAAACTGCTTCTGAAGCCTCTCTTTTGTTCCACTGGTTTATTTACCTATCCTTGTGCTAACACCACACTACAGCTTTAAGGTGAGTCTGGATAACTGGTCACGTGAGTCCTCCGGCCTTTTTGTTCTCCAAAATTGTCTCAGCTCTTGTCTTTTTGCATTAACCATATAAACAGTGGCTGCAGTCAGCTTCTCAAGTGACAAAACGGAAACAAAAATCTGGCTGAGGACTGTAAGTGGGTTTGCTCTAACTCTATAAATCAATCTTGAGAGAACTGACGACTTTACAATATTGAGTCTCCCACTCTCTGAACAAGGTACAGAGACTGAAGAGATCTGAGCATGGTAAGACCCCACCCTGACTTATTCAAAGTTTTGCTTTCCAGAGTTTCAGTTACCCACACTCTGAAAACATTACAGACAATAAGATATTCTGAGAAAGAGATTACACGCTCATAACTTCTACTAGAGTATACTGTTATGACTGCTCTATTTTACTATTAGTTATTGATGGTAATCTCTTACTGTGCCTAACTGATAAGTTAAACTTTACCATGGGCAAGTATTCACAAGTAAAAACATAGCATATACAGGGCTCAGTACTACCCAAGCTTTCAGGAATCCACTGAGGGTCTTAGAACGTGTCCTCTGCACTTAAGCAGGGGACTACTCTATATCTATTCAGTTTTACTTAATTTCCCTAAATAATGTTTTATAGTTTTCAGTGTAGAAGTCTCAAACATCTTTCATTTTACTTATTTCTACAGATTTCATGATTTTTTTTTTAAAAAGGTACGATGATAGCAGCCTTACAATTTTTTCATTTGATTTTTCTTTGTTGCCTAGCTTTTAAAACCTGCTGAGGAGAGAAACTACCAGGTTGCTGCTGCTAACCACGTGTGGACAGGCTATGCTTCATTCTCTTTCACATGATAATGGCTGGATACCTTTCTTGACTTGATCAATGACATGGAGTTGCAATGACCATTTGTTCAGATCTCAAGGTCTCTGGTTTTATTTGCTCCATCAGTCATCCAGAGAGATAATCTTTCCTTACATTTAGTCTCTATTTGGAAGTCAGGCTGTTAACAGAGCTTCCTTTCCTATCCCACGGTGAGGGGAAAAAAAAATCCGGACTAAGTAGCTACAGAGATCTCTTCTGGTGATAATCAGTCTTGTGAGAACATACTTAACGTAAAAACTTCAAATAGTTACACTGTCAAGTTCTAAGGTAGTGTCAAGATATTTGAGAGTACTGAAGCCTTCTACTTCGTCATTTCCAAGATATACTGTTAAGCAAAAAAGACGACGTGCAGTAAAGAATGCATATTATATTATAATTTCTGGTTTTTTTTTTAAAAAAAAAAACACAAACAAGGGCCGGGCGCGGTGGCTCAAGCCTGTAATCCCAGCACTTTGGGAGGCCGAGACGGGTGGATCACGAGGCCAGGAGATCGAGACCATCCTGGCTAACACGGTGAAACCCCATCTTTGCTAAAAAATACAAAAAACTAGCCGGGCGAGGTGGCGGGCGCCTGTAGTCCCAGCTACTCGGGAGGCTGAGGCAGGAGAATGGCGTAAACCTGGGAGGCGGAGCTTGCAGTGAGCTGAGATCCGGCCACTGCACTCCCGCCTAGGGGACAGAGCAAGACTCCGTCTCAAAAAAAAAAAAAAAAAAAAACCACACACAAGTTGGAACAGAGACTGGGAATACGGGTGTGCGCATATATCCTTGGATACATGGAGAATCCCTCCGGAAGGGCACACAAACAGAAAGCTGTTAAAAGTGGCTGCTTCTGGGGAAGAAAATGGGAAATTATAGGTGAGAAGTAGAAGGAGCCTGAATTTTCATTGATTATGCTTTTGTACAGTTTAACAATGTAATAAATTACTTTAAAATAAATTTATATTTAAAAAACATTCTTCAAAACAAACATTCATTCCCATAAACCACTGGAATGGTCAACATTTTGGCCTAACACTATCAACCAAACTGCCTCCTCCACCAAGAAGAGTCCCAAAAAAAATACTTCATCATATGACATACCTAGTTTTCTCTCCAAGAAAACATGGTCACTGTACACATTATATGGCTAGTATCAGACCATTAGTTAATAGTATTACCCTAAACATTCTGCCTCATCATCTTCAAGATACACTGTGAAGCAAAAAAGATGATGCAGCATAAACAGTGGAAAAAATGTGCTAAGGCAACATACATTCCACATGTTTCTGGTCAGTTCCTATTTCAAATACTCCCTTTGTCATTCTATTGGTCCTTGCACCAAATTATCTACTAACATTTCTCCAGAACGTGTAGACAAAGCCAGAAGCTACTACTTCTCAAAATAGAATTAAACAAGAATTAACAAAATATATACAAGATTATCTGTCTGCAGAAGAAACCAGCTCTATGAAACTGTATAAATGTGTCACGTTAAAACTGTTTGCAGGCCGGGCGCGGTGGCTCAAGCCTGTAATCCCAGCACTTTGGGAGGCCGAGACGGGCGGATCACGAGGTCAGGAGATCAAGATCATCCTGGCTAACACTGTGAAACCCCGTCTCTACTAAAAAATACAAAAGAACTAGCCGGGCGAGGTAGGGGAAGCCTGTAGTCCCAGCTACTTGGGAGGCTGAGGCAGGAGAATGGCGTGAACCCGGGAGGCAGAGCTTGCAGTGAGCTGAGATCCGGCCACTGCACTCCAGCC
>NW_016813959.1:2517378-2541696 GCF_001698545.2 Rhinopithecus bieti | reverse complement strand
AAAAAAAAAAAAAAAAAAAAAAAAAAAAAAAGTGACTTTAATATTAATAGCAGATATTAATTATCAACAGTTTTCAGATAAACAATAGAAAAGTACAATTTAAAAAACTTGGATTTAAAAGAGCAACCAAAAAGATTTAAAAAACAAATAAATTTGACGAGAAACATGTCACACTTTTTTGAAGAAAATGTTACTGAAAGACCTGAAAAATGCCTTGGAGAGACAAACAAACAAAAAAGTTCCATGATCTTGGATGAGAAAATTCAACATTGTAAGGGATTTCAAGATTTAACACAATCCCAATTTTTTTTTAAAGAATTGTTCTGTCTTATGGAATTACATTAGCTGATTCTAGAATTCGTGTTAAAAAATAAGCAAAACTCAGCCAGGAGCGGTGGCTCACGCCTGTAATCCCAGCACTTTGGGAGGCCAAGGTGGATGGATCATGAGGTCAAGAGATTGAGACCACCCTGCCAACATGGTGAAACCCCGTCTCTACTAAAAATACCAAAATTAGCTGGGCGTGGTGGCGGGCACCTGTAATTCCAGCTACTTGGGAGGCTGAGGCAGGAGAATGGCTTGAACCCAGGAGGCGGAGGTTACAGTCAGCCGAGATTGCACCACTGCACTCTAGCCTGACGACAGAGTGAGATTCTGTCTCCACAAAAAGAAGAAAAAAGCCAAACTCTTAAAAAGAAGTTTAATGGCAGATTTGTCCTATCATATATTAAAACTTAAAGTATCCATATTTTAGAAAATGTGGTACTAGCATATAAGTAGACAGAAGGACCAATGGAACACATTACAAAGTCCAGACATAGATCAAAATACATATGGGAATGTATTCTATGATAATGCAGCATCTTACATTTGAAGATGAGAAAAATGAACTACTAAGTAAAAAATGTAGTCAGTCACAAAAATAGAATAGAGCTAAGTAGGAAAATGCAGGATTCATACTCTTCACCAATTAAATTCCAAAGGGATCAAAGATTTAACAGTTATAAAACCACAAAAGTACCAGAAAAAAAACACAAGAGAATGTCTTTATAACCTTGGTTCACTATAGTTATACATAATAATTACATAAAACTCTACTAAGATATTACTATATAAAGCTCTCTTTATAGGTTAGTTTGGAGTAGGATACGAAAGTAACAACATTCTTTGGGAAAGACTGTTGGGAAACAAGCACTCACAAAAATTGCTGGCACGAGTCTAGATTGGTTCTACCCTGCTAGAAAATAACTTGTGAAATGCTATTGCAATTACGAATGCACATACCCTCTGACCCAGCCATCTTACTTTTTTTCTTTTTTTTTTTTTGAGACAGAGTCTTGCTCTGTCACCCAGGCTGGAGTGCAGACACACAATCTCGGCTCACTGCAAACTCTGCCTCCCGGGTTCACGCCATTCTCCTGCCTCAGCCTTCCAAGTAGCTGGGACTACAGGCACCCGCCACCACACCCGGCTAATTTTTTGTATTTTAGTAGGGATTTTGTATTTTAGTATTTTTAGTGTATTTAGTTTCACCGTGTTAGCCAGGATGGTCTTGATCTCCTGACCTCATGATCCGCCCGCCTTGGCCTCCCAAAGTGCTGGGATTACAGGCATGAGCCACCATGCCCGGCCTCTAGTCATCCTACTTCTAAGAACTTACCTAGAGATATACTTTCACATATGCAAAATCCCTCACTACTATAGTTTTGTAATAGAAAAGACTGAAACACAATACTCATGTATATGAGACTAGTTAAATAAATGACAGTAAATGCATACAATGAAATATTATAAGGCTACAAAAACTAACCACAAAACCTTATGTCACGATTGGGAAAATCTCCAAGATATTTGATCAGGTGACAAAAGAATGTTGTAGAATGCTATGTATGATATGTTATCAAGTGCGTAAGATGGAGAGAAATAATACATTCCTATTTGCTGGTATGCGCTTAAGAGAACCCTGGAAGGATATGCCAAAAATTATTGAGAGTAATTACTTATGTTGAGGAGGAGGAGACATCGTGGGAAGATTTTTCACTGAATCCTGTTCAATGCTTTGTAGATGTCTTAGCCATATGAATTATATTACTCATGCAAAACACATTCTCCTTTCTCTTCTATTGTTATGCTTGGAGTGTGGCTGGGAACTGCTGTAGCTATTCTGAGACCACGAGAGGAGTCACTCAGAAGACAAAGCCAACACTGAGTATTGGGAGGCAAAGGGAAATGAAGAGACAGCAAGAACCCGAAGCGCTGATGGCACCACTGGGCTGTCAATCAACCCTCTCACTTCTCTGACTTGCAACTTATTTCATGGGACATTTTTCCCTAGTTAAGCCATTTTGAGTAGGGTTATCTGTTATACGTGGTTGAGGGCAGCCAACTGCTACACTAGTCTTGAGAGCTAAACCCAGGCACCCCCTTAACAAACATCAGTCAGAGTGGGTCAGGACAATAAGCACAACCTTCTTTTCCAGACTTCTTTGTCCTCCTCCCCTGAACGCTGAAGAAACAACCTTCCCTTCTGGTCTTCATCACGCTTCTACACACCCATCTGCACTAATTCCACTGTGCTGTGATCTGTCTTTGTGTACATTTCCCCTTCCTGAGTAAACTCTGAACTCTGCAAGAATGGACTTTTTTTTTTTTTTTTGAGACGGGGTTTCGCTCTTGTTGCCCAAGCTGGAGTGCAGTGGCGCGATCTCAGCTCACTGCAACCTCTGTCTTCTGGTTTCAAGAGATTCTCCTGCCTCAGCCTCCTGAGTAGCTGCGATTACAAGCGCCCGCCACCATGCCCGGCTAATTTTTTTATTTTTTTTAGTAGAGATGGGGTTTCACCACGTTGGCCAGGCTAGTCTCAAACCCCTGACCTCATGATCCACCCGCCTTGGCCTCCCAAAGTGCTGGGATTACAGGCGCGAGCCACTGCACCCGGCCAAGAACAGGCATTATAAATGACAAACTAACCCCCCCATAGACACCTCTTAGTCCACCTTGCGTGGTTTCAGTAACTTCTGATTCTAGTTGTTGCTCAAGAAGAAAGCAGCAAGACTATGTACCAAAGCTATTTGTCTTTCCATCAAACTACCCAAAATAATCAAGGAGGCAGAGATAAAGCTCATGCTTCACCAGGCCCTCCTCTT
Organism: Rhinopithecus bieti; assembly: GCF_001698545.2. Lineage (NCBI taxonomy): Eukaryota > Metazoa > Chordata > Mammalia > Primates > Cercopithecidae > Rhinopithecus > Rhinopithecus bieti. The sequence continues at coordinate 2,538,550 of NW_016813959.1, read as the reverse complement.
GAGTATACGGAAAGATTACATCCCCCAGCCGCCCTCACAGCTAGGTTGGAGCCACGTGACTAGTTATGGGTAAGGGGCTGAGTGTGTGAAACTTGCAGGCCAAAGCATAGAAGACGGATATGAGACCCTCATTCTTCTCCAGTCATGGGGAACACGCAGGCCTTGTGTCATGAGAGCACAGCCCAGAGAAGGAAGCAACCTGAAGCTCGGAGGCAGCTTTACGTGACAGACTTTACATGAGGCAGGCAAAAAAGCTTTCATGTATTAAAAGTGTGACATTCGCAGGTTTGTTTAGTTAACACAGTCTATCGCCTCCTGGCTCAGTTAACCTTTCCGTCAACAAAAACGTGCTGAATCAACAACACACCTGCTGTATACCCAACTCTGGGCTGGATGTTACCGCAGATACAGAAATGTGTGTGAAGACGCTCATTCATTGAGCAATTATTTATTAAAAATTGTGCTAGGCTTTGGTCTCTGTCCTTTAGGTATTTAAAATATAGACCAAGAGACAAAATACACACTTGCAAAAAAGAAAAACAGTTAAGTATTAACCATAGTCTGCCTAGCTAAATCAGCTTCCCACTAATATGCTCTCAAAATATAATCTATTTTTTTGAATATATTTCACTGATTATATGGTTCTTTATTTCATGCCTGTCTGTCTCCCTGGACCGTACGTAGCTCAACTGCAAAAAGTAGGTGCTTTTGTAGTTTTTACCACTACACTTCCAGTATCAGTGTATAGCACACAGCAGGCACTCAATAAAGATCTACTTAATGAAGGTTTGCTTCACATTTTTGCTTCCTTACCTATTTTTCATTAAACTAGCAGGAAATTATAATATTCTTGACTGCACTTAACAACTTCTTGGGGTTCAACTATCCCTACATTCACTTAGAGGACAAAGCAAATCTGTACTGATTTCAGCACACCCTTGCATGTCAGAAAAGCTAGGAAGTCCCTGTATTTCAGGGACATAAATAAAAGACAGAAGGGGGTTTATAATATGGATGTATATTCCTTGGCCACTTCCTTCTTCTAGAAGAGTAGGTTGGTCACGTGCTAACAACATTAAGCAATATGAAGTACAAATCAATGAGTCTTCAGGAAATCTAAGTACTATGGGACATAAATCATCCTTCTTATAAACCAAGATTTAAATTGAAATAAAACATTCAACAGTTTAAAATGGGGAGGAGCATTTTTAATGTTAGAATTTAATGTATATTTTTCTTTAGCCCATCTTGACTACCAATACAGTGATATGAATTAGACACTGGAAATAACCATGGTTTGTCAGTAGTGCAAGAGAAAAGTCTATCTCTAAAATCAAATTTTAAAAATCTGCACTCTGAGAAAATGTAGCCATTTCATTATCACCTTCTTTTGATTTTAGCAATTGGTCTGCTTGTTAATATATCCTTCCTGACATACAACTACCACCTCAAACTCTAAACAACTTCCTATTCCCTATAATCCTCGACATAGTTGGTGGTGTGAAGATTAAAGCTCAGCCAATTAGCCACCCACTGCAGCTGAGTTAATCACATAATCTTTGAGATGGTCACAGAGCAGTGGAGTATGCAATGGTTTTTGTTGTTTTTTTCCTTTCTTTACAGTCAAAGATCTAACTAATTGTGAGATTTAGCAATGCTCTCGAATATAAAGGGCGGGAAGGTTTTAAATCAGAAGCTGTGTCATTGCTTTATGAGACAGGGCTTATCTTCTTCTAAGACACACTGTTGCAGAGACTTCTTTAACAAGTTTCCAAATACCCTAAATTAGTCAACCATTGCTTATTGAGACCAAGGCTTACTGCTTTAGAATAATGACCAGTAATCCGTAAGGTAAAACTAAGATTCTGTCACATGACAAGTTACGCATTCAATTATGTGATTGCCACATTAATGTCTATTTAAAGGAAATGCTAATTCAAACTGAAGTCTGACCATACTTGACTCTCCCTAATAAGGCCACATATGAGGAGGAAGAGAAAAGAGGGAAAAGAGGGATGGAAAGGCTCTCAGGAACGAGGGATGGGGAAAAAAGAGAGGAAAAGAGGGTTGCACAAAGTAAACAAGAAAGAGGGAAACAGAGGTGGGGGCTCTAGGAAGGAAGGCTCACCAGGTCCCAAGCGAGTCCTGGTAACATAAACTGATCTTGCGGCATTGCTGTCAGTTACTAGAGAAATGTTGATTAGCAGATTAACCCCAGTTCTCTAACAGTAAATGTGTTGTGGTCATGGTCTAGCATTAATGACAAAATGTGCCATAGTGAGCATGTCTACAACATTTCAAAGTTCTGACAAGGCTTTCTGGCCACTGTGCTTCTGGACGTCATGAATTAAGGGAAAGACACCTACCCTGCACCCACAAAGTGACAAAGCAACCCAACTGACCCCCCCAAAAACCAAGAACTACAGAAGCAAAGAAAAATGCTGGAGGAATCCAGAGATTAGAGAAGCAAACGAAAATCTTGGAGGAGCCCGGAACTGGGAATTAACTATGGAGAGGGCTAAGGAAATCTCTGTAAGTCATTGGAGATACTACAGAAACCAACTGGCAGAGAAACGAATGAGTTTCTCCAAAGATAGAGAGCTGAGCGTTCCCTAACAGCTGGTATTAGAAATGACCAGGCAACTGACAATCAGGGGGGAAGGGGATACAATCGAACTGTAATTGAACATGTCATATAATGAACAAGTCATGTTTACAACTGAATTAAGGTCCTCAGAAGGCTAGGTCCAGGCAAGAGAACTATTAGGTACGAGAAGTTGGGGAAAGAAGGGGAGGTCTCAAGGATGGGGATTAGGGGTAAAGAAGGCAAAAATAATACTCTCACGTAGGCAGGTGAAGGAAATCAAAGACCAGCAACTCTGACCTCAAATCTAAGAAAATCCGCTTCTGGCAGTCCACTTCGGCTTTAGCATTCACTCAACCATACACTTCTTGCTGGTCCTCAATAAGTCCACATGGTGCCATCTTAACTGACCAGTTGGAGCAACGCTAGCTGGGTATTTGTTCTCATGGCCCTTGAGCAGATTTCCTGGGGACTTTTCTACATAGCTTTGGAGAGTGGTTTTTTCTAGTATGAATTTTCTTATTGATCAGACTCCTCTGGAATGTCTATAGGACTTGCACTTTTTGGACAAGCACATGTGGACACGTTCCTGTTAGGGTGTTGGGTCTAAAGCAATCCTAGCCCAACAAGGATTCATCAATGGAAGTGAAGGGGAAATTCACCTTCCAGGCCACCGACGTCATTCTCCTTTCTCTATATCTGTAATGACTTTCTTTCTTCGTGGTGCTCAATGTCCAGTCACCACATTGGTTTCCCGCTCTTGGCCAGACTCCATGTCATCCGGAACGGACCATCGTTGTGTGTTATGTCCATGTCTACCTTCTTCAAATCACTCCACAGGAGTCATTTCTCCTTGACAGGGCTTACATTCTTTTTAAAAAGAATTCTTCTAGAAGCTTATTCTGATCTATCCTAGATTTCTGGTCCTGAAAAGATACACCAATCTCTATGTTGCCCTTGGTTTCATCTTGACAGCACGTAATTAGGTCTGGCCAGTTACTTTATTTCAACCGTCAGGGATTCAGTTACCTTTGCTTGACAGTGTCTCCCCAGTATGATCTCTGTCCCCACGCCACTCAGCCACTCACCAACACACCAACAAGCAACAGCTTTAGTCCACCACATGGATCAGCCTTATAGGTATGAAGAGCAGAAGGCAGTCCCAGTGGCAGGACCCAAGAGTTCCTCAGAAGGCCTCCATCCAAACAAACCACTTGACACGAACCTGCCAAATTCCCTAAACATTCCTATCAACTAATTCACTGTGGTTTAAATCCTAGGGTTTAAGGAGGTTTTGGTTAAAATACCTCCAGAAGACAGGACATTGCCAGCCGTTGATTCTACTGCTAGAATTAATGAGATTGTTCACTAATAAGACAATAGGCAGCAAGCTGGGCACGGAGGGAAGCAGACACGGAATAAATGAGATGTGGAAGAGGAGAATGGAGGGCAGAGGACCAGGTGCTGCATATGCTGGGGTCAAACAGACCAGGTCTCTGAACACTCAAGGGCCTGACACGAGGGACAGAAGATCTCCAAAGCAATGAGGCAGCATGAGCTCCCTCCTAGCCTGATGGAGACACAATGCTCCAGTAATAACATCTCATATTTATAAAGGTCTTAGAGTTTACAAAGCCCATCTCATAGCAATCACTTCATCTGGTCCTAACAACAATGAAAAATGGGCAGCACATGTATCCCCAGTCTAAGGTCAATGACTTCAAAGCCCAGATGACTGAGGGACTAGAAAGCTACAGAACTGGGTCCTTCTAACACCTCGTCCAGCTCTTTTTATGGTGCAATGGTTACGAGTTCAGAGCTAAAATCCAAGTTCTGTGACTGACTAGCTTTAGAATCTTGAACCCTCCGAGCCTCAGTTTCTCTTCTGCAAAATGGGATATTATAAAGAGCTCCTGAGCAAATGCACATACAGAGCTTAGCATAGTGCCTACCATATAAAAAAACAAATAGCAGACACATGCTATAGATCTCATGACTAGTACATCATGACACAGAGCAGTCGTTCTAACCCTGCCATCTACTAAATCCACCCGGCAGTCTCCCCAGCCTTACTGCTGCCCAGGTCTCGCTCAAGACTATGAATCAGACTCTGCAAGTATGTGGTCTAGACATTTGTATTTCTTTTTTTTTTTTTTTTTTCCATTCTCTTGGGGGATTCTGATGCAAACTGCCACGATTAAGAATAAATGACACAGGTCGGCAACAGTGGCTCGTGCCTGTAATCCCAGAATTTTGGGAGACTGAGGCGGGCAGAGTACCTGAGGTCAGATATTCAAGACCAGCCTGGCCAACATGGTAAAACATCATCTCTACCAAAAATACAAAATTAGCCAGGCGTGGTGGCATGCGCCTGTGATCCCAGCTACTCAGGAGGCTGAGGCAGGAGAATCACTTGAACTCAGGAGGCAGAGGTTGCAGTGAGCTGAAATTGTGCCACTGCACTCCAGCCTGGGTGAGAGAGCGAAACTCCATCTCAAAAAAAAAAAAAAAAAAAAAAAAAGAATGATACAAAGCAATATTTCTCAAATTATAATGTGCATTCAAATCACTTGATGATCTTGTTAAAATGCAAGTTTTAATTCCATACTTTGGGACTGCGGTTGGAAATTCTGAGTTTGTAACACGCTGCCAGGTAATGCTGACGCTGCTTATCAGCCAGTCACAGTTCAAAGGACACAGAGATGATCAGAGAAGAAGGGTGACAAAGGCAGGCAAGCGGGGACCAAAAACCAACAAAACAGAAAACAGAAGGACCCGGTGGGAGGACTTCAGAGGTCCTTGGCCTAAATTCCTAGGTTGGCTCCTTCAGCATCATTAATGACAAGCAAAGAGCAGAGTCTGGTGCAAAGCACGCTCTTCTCAAATGGGAACTATTTAGCACGACTGCCTCATCACTACCAAGCAGAACAGTCTGAATATTTTGCCCCTTCTGACCATCATCTCTCCACATGACCCCATTCCTCTATGAAATAAGCTCCCCGTCCTAACTATGCCCTTATTAATATCTTGACTAAAAAGACTCTGCCTTCAGTGTAAAGCCCCTTGTAAAACGCAGTTCTGTTCTTTTTTTTTTTTTTTTTTTTTTTTTTTTTTTTTTTTTTTTTTTGAGACGGAGTCTTGCTCTGTCGACCAGGCCTGGAGTGCAGTGGCGTGATCTCAGCTCACTGCAAACTCCACCTCCCAGGTTCAAGCAATTCTCCTGCCTCAGCCTCCTGAGTAGCTGGGACTACAGGTGTCCGCCACCGCGCCCGGCTGCTTTTTTTTTTTTTTTTGTATTTTAGTAGAGACAGTGTTTCACCTTGTTGCCCAGGCTGGTCTCAAACTCCTGAGCTCAGGCAATCCACCTACCTCGGCCTCCCAAAGTGCTAGGCTTACAGGCGTGAGCCACTGCACCCAGACGACAGTACTCTCTTTCCACCTCGGATTCCTCTGCTCACCTGTTCTCTTTGACTAACCTGGAACACCGCCTTCATCCACATCCTTCACCCCTGTACCCTGGGACTGAATATGCCAGGGAAATATGGGGAACCACAGTAGACTGGCCCACCACAGGCTTCTGTCTTCATTTAAACCCTGCCCAGGAGACTGCCAAAAGAGTATCACCCTTCCCGCACTGACTCGTTAGGTTCATTTCTTCACAGAAACAACTTAACATCCCATCTACCTTTCCGTATTTCACAGTTTCTTCATGGAACCTTGGAAACTGCTCCTGAGAAGACTGGGATCCACAGGAAAATCAGTTTCATTTTCTTCAGCTTGTTCTAGGCAGTGGTTTGCAATCCGGGTTGTATATTAGAATCACCTGAGACCTCCCTGCCCCCTGCCCCTCCACCTCAATCCCACTCGGGTTCACTTGTCCGAGATGGAGTCTGATAATGCAGGACTAGGGTCCAAAACCACTGCCCTTGGGAAGTCATACTATTCCTAACTGGGAACTAACTAGAAACAAGCTCCTCTCCACGATAAATGCATCATCCCTAGCGTGGAAGACGAGGAGAGGCGGCTTTCCACCCAAGCTCATTGCCTTCTGTGATGGTTCCCATGATGAAGCTAAGGAAGTTCTAGAAACAGGGGGAGGCCAATTTTAAAGATGTAGCAATTTACGGTTCATCAGCCTCAGCCTTGGAAAGCCGGACCCGTCCACGGGGTCTTCCAGCAGAGCCGGGCTCAGAGCAGCTGTCGGCTCTTTGAAGCATGAATCACTCACTGGCGAAGAACGGGGAGGAGGGTCCAACTCCTCCGCCTCTGTGGGCGCCGGACCAGTCTTATTAGGACTCATTTTTTCAATATGCCAATTTAAAAAAAACAAAAACAAAAACACTCCTTTGCCCACACAGAGAAGTAGTGACTTCGGGAGTTCAGAAGGCAGTTAACAAAGCAGAAAACTCAAAGAATGCCAAAGAAATGTTCTGACTTCACCCACAGTCTCCCTTAGTATGTTCCACCCAAGATGGGATTCAGCTGAACATACCTGGTTTACTGAACCTAGAAAATTAACGAAAACTAAATTGAGTAGAAAATTATAGTCCAACACCATAAATGAATAGAATAGATTTTGCTTGATTTAATGCCTAAAGTAAGCCATTCAGGAAACAGCTGTAATATTTGCAAAGAAGTCTTCACCCACCAAGTAATCCCTGTAAATGAAAACATCCTACCTGATTAGATCTGGTTCGGCACCCTCATTCTTAAAGGATGCCAGAAGTAGTCTCTCTCGAGTTACAAGATCATCCAAGAGGTTCTGTCTTCGGTCCCCTTCAAGCTGTGTTCTGCAGACATCTTGTTAAGGTCCAATGGTGAATAAATGACCTCGTTTTAACTATTACATTATTAAGTTAGCTCTTCAAGTCAGTTGTGGCTTTTACAGACTGTAATCACTACTACCCAGAAGGGATGCTCACCACTCCTGTGCTTTTCCTACTCTGACCTTCACCTTCATCAGGTCGTCAGCTAAAGGACCTTGGCAGGACTGTCACAGAGAGACTTACAAACACTGACATGGATCACGACACAAGTTCTTTCACTGAGAAATATACCAGGTAAATATTACTTTGCTCCCCGTGACCAAACTTATTTATTTTTGAGACAGAGTCTCGCTCTGTCACCCAGGCTGGAATGCAATGATGCGATCTCGGCCCACTGCAACCTCTGCCTCCCGGGTTCAAGCAGTTCTCCTGCCTCAGCCTCCTAAACAGCTAGGCTTACAGACATGCAACACCACACCCGGCTAAGTTTTGTATTTTATATTTTTATTAGAGACAGGGTTTTGCTGTGTTGGCCAGGCTGGTCTTGAACTCACGACCTCAGGTGATCTGCCTGCCTTGGCCTCCCAAAGTGCTGGGATTACAGGCATGAGTCACCATGCCCAGCCCCAGTGACCAAATTTAAATGACTTTTCCTGCCAGTGGTGCAACCTGGCTCAGTGATTCCTTAGGTTTTGAGTTATACATGTCAGTGTTCCAGGGCGTTTTCCTACATATTAATACCCTAAGATGCTCTGTTTAAAAAAGTGGGGCGCTGGGGAGAGAAGTTCTCTATATTGTTCTCTTTCTTCCATGTTAATATCTATTAACACACCTAGAATATTTATAAAGTGCTACTTTATGTAACAGATTTGCTCTATAAATTGCTACCATCAGTTCACTATTTAAATACATTGCATAATCTGTAAAGAAAATTACAAAGAGAATAATTTTAATGTGTGATTCTAGCAAACATGCTAGACCAGGAGCCCAAAGGCAGAGTTGTAGCCCTATTCTTACCATTATGCTCTTGAACCAGTTATTCCACCTTTTTGGATCTCTCTCTCTTTATACGTAACACTAGATAAACTCTAACATCTTTTCCACAACAATTCATAAGTGGTGGTTAAAACCAAAAACCATCCTTCTGGGAAATGTAGTCTTTGCAAAGAAACCTACAATTCACCAACAGGTGGACGAGAGTGCGGCGCGTGCGCAGAGGCGCGCATGAAGCAAAAAGGGAAGTGGCGTCTGTCAACAACCGGCGCCACTTCCCTTGGACTAAGTACAAAATTTTACATACTAGCTTTCTTGATGCAAACTACGAAAGTGTTTTCTTTTCTTTTTCTTTTTCTTTTTTTTTTTGAGATGGATTCTCGCTCTGTCTCCAGGTTGGAGTGGTGCAGTGGCGCGATCTCGGCTCACTGCAACCTCCGCCTCCCGGGTCCGGGTTGAAGAGATTCTCCTGTCTCAGCCTCCCGAGTAGCTGGGACTACAGGCGCCCACTACCACGCCCAGCTAATTTTTGTATTTTTAGTACAGACGGGGTTTCACCATGTTGGCCAGGATGGTCTCGATCTCTTGACCTCATGATCCCCTCGCCTCAGCCTCCCAAAGTGCTGGGATTACAGACATGAGCCACTTCACCCGACCTCATACATTCTTTTTTTTTCTTTTTTTTTTAATTTGAGACAGTGTCTCCCTCTGTCACCCAGTCTGGAGTGCAGTGGCATGATCTTGGCTCACCGCAACCTCTAGCTCTGGAGTTTAAGTGATTCTCCTGCCTCAGCCTCCCAAGTAGCTGGGATTGCATGCGCATACCACCACGCCCAGCTAATTTTTGTATTTTCAGTAGAGACGGGATTTCCCTATGTTGTCCAGGCTGGTCTGGAACTCCTGACCTCAAGTGATCCACCCACCTCAGCCCCCCAAAGTGCTGGGATTACAGGCGTGAGCCACCACACCCAGCCGCCTCATACATTCTTGATAGTAATGCAAACAGGTTCAACCAACTGCTAAATTGCCTTCTAAATACCTAACAAAATGTAAAAGGTACAGTCTTTCAACAGACATTTCTCCTGCAGATACAATCATACAAGGACTTAGAAGCAAGGATGTCCACTGAACTATTATTTATAATAGCCACACTGGAAATATCAGTAAGTAACTAGTGTATCTGTACAATGGAATGTTTTGTAGCCTTCAGCCAAGAATAGGAAAGCTGCTTAGGGGGCTGATAATGATAATTAACATTTCTGAGCACTTACTAAGTGTTTACATGAATTATTTGACATGGAATAATCTACAAAATATAACATTAAACCAAAAGAGGAAAAACAACAGCAGCAGCAAGGAGCTAAACAGTGAACAGTATGCTCCCACTTTGTTAAAAAAAAAAAAAATCGTATCTATTTATGTGTGTATATATACACAGAACATTTCTGATATATAAACATCGCCTCTAAGGAAGGACAACTGGGGATTAAGGGTATAAGGGAGACTGATGTTTCACCGAATATTGTTTCCTAATGTTTGTCTCTATCATCTGCTAATCAATAAAAACACAAGCTTCAGAACCATATGTATAATACAATCCCTTTATAGTCAAAAGAATTTCTTATTTACATATGCATATATTTCCAGCCTAGAAAAGTCTGAGACACTAGCTACTAACCATCAACACTTAACTATGAAGAATGAGATGAGACAGAAAAAGAATAAGGAAGAGAAAGAGGAGTCATTGGTAACAACTAATGAGAAATGTATCAGTAGAAAGTATAATACGCTTTGTAATAAAAACAAAGGTACATTTTAAAATCAGCAGATACTAGTTACAGATTTAAACTTATGTTAAGAAGGAGCTAGCAAAGAACATCAGTTTCAGAAACAGTAAAACTTGATGACGATGTTTTGTCGATGAGTAACAAAAGGACGGAAACCCACACAGTTGATGCTAGAAGAGGCCTTAATCCCAATTCTCTTGTTTTGCTGACCAGAAAATTAAGGACCAGCATGGCTAAGTCACTTGCCTGGGTTAACAGCGATGCTAGGTGAGAGCCCAGGTCATTCTACCCTAGCTCACAGCTTTTCCACCAAACATTCTGGGGACTTCTCCACCTTGAGGTGCTGACTTAACTTTGCCACTTCTTAGAATCCTGATAAAAACAATACTGTGCGTATGAATTCAGAATATTCCCAGGGACTCTGTAAATCTGGAAAACAATCCAATTAGGAACACTCTGCCTCTTTGTTTTATATTTTATTTTAATCTATGGAGAGAACAGAGCATAAAGAGATGCGGAGGAGGGAGATGGAATGAGAATAAATTGATTAATGGACCATCTGCACAGCACCCTTGCTATATAAGGGTTGTTGTTAGTAAGAGGTCAAAGGATCATCCAGGAAACAATCTATACAGCATGTATGTGGACAGGTGTGTAGCAGTTGGGGAAAGTAGGGTAGTGGGAAAGAGTGTGCCTAAATGATGGTAAGGACAAGCAGAAAGTAGGACACATAGGCTGAGCACTGTGGCTCACGCCTGTAATCCCAGCACTTTGGAAGGCTGAGACGGGCGGTTCACGAGGTCAGGAGTTCGAGACCAGCCTGGACAACATGGTGAAACCCCGTCTCTACTAAAAAAAATACAAAAATTAGTTGGGTGTAATAGCACACACCTGTAGTCCCAGCTACACAGGAGGCTGAGGCAGGAGAATCACTGAAACCCGAGAGGCAGAGGTTGCAGTGAGCCAAGATTGTGCCACTGCATTCTAGCCTGGGCAACAGAGACTCCATCTCAAAACAAAAAAAAAGTACAGCACACAGTCAGTGGCCAGTGCTGGGGATCCCCTCCCTCTTCCACCAACTTGGTGAACAGCCAAGGAAGAAGATAAGAGAACAGACAAAGAAAAGAAAGAGAAGAGCTAACTATCGTAGTACTTTGTCCTTGGCTATGCTGATTTTACATGTAATTATAGCCAATTCATGGATATAAACAGTTGTAAATAAAACTGGATCCTGATTTCATATTACTAATACCTACTACCAACATGCATAAGCCCAGTTTCTCTGCTGTAACCTGGTAAGCATTTGAACTACAGATGGAGCAGGGTGAATATGCAACTGGATCCACAGGACACCCAATCCCACTCCAGCACCTGGATTTTCTCGTATATTTGGTATAAGGCTTAAGAATTTAGGCCAGGCACGGTGGCTCACACCAGTAATCCCAGCACTGTGGGAGGCTGAGGTGGGTGAATCACCTGAGATCAGGAGTTTGAGACCAGCCTGGCCAACATGGCAAAACCCCATCTCTACCAAAAACACAAAAATTAGCCAGGCGTGGTGGTGCACACCTGTAATCCCAGCTACTTGGGAGGCTGAGGCAGGAAAATCGCTTGAACCTGGGAGGCGGTGGTTGCAGTGAGCTGAGATTGCACCATTGTGCTCCAGACTGAGCAACAAGAATGAAACTCCGTCTCGGAAAAAAAAAAAAAAAAAAATAGAATTTAGGTAAGCCTTATTTTGTGAAAGAGCTGCTCTGGCAAAGGAAGAAGTTTGCAGATAATTACTTCTCCATGCCAAAAAAGAAGAAACTGGCAAGGGAACAGTTCAAAGTTTTTAGAGGGTCAAAAGACTTTTCCAGCTTTCTTTTTTTAAGTCACGACAAACTCTAATGAATATTATGAATGTACCAGCCAAGTCCTTACCTTCCTGGAAAGCACTGAATCACATTTTGCAAGTACTATTTTAATACCATCATTGTTTGTGTGTTTGTTTTGATATAACCACCATGCATCATTAAAAACTCCATAAAGAGGCCGGGCGCGGTGGCTCAAGCCTGTAATCCCAGCACTTTGGGAGGCCGAGACGGGTGGATCACGAGGTCAGGAGATCGAGACCATCCTGGCTAACACGGTGAAACCCCGTCTCTACTAAAAAATACAAAAAACTAGCCGGGCGACGTGGCGGGCGCCTGTAGTCCCAGCTACCCGGGAGGCTGAGACAGGAGAATGGCGTGAACCCGGGAGGCGGAGCTTGCAGTGAGCTGAGATCCGGCCATAGCACTCCAGCCTGGGTGACAGAGCGAGACTCCGTCTCAAAAAAAAAAAAAAAAAAAAAAAAAACTCCATAAAGAAAGGACGACCTGTGAATTCTCAGTGGTAGCTGAAATATTTACAATAATGATAAAATAATCAATAGCAGCTAATCCTCAAGGAGGACTCAGTATATCTGAAGCACTCTGTATGCATATCATCTCATCCTTACACAACAAGCCTTTACGCCAGGTGGACTTCTAGCATCCCATTCCACAAATGAGGCACAAAGAGGTTAAGTAACTTCCCCAGGGGTAAGTGTTGGTAACCACGTTTTATTCACCACCCACCCTTATGGGGGGCTAGTCCTGTGAAGGGCTTTAAAAAGATTTTCTTCAGCTTGCACCATAACCTGGCAAAGCATGATTATTCCTACATTACAGATAATGGAACTAAGGTCCAGAAAGGCTAAACTGCTGTTTGGCCTTGGCACGTGGCAGAGCTGGTCTTTGATCTCAGATCGTTCTGCTTTCAAAGCCAATGTTGTTCCCACTATACCAATGGCGCCTAGACATTCAGGTTTCATGGAGCAGTAATATGTCCAAAAAAACTAGGGGGGGTGTAACTTACACAGAATTACCAATTATACATTTTGCCAGGTATGGGTGTTCAAGGAAACAAGAAACAAAACTGTCTACTTTTACTATCATGGTAAAAAAGCAAGGAGATTTTAACACCAAAAACTAGAAAGAACCATGTAACAGTTCTGTATAAATCAGAAAACAGACTTGGCATGGTGGCTCACACCAGTAATCCCAACATTTTGCAGGCCAAGGCGGAGGATCGCTTGAGACTAGAAGTTCGAGACCAGCCTGGGCAAATGGCAAGACCCCATCTCTACAAAAAATTAGCCGGGCATGGTGACCTACACCTGGAGTCCTAGCTACTTGGGAGGCTGATGCAGAAGGATCACTTGAGGCCAGGGGTTTGAGGCTGCGGTGAGCTAGGATTTTGCCACTGCCCTCCATCCTAGGCAACACAGTGAGATCCTGTCTTAAATCAGAAAAAAGTTCTTATAAATCAGAAAACTTCCACTACATAAACACTATCTTCTCCTTATTTTTCTCACATTACCAAGTATCAGTGTAAACCGAGGGACAGGCAGTGTTTGAGAACCAGTCTTCCTCCACTGGAGCTATCAGGGGATACCTGTAAAATCTGTTTAGTCAGCCTCTCCACAACCACATCCATTGGGGTTTGTTATGTAGTAATCACCACATCTGTCTATGCACCTATCTATCTACTTACCTATCTTTTTTTTTTTTTTTGAGACGGAGTCTCGCTCTGTCACCCAGACTGGAGTGCAGTGGCTCGATCTTGGCTCACTACAACCTCCGCCTCCCAGGTTCACACCATTCTCCTGCCTCGCCCTCCTGAGTAGCTGGGACTACAGGTGCCCGCCATCATGCCCAGCTAATTTTTGTATTTTTAGTAGAGACAGGGTTTCACCGTGTTAGCCAGGATGGTCTCCATCTCCTGACCCCGTGATTCGCCCGCCTCGGCCTCCCAAAGTGCTGGGATTACAGGCGTGAGCCACCGCGCCCGGCCCAACTTACCTATCTTTTATAGATTTTTAAAAATTATTTCCAAAGGCCTTCTTCCAAGACACCAAAGTACTTTTTGACATCAAACCCCTTTGTAAAGAGATTTTCTTTTTTTTTTTTTTTTTTTGAGGCGGAGTCTCGCTCTGTCGCCCGGACTGGAGTGCAGTGGCCAGATCTCAGCTCACTGCAAGCTCCGCCTCCCGAGTTTACGCCATTCTCCTGCCTCAGCCTCCCGAGTAGCTGGGACTACAGGCGCCCGCCACTTCGCCCGGCTAGTTTTTTTTTTTTTTTTTTTTTTTTTAGAGACGGGGTTTCACCGTGTTGGTCTGGATGGTCTCGATCTCCTGACCTCGTGATCCGCCCGTCTCGGCCTCCCAAAGTGCTGGGATTACAGGCTTGAGCCACCGCGCCCGGCCGAGATTTTCTTTATTCTCTTTAAAATAAGTAAAGGTGCGGCCTCCTTTGAAATGCCAACAAAAGGGTAAGTTTCATGTGAAGCCTGCGCTAAGAAGATGGTACTAAGTCTGTTTAGTACTATCTGGAATTTCACATGCAGCCTCCCATAGCATACACCTCTTCTCAGCTGGTGAGGCAATTATAGTTCCTGTCTCAAAGACCACTGTGAACAGATGTTAAGGCCTTTCAGAATTTAACTCTCTGACTGCAAGACTTCGGATTATTAATTGCATACTAACGGATTCAAAAGCACAGAACTTCCATTTTAACTTGACTTTTACTCCTGCCAGGAGAAAAACACTTTTTCAGGAGAGAGCATAACATCTCATGCTTTAATTCCATGAATTTCAATGTTTAGAAAGTATTTGCATAGGACTTATCTTTCTGGCAACTCCTAGTGTTCTTTGGACACGTTCACAAATGTAGAAAGGCATAAATTTATTAAGGATCATAAACTCGTAACTATGCAGCACAGTAAGGAAACGTGGTATTCAAATATTCACATTAAAAAAGTCACCAAACATTAATTATGCCTCAAAAAAAGGATTAAAAAGTCACTCCATTGGGGATTTATGAACAAACATTTTTCTCAACATCATAAAGTATACCTAATAAACCACAGTGAACACTGTCTAATCTTCTGATAGTTAAGAAGGTTCTTGAAGATTTGTATTATAAACAAGATTTGTCTTGGCAGTCCAGCAACACAACAATTAATAGAGAATTCTAGTTGAAGACATGCCAGGTGACAGCTGACTGTATTATTTCTACTAAAGTATAATTCAGCTTTTAAACAATTCACGTTGGGGCCACACAGCCCTGTGTTTGAACCTGGTTCTTCCATTTCCTAGTTGTGGGGTCCTGGGAAATGACTAAAGCTCTCCAAGAATCCTCTCCTCAGTGTAGAAAATGCCTCTGCTGGGGCTGGGTGCAGTGGCTCACACCTGTAATCTCAGCACTTTGGGAGGCCCAGGTGGGTGGATCACGAGGTCAGGAGTTTGAGACCAGCCTGGACCACATGGTGAAACCCCATCTCTACTAAAAATACAAAAATTAGCCGAGCATGGTGGCACATGCCCATAATCCCAGCTACTCGGGAGGTTGAGGCAGGAGAAGCACTAGAACTCAGGAAGCGGGGTTTGCAGTGAGCCGAGATTGCGCCGCTGAACTCTAGCCGGGGTGACAGAGTGAGACTGTCTAAAAAAAAAAAACCAAAACAAACAAAAAACCTCCTCTGCCGGAATTCTGGGTTATCTCTCCAACTTCATCAGTGACTTTCGGTGCAAAGTTTAACTTGGCCTCAGTACCTATTTTTGTAAAGAAGAGAAGGAAACACCAAAAAAATCTAATAATATGAGATTATTAGGACTCACAGATTGCTATCTATCTTAAATCTGGAGGATAACTGCCAGAGAATTATTTTAAATGTTTGGGAAGAAGATGGAGGTTAGGGGAAGGGAAGATGGGAGGAACAGAATGAGAATTAAAAAGAGGCCTTCATAATATATACGCTACCTCCTTTCCCTTACATCAAAAGTGTCCTCTGTGGCCAGGCACAGTGGCTCACGCCTGTAATCCCAGCAGGCGTGATTACCTGAGGCTGAGGCGGGCGGATCACCTGAGGTCAGGAGTTCAAGACCAGCCTGGCCAACATAGTGAAACCCCATCTCTACTAAAAATACAAAAATTAGCTGAGTGCAGTGGCACGCACCTGTAATCCCAGCTACTCAGGAAGTTGAGGCAGGAAAATCGCTTGAACTCGGGAGGTGAAGGTTGCGGTGAGGTGAGATTGTGCCACTGCACTCCACTCTGGTCGACAGAGTGAGACTCCATCTCAAAAAAAAAAAAAAAAAAAGAGGTGGCCTCCCTAAAAATACACAGGTTTATGAGCGCCCTCATGGGGTGGATTAGTTAAATGCCATCCCTAGTACTGGCTGCAGTTGTTACAGTAGAAATAGATCAATTATTTGAAAAAAATAAATAGAATTTTAAAGAAAGTTGTTGTATTCCAGTTGAATTTTTGATGTCTCCTAGTAAATTCTAAATTATCCACATTAAGGCCCCTAAATATTTTTGTAATGTTTTAAATAACTCTTGTTCAGTGTTTTTGATGCTTACTCCTTAATTCAATAATTTGGGAAGTAATTCTGAGATGACCACAAAACCAAAAACCTGTGAGATTTCAACAGATGGTCAGACTGTAAGCATTTAGGAGAACAGAGTCAATTATAACTGTGGTATGTTTAGTACTCTGTAATAACTAGCAGAAATTATTACTAATAGAAAAAAGAAAAAGCTCTTAATTTGTATATTTTTCTTGCCCAGTAGGTTTAGCACATAAACAAGGTGACTAATAATGTTATCTAAATGGAAGCCAATGCATATGACATCATGAAACAATATGTAGTTACCTTTCTAATATATGTGCTTTAGGTAACACTAACATGAATTTACACACCTTGCCATGTGTAGACTTCCCAGTGCTTAGTACTGAAAGCAGAGGAAATAGAACTGCCCATTTGAAACTACTAAAAATACAAAAATTAGACCAGGCATGGTGGCTCACGTCTGTAATCCCAGCACTTTGGTAGGCTAAGGCAGGCAGATCACGAGGTCAGGAGATCAAGACCACCCTGGCTAACACGGTGAAACCCTGTCTCTACTAAAAATACAAAAAAATTAGCCAGGTGTGGTGGCGGGTGCCTGTAGTCCCAGCTACTCGGGAGGCTGAAGCAGGAGAATGGCGTGAATCTGGGATGCAGAGCTTGCAGTGAGCCGAGACTGCACCACTGCACTCCAGCCTGGGCAACAAAATGAGACTCCCTCTCAAAAAAAAAAAAAAAAAAAAAAAAAAATTAGCTCGGCACAATGGTGCAGTGAGGTCTGTATATTAGGACTTGTTGATTTGGGTAAAATAAAAACCCTTTATATGATAGACCAACTGTGCCATAACAAATTACACTACATGGAAGGTAAAGTATCTCAGAATATTCCAATTGTGTTAAAAACAAGGCCCTAAATGTTTGAAATTAAACTTTTATTTTAAACCTTAGTGGATCAATAGTTGAATATCTAGAAAACCATGCAACTAAGCCAACTTTCCTAGTAATATAAAAGGGTAACAATGGGGAAAATAATTTTAGAACACTTTCCATTGTTTTATCTAAAAAGTTGTATTCCCATATTTCCATATATTTAAAACCTGGCAGTATCCACTTCCTGAAATACAAAAAATTGGGTCTTTGGCATGAACTACTGACATTTTAGAGAAATGATGAGAGAAGACCAGTTTGAGGTAAGTTTTCAAACCAATATACACTCCGGTGTAAAGGGTTAGTGTAGGTAACAAGTCATGTATATATTCCTAAATTGATCAGATTATGAATTTCTCTTTTTTTTATTTTTTGAGACAGGGTCACACTCTGTTGCCCAGGCTGGAGTGCAGTGGCATGATCTCGGCTCACTGCAACCTCCGCCTCCCAGGTTCAAGTGATTCTCCTGCCTCAACCTCCCGAGCAGCTGGGAGTACAGGCGTGCGCCACCATGCCCAGCTAATTTTTATATTTTCAGTAGAGACGGGGTTTCACCATGCTGACCAGGCTGGTCTCGAACTCCTGACCTCAAGTGCTCGGCCTCCCAAAGTGCTGGGATTATAGGCATGAACCACTGCACCTGGTCCAGATTATGAATTTCTAAAAAAAAATAATAATAATATTTTACCACTTGGTAGGAGGTTAAGATGACGGCATAACTTACTTCAAGGAAGACCCACCCCACCCCTTCCCCTCAAACTCCCATACTAGAGGCAGAGTCTGTGCCTCTGGAGGAAAAATAAGGCAAACAAGCCACATCTCAATCATCTACATAAACACGGGGGTAGGGAGAGATGTATGGTTTCTACTGGTATTGGCATCTCCGAAAAGAAATGATCACTAAAAACTCTGGAAACTCCCAGAAGCAGAATTACAGCTTAGGATGATCATGGAAGTTTTCCTGTTGGAGCAGTAGCCAGCTATGGTCAAGGCGGTCTAGACAGGGAGCAGTGCGGGGCTCCGTAAATACAGCACTGATGGAAAGCATTAGCTTCCTGAACTGTACAGGTTACACCCAAGTAAGTTAATTCCCTCGGTGGGTCTTGCTTTGCCAGCATATTCACTGTAAAACATGTAACAGACACTGAAAATAGAAATCAAGATTACAGGCAATATTTTGGAAACCAGGTCTTCCTCAAGCTGTGGGAAAATCTGGGTGGCCCAGATTCCTTCCTTTCTTAAAATACGACTGCTTTTCCTCCCACTCTAGAAAAGAGGTGGAAATGTTTACATGGATACATCTGATGTGTTGCCACAGCTCTTAGCAATAAGTCCTTCAAAAGGGCGATCTTTTCCTTCAGGTTCTGCAACAAAGCTCTGATTGTCACGGTAAGCTGAAAAGAAAAGAACACATCCTAAGTATTCTAGTCCAGAGCGCAGAATCCACGAAATTACATCACATAAACACTACTTCACGGGCTATGATTCAATCAAACCAGGGCTGGAAGAGATAGATACTCAGTCCCTCATGACAAACTCAGGGCTGGAAGGAGGCTCAGTGGTGCCCTGGCCCAGCTGCCCACTTACAGCTTGTACCCGCTCCACATCCTGGCCAAGTGGTGAGCCAAGCCAGACTGGAACACTGATACTGACTAGAAACTATCAGTGAGCTCTCACCATCAGCTGAATCCTGTGGCCTGAGCTTCTACCCATTGATCCTACGTATCTGCCTTGGAACCATGCAGGAAATTGTGTTCCCCAAGTCTTCATTCCAGAGCAAAAACCCACAGTTCTCTCAACCAGGCTTCCAATGACAAAGCGTGAAGTCCCATTACCATGCCCACCGGGCTCTCTAAACAACCGGTAAAATTTACAATCCAATGAAACGTTTTACGGCAATGTGTTCTTTTTATGCAAGAGGAATGTGAAACACACATGACTCTTTTCCCAGGAGTATGTGAATTTTCTCCAGTCATCCCAGAGGAAATTTTTGTCTGTGACTCTAACCTGTTACATTAAAGGATGGAGAAGAGGGCGAGAAGAGGTCTCTCAGGAATTGGGAAATGTGAAAAAACTGCCTGTATAAGTTAAAACATATTCACCCATGGATGAAATCAGAGACATGTTAAAAAGACAGAATACCACAGGTTTCTTCCTTTGCTACCTTGTCAAAAGCAGCAATTACATAACTCAAGTGGACGCCCTCCTTGGATTTGCAGACTCACACCAAGGAAAACCAGCCAGTGTGCTAGAGGCTGGCCCAGACTGCACACATCCAGCAGACCTCCAAGGCACCAGCAGCCAAGAAAAGTCTAACCTGAACTATCCCCTTGCCCCTGGGAACCAAGGAAGAACCACTTACAATGTTGGGGAGCAACACCAAGGAAAACAGATCTCTCTACACTCAAAGAGAAAAGGGCAAAAGAAGCAAATAAAAAAGCCACACACACACCAGGCCTACGAAGAGGAGTCCACAAAATCAAAAACCAAAAGCATTCAGGAGATAAAAGACGCAGTATGTAGCCATTAAAAATTATGGCTCAAATCTCAATTTGTTCACATAGAAAGATATTCATCACAACTTATGAAAAGGAAAAATATCAAGTCATAAAATAAAATATCACCCAAACAGAGAAAAAACCTAGGAACTAAATACAAACACATGAAAGCACCGTGGTTCTATCTAAGTAGTGGGATTTTCTAACATTCTATAAGAAAATGATCATTTTTGTAATCAGGAAAAAAGTGTCATTATCATAATTAAAGACAGTTTCTAGAGCACAAAAAAAGATGGAAAGCCTAATTCACATTTTAAGCTACCATAACCTTGGTAACAAGCATGACAAAGACAACCACATGTCAATCTTACTTAGGAATTATAAATCTAAAAATCTTTTCAAAAATATTAGCTGACCGGGCACAGTGGCTCAAGCCTGTAATCCCAGCACTTTGGGAGGCCAAGACGGGCGGATCACGGGATCAGGAGATCAAGACCATCCTGGCTAACACGGTGAAATCCTGTCTCTACTAAAAAATACAAAAAAAAAAAAAAAAAAAAAACTAGCCGGGCAAGGTGACGGGCGCCTATAGTCCCAGCTACACGGGAGGCTGAGGCAGGAGAATAGCGTAAACCCGGGAGGCGGAGCTTGCAGTGAGCTGAGATCGCGCCACTGCACTCCAGTCTGGGCGACAGAGCAAGACTCTGTCTCAAAAAAAAAAAAAAAAAAAAAATTAGCAAACTCAGAATTACATTAAAAAGGACCATATACCATCAACAAGTAGAAATTATTCTAGTAATTTAAGAACAGTTTGATGTTAGAAAAATCTAGCAATAAAGCTCATGGTGTTAATGATTAAAAGCAGAATAAACATGAGTAGTACAGTATAGGGGAAATTATAAACAAAAGAAACACACACACAAAAAGAAAGAAAAACTAAGAATAGAACACTACTGCCTTAACTGCGATATTATTTAGCTTTGCTCTAGAAGTTCTAACCAATACAATATGAAAAATACAAGGACGACAAGGGAAGATGAGATTATTATTATTTGCAGATTGATTAAATAGTCTACTTAGAAAAGTTAAGAGAATCAACTGAAAGAATATTACTATTATTATTATTATTTTTTTTTTTTTTTGAGACAGAGTCTTGCTTTGTTGCCCAGGCTGCAGTGCAATGGCATGATCTCAGCTCACTG
>NW_016813959.1:2499849-2517124 GCF_001698545.2 Rhinopithecus bieti | reverse complement strand
TATTATTATTATTTTTTTTTTTTTTTGAGACAGAGTCTTGCTTTGTTGCCCAGGCTGCAGTGCAATGGCATGATCTCAGCTCACTGCAACCTCCGCCTCCCGGGTTCAAGTGAGTTTCCTGCCTCAGTCTCCCGAGTAGCTGGGACTACAGGCGCCTGCCACCATGCCCAGCTAATTTTTGTATTTTTAGTAGAGACAGAGTTTCACCATATTGGTCAGACTGGTCTCGAACTCCTGACCTCAGGTGATCCACCCACCTCGGCCTCCCAAAATGCTGGGATTACAGGCATGAGCCACCGTGCCTAGACTGAAAGATTATTAAAAACCGTAGAGGCTGGGCTGAAAGACTATTAAAAACAGCAGAGGCCAGGTGCGGTGGCTCACACCTGTGATCATAGCTCTGTGGGAGGCCGAGGTGGGAGGATCACGAGGTCAGGATTTCAAAACCAGCCTGGCCAACATGGTGAAACCCTGTCTCTACTAAAAATACAAAAATTAGCTGGGCGTGGTGGCAGGTGCCTATAGTCCCAGCTACTCGGGAGACTAAAGCAGGAGACTCGCTTGAACCTGGGAGACGGAGCTTGCAGTGAGCTGAGATCCGGCCACTGCACTCCAGCCTGGGCAACAGAGCAAGACTCCGTCTCAAAAAAAAAAAAAAAAAAACCAAAACAGTAGAGGAATTCAGTATGGTCATTAGTCATAAAGAAGTGAAAAATATCAAGGGCATTCCTAAGTTTAAGTAATACCTAGGAAGAGTTTTTTAAATTATTATTTTATTTTTATTTTTATTTTTTTGAGATGGAGTCTCATTCTGTCGTCCAGGCTGGAGTGCAGTGGCGTGATCTTGGCTCACTGCAAGCTCCGCCTCCCGGGTTCACACCATTCTCCTGCCTCAGCCTCCCGAGTAGAGTAGCTGGGACTACAGGCACCCCCCACCATGCCCGGCTAATTTTTCTGTAGTTTTAGTAGAGACGGGGTTTCACCGTGTTAGCCAGGATGGACACGATCTCCTGACTTCATGATCTGCTCGCCTCGGCCTCCCAAAGTGCTGGGATTACAGGCATGAGCCACTGCCCCTGACTAAATTGCTATTTTAAAACTTCATTAACAATACCAATAAAATCTAAAAAATATCTAGCACAGTGCCTGGCACATAGTAACTGTGCAATGAATACTGCTGAAAGAAACAAAAGGAAACGCTCAATATTGTAAAAATGTTAAGTCTTTCCCCAACTTAAATCTATAAACATACATGTTATTTGAAATCCCATTTGGAATTCTTTTATTGCAGAAGAGGTGGTAATTAAGGCACAGCACAGTTGTCGTTTTTTTTTTAATGAAGTTTTACAAAATTATTCTGACAGAAAGATAAATGAAGGAAGATAAAAGCCATGAATATGTATCATGTTCATAGGGGCCTTAATCAGAAATAAAGTGATTATAAAAAACTACAATAGCTGACGCTGGCAATTACCAACAGCTTCAATAGTGCAACATAACAAACGGCCCAGAAACAATGTGGCTGTGTAAAAATTCAGTGAATGAGGCCGGGCGTGGTGGCTCACACCTGTAATCCCAGCACTTTGGGAGGCCGAGGCGGGCAGATCACGAGGTCAGGAGATCAAGACCATCCTGGCTAACACTGTGAAACCCCATCTCTACTAAAAATACAAAAAATTAGCCAGGCGTGGTGACGGGCACCTGGAGTCCCAGCTACTCGGGAGGCTGAGGCAGGACAATGGCGTGAACCCGGGAGGCGGAGCTTGCAGTGAGCCAAAATGGCGCCACTGCACTCCAGCCTGGGCGACACAGCACGACTATCTCAAAAAAAAAAAAAAAAAAAATTCAGTGAATGAAATATGAACTATTTCATATGAGGGAAAGAAATTCATAATTGAGCAAATGGGGAAAAAATAAAATTAGACACCTATGACACACCAAAGTAGACACCAAGTATTTCAAAGATTTATACAAACAAAACAAAATAACAGAAAAAAGCTTAAGGAAAATTTAGATAATTATTTATATAACCTCTGTATGTAAAAGGCCTTTTTAAGCACAATATCTCCTTCCCTCATTAGAAAAGATCACCAATAAACATGCTGATAATTTCAAATAAAATTTAAAAACCGGTACATGTTTTACAATGTCACTTACAAAATCAAGTTAATAGAGAAAGTATTTTTACTAAATATGCCAGATCAAAGCTTAATATAGTTAACATATATAAAAAGAAATCTTTGAAATTAAGAAACAAGGCTGGGCACAGTGGATCATGCTTGTAATCCCAGCACTTTGGGAGGCCAAGGCAGGAGGATCTCTTGAGGCCAGGAGTTTGAGACCAGCCTGGCCAACAGGATGAAACCCCATCTCTACTAAAAATAAAAAACTTAGCCAGGCATGGTGGTGGGTGCCTGCAATCCCAGCCATTTGGGAGGCTACGGCAGGAGAATCGCTTGAACCTGGGAGGCTCGGAGCTTGCAGTGAGCCGAGATTGTGCCACTGCACTCCAGCCTGGGCAACAACAGCAAAACTCCATCTGGACCAAAAAAAAAAAAAAGAAAAGAAAAGATGTTCAAGACGTAATAAAAAATGCATATTAAACTGTAGCATAGTATTTTTACCTAGTAGAGATTTTTTCAAAGATAATCAAAATTGGTATAGAAATGTTATTCTGCAATATATGTGTTCAAAAGGCTTAAAATGTTATACAACCCAAATCCGGAAAGTCTACACTGAAGAATTTATTTCAACATTTGGCTACACTTAAAAATCATTTGTAATTAGGAAGAATCTAACTGTCTAAGAAGATGACACTAGTTAAATAGATAACAGCCCTTCATGTAAAAGATGAAACCATATATTTACTAGAAGAAAGCAGGAATAAATTTTTTATAACCTGGAAACAGCAAAAACTTAGATACGACTAAATATATGGAAGAATTAAAGATTGACAGCCAACTTCATTTAAAAAAAAAAAAAAACTTTCGGCCAGGCGTGGTGGCTCACGCCTGTAATCCCAGCACTTTGGGAGGCTGAGGTAGGTGGATCACGAGGTCAGGAGATCAAGACTACCCTGGCTAACACAGTGAAACCCCGTCTCTACTAAAAATACAAAAAATTATAAATATATAAAAAGCCGGGTGTGGTGGTGGGCACCTGTAGTCCCAGCTACTTGGGAGGCTGAGGCAGGAGAACGGCATGAATCCAGGAGGAGGAGCTTGCAGTGAGCTGAGATCGCGCCACTGCACTCCAGCCTGGGTGACAGAGTGAGACTCCATCTCAGAAAAAAAGCAAAAACACAAAAGAAACTTTCACATGACAAAACTACCAGAAGCAAGTCAAATGTCAAATGATAAAGGAAAGGAAATAACTGCAATTTATCACGAGGAGCCAATCTCCCTAATACGTGAGGAGCTCTTAAAAGATCAAGACTAAAAAGGCTAATAATCCAGTAGGAAAATAGACAAAAGACAACACAGTTCACAGAAAGAATATATATGTAAATGGCCCTCAAGCATATGAAAACGCACTCCACTTGACTCATTATATGAGAAATACAAATTTAAAACGACACTGAAATACCATTTCTCACTTACCAGGTTAAGAAAATTCAGAAGACTCGCAACACCCTCTGTTGGCCAGGCTGTGAAGAAACAGAAGCGCTCACACATTGCTGGTGGGGTGCCAAGGGTGACAACCCCTTTGAGGGAGGATTTCACAACAGGTTTAAAAAAAATTACATATGCCCTGGTTCTGAGAACTTACCTTTCAAAGACACCTATGCACATAATTTTTTTAAAGGACAAAGTTATTTACTGTGGCATTATTCACAGCAGCTCAAGACTGGAAGCAATCTAATTGCCCTTCCTTAGGAGACAGGTTAAATAAAGAATGTTACATCTATGCAATAGAGTACCCACACAGCCCTAAAGAAGAATAAGGAATATGAAATAAAATGTAGAGTGAAAAGACCAAGATATGAAAGAGTGTGTCATTCATTCATTCATTCATTCATTCATTGAGATGGAGTTTCACTCTTGTTGCCCAGGCTGGAGTGCAATGGCACAATCTCGGCTCACTCGGCTCACTGCAACCTCCGCCTCCTGAGTTCAAGTGATTCTCCTGCCTCAGTCTCCCAAGTAGCTGGGATTACAGGTGCTTGCCAGGATGCCCGGCTAATCTGTTGTATTTTTAGTAGAGACACGGTTTCGCCATGTTGGCCAGGATGGTCCCAAACTCCTGACCTCAGGTGATCCACCTGTCTAGGCCTCCCAAAGTGCTGGGATTGCAGGCATGAGCTACCATGCCCAGCCTGAAAGAGTATCTTTTATATACAAGGAAGAACATACACACAGACACACAGAGACACACACATACACACGCATAGAGGCTTATTTCTGCAAAAAGTAACACAGGAAGAATAAACCAAAAATTAAATGAAAATGGTTATTTAGAAGAAGTAGGTTAAGAAAAAGTAGAAAAGAGAGGAATGGGAACAAGACTAGACTTTGAGTGTCACTTTTATGTAATTTTGACTTCTGAACGATGTAAATGTTTTACTTATTTAAAATTAAATTTTAAAAGTTGGAAAAGCAACTCCTGAAAATGAATAAAACAGAAACAAACGATAACATAAGACAGAAAAGAAAGAATCAATTTTTGCAAAAGTCCTCAAAAAAATACTGGCAAACCAAAACCAGCAGCACATCAAAAAGCTTATCCACCATGATCAACTAGGCTTCATCCCTGGGATGCAAGGTTGGTTCAACATATGTAAATCAAAAAATGTGATACACCACATAAACAGAAAGAAGACAAAACCCACATGATTATCTCAATAGATGCAGAAAAGGCTTTTGATAAAATTCAACACCACTTCATGTTAAAAACTCTCAATAAACTAGGTATTCAAGGAACGTACCTCAAAATAATAAGAGCCATCTATGACAAACCCACAGCCAACATCATACTGAATGGGCAAAAGCTGGCACCATTCTGCTTGAAAACTGGCACAAGACAAGGATGCCCTCTGCCACCACTCCTGTTCAACATAGTATTGGAAGTCCTGATCAGAGCAATTAGGCAAGAGAAAAAGAGGAGAGGACAAGAGAAAAGAGAGGAGAAAGGAAAAAGGAGAGGAGAGGAGAAAAGAGAGGAGAAAGGAAAAAGGAGAGGAGAGGAGAGGGAAAGGACAAGGAAAGGGAAAGAAAAGGACAAGGAAAGGGAAAGAAAGAGGGAAAGGAAGGAAAAGGAAGGAAGGAAGGAAGGAAGGAAGGAAAAGGAAGGAAGGAAGGAAGGAAGGAAGGAAAAGGAAGGAAGGAAGGAAGGAAGGAAGGAAGGAAGGAAAAGGAAGGAAGGAAGGAAGGAAGGAAGGAAGGAAGGAAAGAAGGGAGGGAGGGAGGGAGGGAAGAAAAGAAATAAAGAAAGAAAGAAAGAGGGAGAAAGGGAGAGAAAGGGAAAGAAAAGAAAGAGAAAGAAAGAAGGAGAAGAGAGAAAGAAAGAAAGAGACAAAGAAAGAAAGAAAGGAGGGAGGGAGGGAAAAGAAAAGGTATCCAAATAGGAAGAGAGGAAGTCAAACCACCCGTTTGCAGACAACATGATCCTGTATCTAGAAAACCTCATACTCCCAGTCCAAAAGCTCAATAAGCTTATAAACAGCTTCAGTCAAGTCTCAGGATACAAAATCAAAGTGCAAAAAAATCCCTAACATTCTTGTATACCAACAGTCAAGCCAAGGGCCAAATCAGGAATGCAATCCTATTTACAATTGCCAACAGAAAATAAAATACCTAGGAAGACAGCTAACCATGGGGTAAAGATCTCTACAAGAAGAACTACAAAACACTACTCAAAGAAATCAGAGATGACACGGGTCGGGTGCGGTGGCTCACACATGTAATCCCAGCACTTTGGGAGGCTGAGGCAGGTGGATCACCAGGTCAGGAGATTGAGACCATCCTGGCTAACATGGTGAAACCCTGTCTCTACTAAAATACAAAAAATTAGCCGGGTGTGGTGGCGGGTGCCTGTAGTCCCAGCTACTCAGGAGGCTGAGGCAGAAGAATGGCGTGAACCCAGGAGGTGGAGCTTGCAGTGAGCCCACATCGCACCACTGCACTCCAGCCTGGGCGGCAATGCAAGACTCGGTCTCAGAAAAAATAAACAAATAAATAAATTTTAAAAATCAGAGATGACACAAACAAATGGAAAAACAGTCCATGCTCATGGACAGCAAGAAGCAATATCGTTAAAATGGCCATACTGCCCAAAGCAATTTATAGATTCAATGCCATTCCTATTAAACTACCATTGACATTCTTCACAGAACTAGAAAAAAGTATTTTAAAATTCATATGGAACCAAAAAAGGGCCCAAATAGCCAAGGCAATCCAGAGCAAAAAGAACAAAGCTGGGCAGGGCGCAGTGGCTCAAGCCTGTAATCCCAGGACTTTGGGAAGCCAAAGCGGGAGGATCATCTGAGGTCAGGAGTTCCAGATCAACCTGGCCAACATGGCGAGAGCCCATCTCTACTAAAACTACAAAAATTAGCTGGAAGTGGTGGCTCATGCCTGTAATCCCAGCTACCCAGGAGGCTGAGGCACGAGAATCACTTGAACCCGGGAGGCGGCGGTTGCAGTGAGCCAAGATCATGCCACTGCACTCCAGCATGGGTGACAGAGCGAGACTCTGTCTCAAAAAAATAATAATCAAATAAAAATAACAAAGCTGGAAGTACCATGCTACCCAACTTCAAACTATACTATAGGGCTACAGTAACCAAAACAGACGCAGACCAATGGAACAGAATAGAGAACCCAGTTGACCAGGCACAGTGGCTCACGCCTATAATCCCAGCACTTTGGGAGGCCAAGGCGGGTAGATCACTTGAGGTCAGGAGTTCGAGACCAGCCTGGCCAACACGGCAAAACCCTCTCTCTACTAAAACTACAAAAATTAGCTGGGCATGGTGGCACACACCTGGAATCCCAGCTACTTGGGTAGCTGAGATGCAAGAATCACTTGAAGCCAGAAGGGAGAGGTTGCAGTGAGCTGAGAGCATGCCACTGCACTCCAGCCTAGGTGATGAAGCAACACTTGTCTCAAAAAAAAAAAAAAAAAGAGTACCCAGAAATAAGGCCGCATGTACAACTATCTGATCTTCGACAAACCTGACAAAAACAAGCAATGGGGAAAGGATTCCCTACTCAGTAAGTGTTGCTGGGATAACTGGCTACCATGTGCACAAGATAGAAACTGGACTCCTTCCTTACACCATATGCAAAAATTAACTCAAGATGGATTAAAGACTTACGTGTAAAACCTAAATCTATACAAACCCTGGAAGACAACCTAGGCAATACCATTCTGGACATAAGAACAGGCAAAGATTTCATGACAAAGACACTAAAAACCATTGCAACAAAAGCAAAAACTGACAAATAGGCTCTAATCAACTAAAGAGCTTCTGCATAGAAAAGGAAACTATCCACAGAGTGAACAAACAGTCTACATACTGGGAGAAAATAGTTGAAAACTATGCATCTGACAAAGGTCTAATATGCAGTATCTATAAGGAACCTATGAAAATTTACAAGAAAAATCCACCCCATTAAAAAGCGGGCAAAGGACATAAACAGACACTTTTCAAAAGAAGACAGATATGGTCCCAAAAAACATAGAAAAAAAGCTCAACATCACTGATCATTAGAGAAGTGCAAATCGAAACCACAAGGAGATACCATCTCACACCAGTCAGAACGGCTATTACTAAAAAGTCAAAAAATAACAGATGCTGGTGAGGTTGCAGAGAAAAAGGAATGTTTATACACTGTTGGTGGGAGTGTAAATCAGTTCAATCATTGTGGAAGACAGTGTGGCAATTCCTCAAAGAACTAAAAAGAGAAATACTATTTGATCCAGCAATCCTGTTATTGGATTGGGTATATACCCGAAGGAACAGAAACCATTCTTCCATAAAGACACATGCATGTGGGCGGGGCGCAGTGGCTCACACCTGTAATCTCAGCACTTTGGGAGGCCGAGGTGTGTAGATCACCTGAGGTCAGGTGTTCGAGACAAGCCTGGCCAATGTGGCGAAAACCCATCTCTGCTAAAAATACAAAAATTAGCCAGGCCTGGTGGCAGGCGCTTGTAATCCCAGCTACTCGGGAGGCTGGCGTAGGAGAATTGCTTGAACCAGGAAGGCAGAGGTTGCAGTGAGCTGAGATCGCACCACTGCACTCCAGCCTGGGCAACAAGAGCAAAACTCCGTCTCAAAAACAGAAAGAGACACATGCATGTGTATGTTCACTGCAGTACTATTCACAATAACAAAACACATAGAATCATCTAATGCCCATCAGTGATAGATCAGATAGAGAAAATGTGGTACATATACAACATGGAATATTATGCCGCAGTAAAAAGGATCAAGATCTTGTCCTTTGCAGGAACATAGATGGAGCTGAAGGCCATTCTCCTTAGCAAACTAATGCAGGAACAGAAAACCAAATACCACATGTTCTCACATTCTGTAGGTTGGTTGTTCACTCTGTTGATACAGGAGACAGCTAAATGGTGAGAACATATAGATACACAGAGGGAAGTAACACACACTGGGGCCTAGCAGAGGGAGGAAGTCAGAAGCAGGAAGAGATCAGGAAAAATAGTAAGTGCTAGGCTTAATACCTGGGTGACAAAATAATGTGTACCACAAACCCCCATAACACAAGCTTACCTATACGACAAATCTGCATATGTACCCCTGAACTTGAAAGCTAAAGTCTTAAAAAAAAATTCTCATAACTTCGGAACATAATAACCTCAGTATTCTTAGTAGATTAATCTAAACTTAAAAAGACTCAAATTTTGAACTTAGTGTTCGTCGCGGTACTTTATAGTCATTCGGAAACCATTTTCTGTAAACTGTAAAATAGACCAAATGAGTCAAAACATACTGATGCTTTTGGAAACTAGGATTCTCAGTGTGAGAGAAAGCACATACAAATTTGGAATGGGGAAAATAAGGAAGAAAGGTGTGCTGTTAGATTTGAATCGAAGGCTTACATTTTTAATCATAATCACAAGTATAAACTTGTGATTTCACAAAAATCTATTTCCTAGCCAAATCCCCTCACTGTTTTATACAGCCCATAACTAAAGATGGTTTTACATCTTTTCTTTTTTGAGACAGAGTCTCACTCCGTTGCCCAGGCTGGAGTGCAGTGGCGCAATCTTGGCTCACTGCAGCCTCCGCCTCCCGGGTTCAAGCAATTCTCCCACCTCAGCCTCCCAAGTAGCTGGGACTACAGGTGTGCACCACCATGCCCGGCTAATTTCTGTATTTTTAGTAGAGATGGGGTTTCACCATGTTGCCCAGGCTAGTCTTGAATTCCTGGCCTCGAGCAATCTGCCGACCTCAGCCTCCCAATGTGCTGGGATTATAGGTGTGAGCCACCACGCCTGGCCTGTTTTTACATTTTTAATGTAAAATGTAAAAACTATAACTATCCTTGTGGTGAGGATAGAAACTCAAAGACTTGAAGACATTGTCTCTTGGCCTGCAAAGACTAAAAGATTTATTATCTGGAGGAAGTTTACTAACTCTTGAACTAGACTATAAAATTGTTAGAAATATTTAAACTAAAACAGGAGAACTTAAATGTGTTATGCTTCATTCAGTCTCAATGATTAAATAACTACTAACTGGTTGGCTGTTCTGCCAATTCAACATATGTAAGCAGAGAGATCATCATACACACATGCGCACAGAGAGCCTCAAAGAAAGATAGGGTTTTCAGACCTCAAAACTCAAACAAATCATTGGGTACTAATTCTCTCCTGCTATTACCTTCGGTGCCTTTTCACCTTTTCTTTCATACTGATTTCGTTGTTGAATTTTCTCAGCAATTTCTTGGGCAATTTGACAAGTAGAATCGTATGTGGAGAACCTGCATCAAAGTCGTAAAAAGAGAAAATGTATAAGGTTCTTTAGAAGAAATCTTTGCCCTGTCTAAGTTTGACATTTTCATTCACCAGTAAAAGCAACATGGACTGAGCGTTATTTACCATGTGCCAGGCACCATTCTGAAGGCTTCGTTAGTAATAATTCACTTAATCTCAACAGGAACGCTATGAAGTGGGTACCATTACCATCTCCAACGCGCACAGGAGAAAAGGAGGCACAAGGAGGTAAAGTGACTTGCCCAAGTGGTTCTGCCCGCTGCAAACCAAGGCTGTCCGGCCCCAGAGCCGAGGCTCTTAATGTGGGGGCCTCCGCTGCACTGGGCATGTTCTGAGCACTGGAGAAGACAGCAGTGAACAGAATGAACACAGTCCCTCTTTCAGGGAGCCCATATCTTAGAGAAAGAAAGTCATAAAACAAATAAATACATAGTATGTCAGGTGTTGACAGGTGCTAAGAAGAAAAATGCAGCAGGATAAAGGGACAGAGAGTGATGAGGAGCTGCTACTTACGTTCAGGTGACACTGAGGCAAGGTGAAGAAGCTGGCCTCACAGATGCCTGGGGGACAGCTCTAGGGTGCAGGAACAGCAAGTACTGTCTAGCCTAAAACCAAATGCTCTGGGGACAAAGGCCCCACACCCACCTGACATCTGAGCTTGCCAGAATTCTCTCAAAACATTTAATAAGCTTCTAGTTGTTATTCAGCAGGGTTGGAGGCTTTGAAGGGTTCACAGTGAACTCCCAATAGCCCCTTATGTTTTGCTTCTCTCAGAGCATTTTTACTTTCTGTCATATAGAAAATACTTAAGCAGGCCAGGCACAGTGGCTCATGCCTGTAATACCAGCACTTTGGGAGGCCGAGGCAGGCGGATCACGAGGTCAGAAGTTCGAGACAAGCCTGGCCAACATAGTGAAACTCCTCTCTCGACTAAAAATACAAAAAATTAGCCAGGCATGGTGGCGGGTGCCTATAATCCCAGCTACTTGGGAGGCTGAGGCAGGAGAATCGCTGAACCCGGGAGGCGGAGGTTGCAGTGAGCTGAGATCGCGCCACTGCACTCCAGCCTGGCGACAGTGTGAGACTCCGTCTCAAACAAACAAACACACACACAAAAAAACGAAAATACTTAAGCAGGGATACACATTTCATTTCTCCTACCAGGCAGTCTGCTCCTAAAAAGCAGAGACTCTGTGAACTAACGTGACCAGCATTCTTTTCCAGGACTAGTCCATTACAAAATACTGGAAACTCTCGTTGGCCCTAATGTCCTAATTTTTGCTTGAGCAAACAATATATTTTTTGAAACCTTCCAATTCCCACATATCATTTGAACACTGAGGGAACTTGATAAGTGGTTTTTTTAAATGAAGGAAAATGTGCCCATCAATGCCCTTAGGAATCTTACTAGAGTAATTATAGCAATAGTAACAGCTGAGTACCTGACCTGAGCCAGGTCCTATGCTAAGAGCTTTATACTGTAAGTTTTGCAAGGATCCTGAGGGAGGATCCTGAACCACTAACCACTATACTCTAAAGCAGCACCATTCACGTATATATCATATACATATCATACACATTCACATATATCATCTATATCACTGATACATATATTCATACATATCACATACGTATCTTTTATATCCATATATACTATATATGCATATATATCACATGTACATCATTCATATATGTATTCATGGATGTGTGTATGGAAAAATAGCAGTATACAAGAAAACACAGAATTAAGAAAATAGGAGGCTAATAAGGAAAATTGGGTCCTGCTCCCAACTTTGCCACATTTCACCTTTTTTTCCTCCATATTATCATGAAAAGAGGAGCCTAGGTCTGGCTCTGGGGTCCAGACCATACATATTAAAATCAACCACATATAGTAAGCTTTGCCTCCTGCCAAATGTGGGATCTAAGTGGTAAGTATGTCTGGAGTTCAGAGGTGGGAGAGATTACTGTTGGCCAAGGTGCTCAGATGGAAAACGTCCATGAGGTTACATCTGGATGACCACAAGGTTAAAGCAGGTCTCTTATTCAGACAGGAGGCAGGAGCACATTCTAGACTTAGTGAAAGACAGAGCAAGCAAAGATGAACAGAGAGGAACGTGTCCGGCACGTTTGGCTGCGTGCTGGCCCTGGAAGCCTGGTAAGTAAAAATGGTAGACATGAGTAGAAGCTAGTTTCTGCAGAGCCTTGAACACCAGTCTAACAAGGTTAGACTTCAAGGAGAATTTCAGAGCCATAGAGGACACTTTTACACACAGAGAGAGGCCCTAAAGAGGTTATGAGAAATGTAACAGCTGCCACAAACTCCCAGGTGTCCTGACTCCAGTCCTTGTGTTGTTATTTTAGCCCTAAAGAGCAGTAGTTCTGAAACAAGTTGGAATCACTGGGGAAATCTTTAAAAAAATAACAATGCCTGGTCCCAACCTCAGCATTCTGATTGAACTGGTACGGGGTTTGTCCTGGGTGTGGGGAGCTTTAAGAGTTTTCCAAGAGATTCCAATCTGTGGCAAAGTCCAGGAACCCTTGGCCTGGGGTAATAGACAACCTTATTACACTATCAAGCACACAGGTGCCTGAAGTACTAGTTTAGAAAAAGTAATCTGGCGGAGGGGCTGAGGCAGGAGAATTGCTTGAACCCGGGAGGCAGAGGTTGCAGTGAGCTGAGATCGCGCCATTGCACTACAGCCTGGGAGACAAGAGAGGCTTCGACTAAAAAAAAGAAAAAAGAAAAAAAAACAACGTAATCTGGGCCAGGCATGGGTGTGGTGGCTCATGCCTGTAATCCCAGCACTTTGGGAGGCCAAGATGGGCGGATCACCTGAGGTCAGGAGTTCAAGACCAGCCTGGCCAACATGGTAAAACCCCGTACTAGAAACACAAAAATTAGCTGGGTGTGGTGGCGGGTGCTTGTAATCCCAGCTACTCGGGAGGCTGAGATAGGAGAATCACTTGAACTTAGGAGGCAGAGGCTGCAGTGAGCCAAGATCGTGCCACTGCACTCCAGCCTGGACGATGGAACAAGACTCTGTCTCAGAAAAAAAAAAAAAAAAAAAAATGTGTGGAGGGCACAGATGAAACAAGAATGGCAGAATACTGATAATTACAGAAATTGGGTGGTGAGTATGGAAGGGGCCCATTGTACTATTCTAGTTTGTATATCTTTTACCTTCCAAAATAAAGTTTTAAAAGCAAATCAACAAAAGAAGACTATGCTACCAACATAAAAAGTCCAATCAGGAATATAAAACTATTAAAGTTTAACTGTAATTTTTCTGGAAACAGTATATCATCAACAAATAAGTTACCCTGGCGGTAAAGCTAATTAACGTTAGCAAAGAACCAGTTCACAGACAGTAGCATGTGCTACGTCTGTTAAACGGCGAGCTTACCGCTTGTTTTGATGGACCATTAAAATAGTAACTGCTCTATTCCATTTCTAAACACTGAGGGAGGTGCCAATGACCTATGATTTTAGCAACACAAAGGTAAAACTGTAGTTGAATCTGTTTTGATAGGTTTTTTGTTTGTTTGTTTGTTTTGTTTTGTTTTGACATGGAATCTCGCTCTGTCACCTAGGCTGGAGTGCAGTGGTGCGATCTCAGCTCACTGCACATCTGCCTCCCAGGTTCAAGTGATTCTCCTGCCTCAGCCTCCTGAGTAGCTGGTATTACAGGCGTGCACCACCATGCCCAGCTAATTTTCGCATTTTTAGTAGAGATGGGGTTTCACCATGTTGGTCAGGCTGGTCTCAAACTCCTGACCTTGTGATCTGCCTGCCTCAGCCTCCCAAAGTGCTGGGATTACAGGCGTGAGCCACTGCACCTGGCCTTTTATAGGTTTTTAAAGAAGGTGGCGGGCAATTTAGGAATATGTATTGTAAACCAAAAATAAAATTCTGAGGGCCTCCCCCACGGGCAACCATCTGCATGGATCCCACCCCCCAGGCAAGGGCATTCCAAAGTTAACCTGAAACAGGTCTTAAGTCTGATAAGAACCATTTACAATCTATTCTCTCTAAAGCCTGCTACCCAGAGGTTTCATTTGCATGATAAAATCTTGGTCTCCACTACCCCTTATCATAACCCAGACATTCCTTTCTATTGATAATAAGTCAACCAATTGCCAATCAGAAAATTTTTCCAACTACTTATGACCTTGAAGCCTCCCCCACCCCCTTCGAGGTGTCCCACCCTTCTGGATTGAGCCATCATAAATCTCACATGTATTAACTCATGTATAATTCTTCCTAAATTGTATAAAAGCAAGCTGTTCCCCAACCACCTTAGGCACAGGTCTTCAGAACCTCCTGAGGCTGTGTCATGGGTGCATTCTTGTTTTTTGTTTTTTTTTTGTTTTTTTTTTTGAGATGGAGTATCACCCTGTCGCCCAGACTGGAGTGCAGTGGCGCGATCTCGGCTCACTGCAACCTCTGCCTCCCAGGTTCACGCGATTCTCCCGCCTCAGCCTCCCAAGTAGCTAGGATTACAGGTGCACGCCTCCACGCTCAGCTAATTTTTTTTGTATTTTTAGTAGAGACAGGGTTTCACCATGTTGGCCAGGCTGGTCTCGAACTCCTGACCTCGTGATCCACACAGGTGCATTCTTAACCTTGGCAAAATAAACTTTCTAAATTGATGGAGTCCTGTCTCAGATACTTTGGGGTTCACAGTATCAAGGGTCTTAAAAATGTTCGTACCCTTCAGACCTCACTTTCAACAATCTAATGAGAAAGCCACTTAGTCAAACTAATTGAGAATAACAAAAAATAAATAAATAAATGCTTTCACTTTCAACAGTTCTAATTCCTACTTCTAGACAGGGAGCCCAAGGAAATAAGAGATGGAACAAAGGAACTGGCTTTGCAATCATAAAACAAAACAAAACATCAAAAAAACAAAAAACTAATATGAGGAGAAAAATAAATTATAGTCATTCATGTGATGCATTATTACACAACATAAGAAAATTATGAGGCCGGGTGTGGTGGCTCACACCTGTAATCACAGCACTTTGGGAGGCCGAGGCAGGCAGATTGCCTGAGCTCAGGAGTTTGAGATCAGCCTGGGCAACAGGGTGAAACCCTGTCTCTACTAAAATACAAAAAATTAGCTGGGTGTGGCAGCATGCGTCTGTAGTTCCAGCTACTCTGGAAGCTGAGGCAGGAGAGTTGCTTGAACCCGGGAGGTGGAGGTTGCAGTGAGCCAAGATCACGCCATTGCACTCCAGCCTGGGTGACAGAGCAAGACTCCATCTCAAAAAAAAAAGAGAGAAAGAAAATTATGTTTTCAAAGAATGTCCAATGACATAGAGAAATGCTGTTTTACTATATATATATAATACAGATTAAAGTAACAAATTCATTGTTAAAAATTAAATAATGGCTATTTCCAAATTATAGAGTTAAAGATGCTATTTATTTTCCTCTGCAAATTTTCAATATTCTCTAAATTGGATATTCTCTATCAAGGGGTGTATATAACTGTTAAAATTAGGGATTTGGGTTTTTTTGTTTTTTGTTTTTGAGGCGGAGTTTCGCTCTTGTTGCCCAGGCTGGAGTGCAATGGCACTATGTCAGCTCACCACAACCTACATCTCTCGGGTTCAAGCGATTCTCCTGCCTCAGTCTCCCGAGCAGCTGGGATTACAGGCATCCGCCACCATGCCCAGCCAATTTTGTAATCTTTAGTAGAGAGGGGGTTTCTCCATGTTGGTCAGGCTGGTCTCGAACTCCCGACCTCAGGTGATCCGCCTGCGTCGGTCTCCCAAAGTACTGGGATTACAGGCGTGAGCCACCACCGCGTCTGGCCTAAAATTAGGTCTAAAAAAGTCAATGGTAAATTAAATAATTGACCCAAATAACCTAGATTCCAGGTAACTCAACTTTGTTCTTGGAACCCATTCTTCTAATATCCAGGCTGAGGGTAACTTAAAGAATTATAAACTATATTAGAAATAACAACATAAGACATATATTCCAACAAGAACGTTATAGAACTGTAATGTTTTTAATTATTAAGCAGAAAGGTCAAGTCTATGTTCAATAACAATATGTTCCTGGGATCAAACAATATGTTCCTTGAGATCAAAAGTTGCATCTTTCATCAAGCAGTCCTTGGGATTAACTGCTAAATAAATGACCCTTATCAGCTATTGTTTTACTGCAGAAGCTACTGCTAAAGGAAAAGACTTCATGATATTAACTCAAGAAAGTGCAAAATGCCTTATAAACAAGCGCATAATTTCCCTCCCAGGTTCCTGTATCTGGAAGGGCCCCCAGGATCTAGGTCTTAGACCCAGCTGGTTACTAACTGGCTGGTGACCATGGATTCTGAACCTCGGTTTCTCCACCTGTGAAATAACGGGGTTTACCGAGATGGACTGACATGCTACAAAAAGGTTATTTAGACTTCACTTTTATAGGAGTCCAAGGAAGCCTGCACCGGCCAGCTCCACAACCAGGATGGGCGGGAAATCCCCGCACCGAGATGCAGCCCAGAAAAGCTAGAGGAATATTCAGAGATTTGGCTCAAAGCCTCAGCTCTCCAGCTGACCACCCGGTCTCCTTCCCCAGCTACCCTTGGAAGGACCAAGGGTGGCGGGATGTGGCTGAGTCCCCTCAGTAGAGGAAGGGTCTCGCTGCCCCTCCCCTCACCCGAAAGGCCTCCAGGGGCAATGCGAAGTGATGGCCTGCTCCCCGGAAGCCCGGCTTCCCCGAAGGTCCCTCCGCGCACCGCCACCCTCACCCTGGGCTCACCAGGGGTCCGGTGCCATCCTGCAGACTCCGCCCGCCGCTCGGACTCTTCCTGCTCTTAGCAGCTGACTACGGCGGCCCGTACGGCTCACTCCCCGCAGTTCGTCCCGTGCGCGACCGGAGCCTGGAGTTTGCAAAGTGAATAACTAGAGCCTAAGAACCATGATCAGAAAAAGGAAAGTGCTCCCCTGGGAACAGTTGGCTGGCGCAATCTACTCCCACTAAGAGACGCGAACAGCTGAGCTCAGTTAAAATTGTTAAATAGAAACTAAGCATTTTCCCAGGAAGGTGGGAGCGCTGCAAGACCTCTGTAGCAGTTACTTAAAAATTTATCCTGCTTCAAAAAAAACAAAACAACAAACAAAAAACTAGGTTGCGGTGAGACTTGCACGCTTCGTAAACTTACTACAACCTACTTTAAGTTAACTTTATGATATGTAAATTATACCTCAATAACGCTTTTAAAATAGATTTAAAATATTTTTTCACGCTGCTTTAAACAGGGGCCCAAAGAAGTATCGATTTTATTTATACATATAT
>NW_016813959.1:2452584-2499509 GCF_001698545.2 Rhinopithecus bieti | reverse complement strand
CATATATATTTATATTTATATTTATATATATTTTATAGCAGCCTTCCCATCAGTCCTCTATGCTTGATTACATATTTTTTTAAATGCCATTCATTTGGTGCTTGATTTTAGAGTTACTAAGAAGTCACAGACTCTACACGAGGGGATGGAGGAATTAGTTCTGTGCAGTTAATGCCATCTCCTAAATTTCCAGAGAAACAGCAGACACGAAAAAGAAGAATCCCACCCTATCTCCCTCCCAGTCCCTATACCCCTTCATTTCCGAGAATGCTAATGAACTCGAATTCGGCAGGCTGGGTTTCTGCGCGGGCGTGGAGCTGGCGCGCATGCGCTCGTCCGTTACCATAACGACCAGAAGACGCTGCACCCGCTAGGGCGGAGAGCAAAGTAAGCAGAACCTCCTAGGGATGGATAACAAAATTTCGCCGGAGGCCCAAGTGGCGGAGCTGGAACTTGACGCCGTGATCGGCTTCAATGGTGAGGCCTCCAACATCTTTGGGCTGGCTGGTTTAGGAACTCGGAGGACCAGTAGTGCAAACAGGAACAGTGAGACGCCAGGGACACCTGAAAGGCAGTGTAGGACAACGCCAGGAGCCCTGGTCAGGGACACACACAGTAGGACTCGCATAGCCTGACCCTCCCCAAGGCCTTGGAGAGTCACTTCCTCGATCCGAGCCTCAGGAAGTGGGATGGTTTTTACCAGCTCTGACAAGCGCCAGCTCCTAAAAGGGACCACATGCCTCCTCCCCAGGCGGGCCGGATGAGTACGGGTGGTTGTAACCCTTCTCCCACTAGGTCAGCCCTTCCTGACTCTGAGCCCCACGCCGCCCGCAAAGCCCTAGGCTCCTTCGTAACCACACAGAAGGATGCTGTCTGTGTCGGCCCCTGGGACTAGCTAGAAAATCTGCTAAAATCCCAACAGGCGTACCGGTGAGAAGGGGCTAGGAGGGAACGTGTGTTTGAGCAACCGCCTGAGGGATGATCTTGGTCCTCTAATCCTAAGGAAGGTTTCTAAGTGGTGAGGATTTCAGACCAGAACAGAAGGGAAGGGGACGCCAGGGGGAGCTGAAGCGGAGAGAAAAAGGGTCTGGGACACTCCGCTGAAATCTTATTTGTGACTGCCTGTTGTTTTGAAGATTCTGGGAGGAAAAAGCTGTGGGGTTTTATTGTTCGTTTTGAGGGGTTTTGGTTTTTTGAGGGATGAGAAAACAATGAATGATTTTAGGAGAAGCAAAACTTTTCAAAAATGTGTGTTGTGATGCCTGAAAGCTTTAAGAATGTGGATGCAGAACAATCACTGTCTAAAGTTTTAAGCGTACTCTAGGACTTAGCTCTTGACTCTTGGTTTTACTTTAACAGTCTCCGATAGAAAGTGAGTGCTTTATACATTTCGGATATTAGATATCTTGAGAGCTGGTTACATCATTGAGAAAGAATTGAGCAGCCTACAGTGGGTTGCAAAGCGTCACTTGTTGAGCCAATGTAGAACCACACACATAGAACTCTGCAACTGAGGCCGGGGGCAGTGGCTCAAGCCTGTAATCCCAGCATTTTGGGAGGCCGAGGCAGTGGATCACCTGAGGTCAGGAGTTCGAGACCAGTCTGATCAACATGGTGAAACCCCATCTCTACTAAAAATACAAAAATTAGCCGGGTGTGGTGGCAGGCACCTGTAATCCCAGCTACTCCGGAGGCTGAGGCAGGAGAATCGCTTGAACCCGGGAGGCAGAGGCTGCAGTGAGCCGAGATCATGCCATTGCACTCTAGCCTGGGCGACAGAGGGAGACTCCGTCTCAAAAAAAAAAAAAAAAAAAGAAAGAAAACAAACTCTGCAACTGAATTCGTGCTGTGGTTGTAGAGTTCCAAGCGCAAATATATGATAAGTTATATGCCAGTGTCTTCCATGGCAATTACTAATTTTCTTTACCTTTTAGAATGACCCCATATGATCAAATAGTTTTTACCTTGCTGGCTTTATGATAATATATAGTCTTTCTTTTCTTTTCTTTTTTTTTTTTTGAGACGGAGTCTCACTCTGTCGCCCAGGCTGGAGTGCAGTGGCGCCATCTCAGCTCACTGCAAGCTCCACCTCCCGAGTTCACGCCATTCTCCTGCCTCAGCCTCCCAAGTAGCTGGGACTACAGGCGCCAGCCACTACCCCGGCTAGTTTTGTATTTTTAATAGAGACGGGATTTCACCGTGTTAGCTAGGATGGTCTCGATCTCCTGACCTCGTAATCCACCTGCCTCGGCCTCCCAAAGTGCTGGGATTACATGTGTGAGCCACCGCGCCTGGCTGCATTATTTCTCATAACTAAATATTAGAAACAACCAAAATCTTCATCAAAAGTGGAAAGGACAAATCAATTGTAGTATATTGTGTTCATACAATTTAATTCCTCTGCAAGAATTGAAAAGAATGAACTACTGCTATATACAACATGGATGGATCTCACAAACATATGATGTTAACCAAAAAAGCCAGATACAAAAGAGTACAGATTGTATTGTTCCAATCATATAAAGTTTTAAAAGGAGGGAATTGAATCTACAGGAATAAAAGTCAGAACAGTGACAAACTTTCAGGAGATAGAGACTGGGAGAAGGAGCACGGGAGACCTCTGGGTGTGCTCATGTTCTACTTCTTGATCTGGGCTATAAACAGGTGTGTTTACTTAAAACAAAAAAAATCACAAGATCTACAAATTTAGAAAAGGAGAGGAGACTGATTTCTTTTAAAGGGTTGTGTCCTGTAAGGTGGTCATCCTACAGGCTGAGAAGCGTGCCTCAGGCCAAGGCCAGAGACAGGCACTTCAAAGGAGGAGGAGTTGGGGTAGGAGCTTTATGTTGAACTGATTGTCTAAACATACATATTCACGCCGGCTGTGGTGGCTTACACCTGTAATCCCAGCACTTTGGGAGGCCAAGGCGGGTAGATCACCTGAGGTCAGGAGTTCAAGACCATCCTGGTCCAACATGGTGAAACCCCATCTATACTAAAAATACAAAAATTAGCCGGGCATGGTGGTAGGTACCTGTAACCCCAGCTTCTTGGGAGGCTGAGGCAGGAGAATCACTTGAACTTGGGAGGCGGATGTTGCAGTGAGCTGAGATCATGCCACTGCACTCCAGCCTGGGGGACAGAGCAAGACTCTGTCTCAATAAATAAATAAATAAATAAATAAATAAACAAACAAACATACATACATACATATTCATCAGGTTATAGGAGGAGCTATGAATGCTTATGAAGGTGGTCCTGACACTTGTGTATTGAACAAACATTGATGTAATATATGACCTATGTTCACCTTGGGATGGAGACCTAACATTTAAATGTTTTACAATTAGGTCCTATATGTCAAAAGGCCTTTTCAGGACATGAAGGCACATTAAGTGGGAAGCCTCAGTAAACTGGCCAGAGGCAGTCCATGGTGGGTGGTCTTCTTACCAGGAGAACATTATGGAAATCAGTCTGCTGTCCAATCAAAACTGTTCTTATGGCGGGTTGAACAGGGCTTCAGTTAGTAAGTGCCTATGAACTCAACGGGTTGCAGTTGTTTTCATATTGCTTATCTCAAGATAAGTGCTTGTTTAGCTGCCAAAGGAAAAGAAAAACCTTGTGGCAGTGCATAGTTTATTTTATTTATTTTTTTGAGACGGTGGAGTCTCGCTCCGGCACGATCTCAGCTGACTACAACCTCCACCTCCTGGATTCAAATTTTCTCCTGCCTCAGCCTCCAGAGTAGCTAGGATGATAAGCACCCACCACCACGCCTGGCTAATTTTTGTATTTTCAGTAGAGACAGGGTTTCACCATGTTGGCCAGGCTAGTCTCCAATTCCTGACCTTAGGTGATCCACCCGCCTTGGCCTCCCAAAGTTCTGGGATTACAGGCGTGAGCCACCGCACCCAGCCATAGGGTGGAGGGGTGCATGGCCTTAGGTCCTGTTTATACTTTGATATCTTATTTCCACACAGAGTCTCTTTCTGTCAATCTTATGATCTCTATTTTAACATTAATGCTGATCAGTTGTGTCTAAACCACAAAAGAGAGGGGGTATAATGAGGCATGTCTGACCTCCCATTCCGTCAAGTCTGGGCACTCAGCTTTAAGGTGTTTTGGGGGTCCCTTTGTCCAAAAGGGGATCTGTTCAGTCAGTGGCTGGGGTGGGGCAGCATGGGGATTGGGGAGTTTAGGATTTTATTTTTAGTTTACAAAAGTTATTGAGTTTTCTGTATTTTGTTTTCATTGAAAATGTTTATGTTAAAAGCTATCCTAGCTCTCAAAAAAAAGAGAGAGAGAGTAAAGGCAGAACTTTCATAAGGTTTGGGAAAAAAGATTTTGACTAGGAGTCAGTGGGTAAAGATTGAAGGCAGAATATTTCAGGTTATAGCTATGGGGGTCGGGGGGGAAAGGACGAAAAGTGGAGAGTGCAGGGCCTGGTTGCAGAACAGCAAATAGCTTGGTGTGGCTTCAGTATCAGGGACTGGCAGGATAACACAGGAAAGAGAAGCTGAAATTAGATTTCAGAGTCCTTAAATGCCAAGTGATTGAGTTTAGACTTCAGATGGAAACAAATTAGAAACAAAAGCAAGGCCCCTTTTATCATTGCAACACTGAAACTCACTGTAGTGTTACATTATTCAACTTGAATTTTTTTTGAGATGGAGTCTCACCCTGTCGCCCAGGCTGGAGTGCAGTGGTGCAATCTTGGCTCACTGCAACCTCCGCCTCCTAGGTTCAAGAGATTCTCCTGCCTCAGCCTCCCAAGTAGCTGGGATTACAAGCATCTGCCACCACGCCTGGCTAACTTTTGTATTTTTAATAGAGACGGTGTTTCGCCACGTTGGCCAGGCTGATCTCGAACTCCTGATCTCAGGTGATCCACCCACTTGGGCCTCCCAAAGTGGTGGGATTACAGGCATGAGTCACTGCAACTGGCCTTAAACTTGAATTTTAACTTTAGGGTATCAATATGTAACTGTACTCGACACTTGTAGGTATTGTATTTTGACAGGAATTACTTAAGCAAACCAAATATATTTGTGTTAAAAACATTTAATAAAATTATAGTTATTAAGGATTTGGTCACATCCATCTGTTGACTGGAGTAGGTAGCCCAAGATTTTCCTATTATGGTATACAAAGAGTTCTTATAAACTAAAAATAGCAACAACAACAAAATAGATCAGGAGTCTACTAACTATAGCCCATGGGCCAAATCTGGCCCACTGCACTGCCTGTTTTTGTAAATAAAGTTTTACTGGAATGTAGCTGTGCCCGTTCGTTTATGTATTGTCTATGGCTGCTTTTATACCACACTAGCAGAGATGAGTAGTTGCAAGAGACCATATTGCCCACAAAGCCTAAAATATTTACTCCCTGGACCTTATTTAAAAAAAAAAAAAAAAAAAAAGAGGCCAGAC
The DNA here is from genome assembly GCF_001698545.2 of Rhinopithecus bieti. NCBI lineage: Eukaryota > Metazoa > Chordata > Mammalia > Primates > Cercopithecidae > Rhinopithecus > Rhinopithecus bieti. The sequence continues at coordinate 2,494,080 of NW_016813959.1, read as the reverse complement.
AGACCCTGTAAATAGGTAATGGGCAAGGAAATATAAATGGCTATTAGCTCAAAAAGCTAAAAAATGCTGTTAAAGATCATGCGCAGTGGCTCACACCTGTAATCTCAGCACTTTGGGAGGTTGAGGCGGGAAGATTCTTTGAGGCTGTGAGTTTGAGACCAGCCTGGGCAACATGGTGAAACCCCATCTCTATAAAAAACACAAAAAATTAGCCAGCCATGGCGGTAGTCCCAGCTATTTGAGAGGCTGAGGTGGGAGGATCACCTGAGCCCAGGAGGTAGAGGCTGCAGTGAGCCATCATTGTACCACTGCACTCCAGCCTGGGCAACAGAGTGAAACCTTGTCAAAAAAAAAAACAAAACAAAACAAAAAACTATTAAAAAACTATTAAAGCTTCTCAAACTGGCAAAGGTAAAAAAAAAAAAAAAGGGTAATGTAGTAAGGTGAGAATAAGAAATGATTCTCAATTACTATTGCCAGTATTAATTAGTATTAATTTTACAACCTTTTTGAAGGCCAGTTTTATAGTACCTATTACAATTTTAATGAGGATAATCTTTGAGCTTTTAAGAACTTGAATCACTTATTCAAGTTTTCAAAAAATTATGTACAATGAAGTTCACTGTAATATTGTCTATAATAGCTGAAACATTGGAAGAAAAATCCCAAATGTCCATTGGTAAGAAGTTTTAAAAAATTATGCTCCTGAAATGTTTTTGAACTAGACAGAAGTGGTGGTTGCATAGCATTGTGAATGCACTAAATGCCACTGAACTGTTCGTGTTAAAATAGTTGATTTTATGTTGTGTGAATTTCACTCCAATAATTTTAAAAATTGTATGCCTTTTGTGCAATTCAATACTATATAATCCTTAAGAAAAATGGGATAGATGTATATAAACCAATGAGGAAAGATGTCAGAGACATGTTAAGTATAAAATGCAATTTGCCATACAGTGTGTATGATATGAGCCTATTACAGTTTAAAGTGTACGTATGTTTGAGGGAGAGAGAGGGCATAGAGAGAGAGGAGAGAGAGGGAGGGACAGACGGAGACAGAGAGGGAGGGAGAGAAGGAGGGAGAGAGAGAGAAAATGGAGTGTGTGTGAGTAAGTCTGGAGAAGAGAGCAAAGAATATAGGTCGTAGTGGACATGCGTAGTTTGAGTTACTCCATATCTGAATACTATTCTATTTGAGAAGTATCCCAAGATAGGTAGGAGCTGGTTCTATTGCTTTCGTGAGAGCCTAAAAGGGGCACATAGTTTCTCTCCTAATTCCTTGGCAGTCAGTTGAGAGATGTAACATAATTGGCTCAGCCAATCAGACATTCCCACTCAGCAGTTCCACTCTTATAGGAGTGATGCAAAGGAGCAGAGCATCTTGGGAGTCAAATACTGCATTGAGCACTGAGCAGTGTGGCCATGAGAGGTCTTTAGTTCATGTCACTTGGTCTCACTTTGCTATTAGTTCTGCCTGTTTTTCAAGTGTGATCCAAACTTCCTGCCAGGTGTGTGAGCAGTATGTATTCCTTCCATATAATTCTTTTTCTGCTACATTTAGCCAGAGTTGACTCTTCTAGTTGGCAACCAAGAACCAAAAATAAATCTGAAGAAATACACACCTGCATGTTACAAGGTTATCTCTGGGCAGGTTACACACCTAAGGGTAGAGTAGCTGGGTCCTGGGGCATGTACCAGTTCAAGCATCATCAACAAAGACACATTGTTTTCCAAAGCAATTAGACCAATTTACTCTCCCACCAAGCATTTTATGGGCGTTCCCTTTGTTCCACATCAACACTGATGCCTGGTACTGTCAGTCATCTTAATTTTAGCCATTTTGGTGGATATGACACGGAATCTCATGTCGGACATAATTTACATTTTCCTGGTTACTTATGATGTTGCATCTCTTTTTGTATATTTATTTGGTTTTGAATTTCCTTTAGCATAAACTGGCTATCCATATCCTTTGCCCATTTTTCTGTTGAGAAGCCTATGTTTTCCTTATTGCCTTGTAGGAGTTCTTCGTATATTATGGAGATGATCTATTGTATACATTGAAAATATCGGCCAGGCGCGGTGGCTCAAGCCTGTAATCCCAGCACTTTGGGAGGCCGAGACGGGCGGATCACGAGGTCAGGAGATCGAGGACCATCCTGGCTAACACGGTGAAACCCGTCTCTACTAAAACTACAAAAAAAACTAGGCCGGGCGAAGGTGGCGGGGCCTGTAGTCCCAGCTACTGGGGAGGCTGAGCAGGAGAATGGCGTAAACCCGGGCAGGCGGAGCTTGCAGTGAGCTGAGATCCGGCCACTGCACTCCAGCCCGGAGCGGACATGAGCAAGACTCCGTTCAAAAAAAAAAAAAAAAAAAAAAAAAATCTCTTGCTTTGTGTTTTTCTCTTCATCCTCTCCAATAACAATGTCTTTTGTCATTAAACTATTTATTTATTTATTTATTTTTGAAAGGGTCTCACTCTGTCACCCAGGCTGTAGTGCAGTGGCACAATCTTCAGTTCACTGCAACATCCACCTCTCCGGTTTAAGCGATTCTCCTGCCTCAGCCTCTCAAGTAGCTGGGATTTTATAGGTGTCCACCATCACACCCGGCTAATTTTTGTATTTTTAGTAGAGACAGGGTTTCGCCATATTGGCCAGGCTGGTCTCAAACTCCTGGTCTCAAGTGATCTGCCTGCCTCGGCCTCCCAAAGTGCTGGGATTACAGGCGTGAGCCACCCAGCCCGGCCTAAATGTTTTTCATTTTTAACATAACTGGGTAAATATATCAGCCTTTTCTTTTATGATTTGCTCTTTTTGTGTCGTAGTTAGAAAGCCATTTCTTACACTTTTGTATACGTCTTCTTGTTTTCACATTTAGGTCTTTGATCTACCTGGAAGATATTATTTGTATAAGGCGTGAATTGTGAATCTAAGTTTAATTTTTCCATATGGATAGCCATATGATTGTTTATAAAGAACCTGCAATTAGAAAAAGTAAAAATATTTTTAGTAGGAGTGGATCACCCCAAAGACATAAACCTTAGTATTTTAAGAACATATTGCATAAAAAAGGAATGCTCAATTAAAATGAAAAGAATAATTTATTCAATAATTACATTTGGCCATTTGAGCAAAAATAATCCATTTAGTTACAGGAATCACATAAAGCAGCAAAATAAATTCCAGAGGGAGTTAAATATAAAAGAAGCATTCATTTAAAAACAAGAAGAATGTATTAATAAATATTTATGACTCTTTTGATGGAGAAGGAGATAGCAACAAAAAAGATTTTTCAAAACCCAAGAATAAATGTAATAAGAAATGAGTGAGATCTTTACGAGAAAAAAATGGAAAATGCTACTAGAAGACATAAAAGGGGACTTATCAAGAAACATACCCTGTTTTAAAATAGAGGTATTTTATATTATTATAAAAATCACTTTTCCTTAAGTTAATCTGTACATTTAATACTATCTCACTAAAAACACAATCATGAATTTTAAATAGCCAAGGTGACATGAAAGTTTATATTGTAAAATAAACACGAAGAGCAATCAAAAAAATTCTAACCATAGGTGAGTAGTAATGGAGGACCTTGGTCTGTTTCATATTAAAACATATTACAAGGGTTTATCATTGTTGAGATGGTTCTTGGTGTAACCAAAATCAGGTTTGGGCCACTTGTCACTTGAAAGCTAAAAATTCAAGAGATGAGCTTTGCTGAAAGGAAGGTTAGCTTTATTGAGGAAGCCAGCAACCCAGGGGAGGCAATAAACTAGCGTTCAAAGACCACCTCACCAAGTTGAGTCTCTGGATCGGGGAAATTAGAGGAAATAATGATCAAAGCATTTTTATGAAACTCGCACAGTCTCAGATAGGCAGTTAGTCAATATTCTGGGGCCTTCTGCAGATGTGATCTGCCCTGTTCTTACCAGGCTGATCAGCCTATTCCCAGAGTTGTTGGTCAGTGTATTGTCTTTTATTTTTGCTGAAGGTCCTGTTCTCCTGAAACTGATTTTAGTGAATAATCTACCAACTCAAGCAAAACAATAATTGCATTCAAGCAAACAAACTTTTCTCTAACATGGAAGCAATAGTGTTACCTTGGCAGATATTTGGAGTACAGGAGCTGCCTGTGGAAAGAGGCGTCACCGTGAAAGGTCCCAGGCTCTCCAGAGCATCTGCTGGGCACTCAGAACTGAAACCGAAATTTTAAAAAAAATTATTTTCCTGGTTATATCGAGGCATACTTGACATATTAAAGTTGTATCAATTCAAAGTGTATAACATAATGTGTTGATATACACATGCTGAAATGATGTCTACAATCAAACTAATTCACATATTCACCTCACATAGTTACTTTTTGTGTGCGATGAAAACAAGACCAACTCTTTTAGCAAATTTCAAATATACAATACAGTATTATTATTATTTTTATTTCTTTATTTATTTATTGAGATGGAGTTTTGTTCTTGTCACCCAGGCTGGAGTGCAATAATGCAATCTCAGCTCACTGCAACCTCCGCCTCCCAGGTTCCAGTGATTCTCCTGCCTCAGCCTCCTGAGTAGCTGGGATTACAGGCGCCCGCCACCACGCCCAGCTGATTTTTTGTATTTTTAGTAGAGATGGGGTTTCACCATGTTGGCCAGGCTGGTCTTGAACTCCTGACCTCAGGTGATCCACCCGCCTTGGCCTCCCAAAGTGCTGGGATTCCAGGAGTGAGCCACCGCACCTGGCCACAGTGCAGTATTATTAACTGTGACCATGCTGTACATTAGGTCTCTAGAACTTCTTTATCCTGTGCAGCGGACCTTTGCACCCTTTGACCAACATCTCTTCATTCCCCCACCCCTAGCAAACACCATTCTACTCTCTGCTTTTATACATTTGGCTTTTTCAGGTTCCACATTTAAGTGAGATCACCATGCAGTATTTGCCTTTCTGTGTCTGGCTTCACTTAGCATAATGTCCTCCAGGTTCATTTAAAAAAAAAAAAAAAAAAAAAATTAAGGACCTGAATAGATAATCCTCAAAAGAAGACATACAAATGGGCAACGGGTATATAAAAAGGTACTCAACATCACTAGTCATCAGGGAAATGCAAATCAAAGCCCAAATGAGATATCACCTCACACCTGTTAGAATGGCTATTATCAACAGACAAAAGATAACAAGCTGGCGAGAATGTGGAGAAAGGGATCCCCTGTCCACTGTTGGTGGGAATGTAAATTGGTGCAGCCATTATGGAAAACAGTGTAGAGTTTCCTCAAAAAATTAAAAAGAAAACTACCAGATGATCTAGCAATCCCACTTATGGGTACAAGGAAATGAAATCAGTATATGGAAGAAATATTTGCACGTCTATGTTCTGTTCAGTGCTATGATCAGCACTATTTGCAATAGTCAAGATGTGGAAACAACCGAAATGTCCATCAACAGATGAATGAATAAAGAAAATGTCACACATACACAGGCACACACAATGTTTTATATATATATACACACACACACACACACACACACACACACACACAGACTCGCTCTGGTTTTTTATTTATTTGTTTGTTTATTTTATTTTGAGACAGAGTCTCACTCTCGCGCAGGCTGGAGTGCAGTGGTGCCATCTCGGCTCACTGCAAGCTCCGCCTCCCGGGTTCACGCCATTCTCCTGCCTCAGCCTCGCGAGTAGCTAGGACTACAGGCGCCCGCCACCATGCCCAGCTAATTTTTTCGTATTTTTAGTAGAGACGGGGTTTCACCATGTTGGCCAGGACAGTCTCGATCTCCTGACCTCGTGATCCGCCCGCCTCGGCCTCCCAAAGTGCTGGGGTTACAGGCGTGAGCCACCGCGCCTGGCCATGCAATGTAATATTACTTAGCCTTTAAAAAGAAGGAAATCATGCCATTTGTAAAGACATGGATCAACCTGGAGACTATTATAGGCCAGGTGAAGTAAAATAGGCCAAATTTTTATCTTTACCCAACCTTTGCCTGAGGTAGTTGACTCGCGTTCTCCCTATGTCTGTGCGTTCACCCAAGCAGGCTGCTCACGCTCCATGCACTCACGCTTTTTAGGATTACCAGAATTGGCCGTAGGCCTTGCTGGAGCAGCATCAGCATCACTTAGGAGCTTATGAGAAATACAGAATCTCAACCCCTTCTCAGACCTGAAATAGGAATCTACATTTTAACAGGATCCATCAGGGATTTTTATAAACATCAAAGTTTAAGAAGTGATTACTAGATATACCTTGTTGTCAGTGAAATAAAATTACCTATTTCCCCAACTTATTTTAGCTGAACTAAGGCTTATTTTAAAAGTGTTGGCTGGGCGTGGTGGTTCACGCCTGTAATCCCAGCACTTTGGGAGGCTGAAGTGGGTGGATCACGAGAACAGGAGTTCAGGACCAGCCTGACCAATATGGTGAAACCCCGGCTCTACTAAAAATACAAAAAAAAAAAAAAAAAAAATTAGCTGGATGTGGTGGCAGGTGCCTGTAATCCCAGCTACTCGGGAGGCTAAAGCAGGAGAATCACTTGAACCCAGGAAGTGGAGGTTGCAGTGAGCCAAGTCCGCACTGTTGCACTCCAGGCTGGGCGACAAGAGCAAGACTCTGTCTCAAAAAAAAAAAAAAAAAAAGTGTTGTCTTTTGTACTCAAGTAGAAAATGCCCAGCCACTTCTGCAGCTGATTATTATTACTGTGCATCTCTCTCTTTTAGGACATGTGCCCACTGGTCTCAAATGCCATCCTGACCAGGAGCATCTGATTTTTCCTCTTGGTTGCACAATCCTCATTCAGGCAATAAATACTCAAGAGCAGAACTTCCTGCAGGGTCACGGCAACAACGTCTCCTGCTTGGCCATCTCCAGGTCCGGACAGTACATCGCTTCCGGACAAGTCACATTCATGGGGTTCAAGGTGAATACAGTGAAAACAACTCATTGTCAATTTATCTAGAGGTGCCTCCCTAGAAGAACTACCCCGCCACAAGTTGTTAGTTCTGTGTGGCCATGTGCTTTATTCTTCCTTCTTCTTCCTTTTGACTTCTCTTTTAACTCATCTTCATTCCGTCAGACCGGGAGTGAAGGACTCTGATGATTTTACACCCAAGGTTGCACCTTGTGACCGATAATGCTCACAAACAAAAGTTCCTGCTTAAAGCTGTTTACATTGTGTTGCTGTCACGTTTGTAGAACTGGATCTGATTTCTAGAAAAGTGATAGAACGGGCCAGGCGCGGCAGCTCACACCTGTAATCCCAGCACTTTGGGAGGGAGACAGGCAGATCACCTGAGGTCAGGAGTTCGAGACCAGCCTAGCCAACATGGTGAAACCCTGTCTCTACTACAAATACAAAATTAGCCGGGTGTGGTGGCGCGTGACTGTAATCCCAGCTACTCAGGAGGCTGAGATAGGGAGAACTGCTTGAACCCAGGAGGTGGAGGTTGCAGTGAGCAGAGATCATGCCACTGCACTCCAGCGTGGGCAAAAAAGAGCACGACTCTGTCTCAAAAAAAAAAAAGAAGAAAGAAAGAAAAAAAGAAAAGTGACAGTACTGTTTTTCAACCAAGAAGGGTAGTCATCTCCTCAGATGGTTTTAATGCCTCCCTATGATCTGACGGTGTGTTCTTGCCCCCAGGCAGATATCATTTTGTGGGATTATAAGAAAAGAGAGCTGCTTGCTCGGCTGTCCCTTCACAAGGGCAAAATTGAAGCTCTGGCCTTTTCTCCAAATGATTTGTACTTGGTATCACTAGGAGGCCCAGATGACGGAAGGTAATGAACTAAACATACTTACTTATTTTCCTTATTTTTTTTAACTTTTATTTTAGGTTCAGAGGTACATGTGCAGGTTTTTTATATAGGTAAACTTAAGTCACAGTTATACAGATTATTTCATCAACCAGGTACTCAGCCTAGTACCCAGTAGTTATTTTTTGTGATCTTCTCCCTCCTCCCACCCTCCACCCTCAAACAGGCCCCAGTGTCTGTGTTCCCTTCTATGCATTCATGTGTTCTCATCATTTAGCTCCCACTTATAAGTAAGAGCATGTGGTATTTGGTTTTCTATTCCTGCATTAGCTTGCTAAGGATAATGGCCTCCAGCTCCATCTACGTTCCTGTAATGGACATGATTTCATTCTTTTTTATGGCTGCATAGTATTCCATGATGTATATGTACCACATTTTCTTTATCCAGGCTACCATTGATGAGCATTTAGGTTGATTCCATGTCTTTGCTATTGTGAATAGTGCTGTGATGCACATACAATCAGATATGTCTTTATGCTAGAACTACGTATATTCCTTTGAGTATGTAGCCAGTAATGGGATTGCTGGATTTAATGATAGTTCTGTTTGCAGCTCTCTGAGCAATCAGCACCCTGCTTTCCACAATGGTGCAACTAATCTACACTCCCACCAATAGTGTATAAGCATTCCCTTTTCTTTGCAACCTCACCAGCATCTGTTATTTTTTGACTTTTTAATAATAGTTGTTCTGACTGATATGAGATGGTTATCTCACCGTGGTTTTGATTTGCATTTCTCTAATGACCAGTGATATTGAGCCTTTTTTCCTATGCTTGTTGGCTGCATGTATGTCTTCTTTTGCAAAATGTTCACGTCCTTTACCTGCTTTTTAATGGGGTTTTTGTTTTTTCTTATAAATTTATTTAAGTTCTGTACAGATGCAAGATACTTTCTCAGATGCCAAGTGTGCAATATTTGCGTATTTTCTGCCAGGTGTATTTCCAGAAGTGACAAGGGTCCTGTCCCCTCTAATGTTCTCTCTTGGTCCATCTATATTTCAGTGTGCATTGTCTGAAAAGCCTCTGAGAAAAATACCCTAAAAGAGTGGTTTTTGAACTTGGCTGCTTGTTGAGATCACCCGGGCAGCTTTAGGGAATCACTGGTGCCTGGGTGTACCTTCAGAGAGTCCAATTTGATTGGCCTGAGCTCTAAGAGTTATACAAGCTTCCCAGTACTGTGTTGAACAAAAGTGGCCAGAGTGAGCATCCATAAGGAACATGGCTGTGCTTTGGTCAAGGAGAGGCCAAGGAAGGATGTTTACATCCTGCGTGACTCAGCAAGTTTAGAGCGCAGGCGTATAATTCTACTGCTAACACAGCCTTGTAGCCATAACATGGGAAAGGCCATCACTTGGCTCTACACCACTATTGTCTGTTAAAGGTATAATTGCCCTGTGGACACTGTGCAGGTGCCCTGACTCCCAGAGAAAGAGAGAGAGAGAGCCAGAGCTGTCCATCTTTGCAGATGGACAAAGGGGAGCCAGGACACAGCTCAGCTCACTCGTGTCCAGAGAGGCAAAGAGTTAAGCTGCTGACCCTGAAGCCAGGGTAGAGCTGGCTGCGCAGCTGTATGTGGGAGCTGCCAGCTCAAGAAGCACAGGCAGGGCGGACAGTGTGAGAAAGCTGTTGATGAGGGCTGCTGCTGAATAAAATCATCTTCCACCTGCCTACAGTCCCCAAGTGTTCTTCCTGCTCATCCACCCACTCCCCTCGGACTTCAGCACGGGCTGGACCCGGACCCTGGGATCTGACAGCATCCATATCTTGTTTCAGGTCTTAGTGGAAAGGCTTTCAATTTCACCCCATTCAGTGTGATATTAGCTGTGGGTTTGTCACATAAGGTCTTTATCATGTTGAGGTATGTTCCTTCCATATCCCATACCCAACATAATATTTTTTTAGCCACAGAAAAGAATTTTTTTTTTTTTTTTTTTTTTGAGATGGAGTTTTACTCCTGTTGCCCAGGCTGGAGTTCTATGGCGCAATCTCGGCTCACCGCAATCTCTGCCTCCCAGGTTCAAGCAATTCTCCTGCCTCAGCTTCCCAAGTAGCTGGGAGCTGGGATTACAGGCATGCATCACCACGCCTGACTAATTTTGTAAATTTTTTTTTTTTTTTTTTCAGTAGAGACAGGGTTTCTCCATGTTGGCCAGGCTGGTCTCAAGCTCCTGACCTCAGGTGATCCACCTGCCTCAGCCTCCCAAAGTGCAGGGATTACGGGTGTGAGCCACTGTTCCTGGCCAAGACTTTTTTTCTTTTTTTTTTTTTTTTTTAAGAATGAGCTCTTGTCATTGCAGCAACATGAATGTAACTGGAGGTGATTATATTCAATGGAATAAGCCAGGCACAGAAACAAATATCTCATGTTCTCACTCATATCTGGGAGTTAAAAAAAGTAGCTCTCACAGAGGGAGAGAGTGGTTAGCAGAGGCTGGGAAGGGAAGGAGGTGGGGGGATAAGAGAAGTTGGTTAATGGGTACAAAAATACACTTACATAGAAAGAATACATGCTAGTATTCAATCATATGGCAGGAAAATGATAGTTAATAATTCAGTGAATATTTCAAAATAGCTGGAAGAATTGTAATATTCTCCACACAAAGATAAACGTTTGAGGTGATGGATATCCCAACCACTCTGATTTGATCATTACACATTGTATACAGGTATCAAAATATCACTGTATCCCACAAATATGTACAGCTCTGGTGTAGCTGTAAAAAAGTGTCCCAGATGATTCTAATGTGTGTTAGATATGAGATCCATTGCTGAAAAGAAGGACACCATCCCCATCATCATTGTCATGAGAGACAACAGCTACATTTTTAAAGCACTTATCACGTGGCAGGCATGACCTGAAGGTTTTCATTGCATCGTCTAAATTAAGTCCCACATCAATTTCAAGAGATGGAAGCTATTGGTGCCAGGTGACAAGTAAGGAGCCAGCTGCTGAGTGACAGACCTGGAAGACAAACCCTAGCAGCATGACTCCAGAGGCTGCACCTTGAACTTGCATTGCCAAGACATGATCTTTGCCCTTGAGTTAATTCACAGTCAAGTTGGTAGGCAGAGAACAGAAAGGAAACTGAAAAAAAAAAAAAAGTATATTTAAAGTATATTAGGAAGAACCAGCCAGGTGTGGTGGCTCACACCTGTAATCCCAGCACTTTGGGAGGCCGAAGCAAGCAGATCACCTGAGGTCAGGAGTTCGAGACCAACCTGGTCAACCTGGTGAAATGCTATCTCTACTTAAAACACAAAAATTAGCTGGGCGTAATGCCAGTACCTGTAATCCCAGCTACTTGGGAGGCTGAGGCAGGAGAATCGCTTGAACCTGGGAGGCAGAGGTTGCAGTAAGTGAAGATCGCACCACTGCACTCCAGCCTGGGCGACAGAGCAAGACTCCAGCTAAAAACAAATAAATAAACAAGCAAACAAAATATATCAGGAAGAGCAATCAATGCAGTACATATTCCTATGTAAATGTCAAAGGAACACAATCTGTAGAAGAAAAATAATAACACCTGAGGTTTGTATGGGATTTAATACTTCAGTACACTTCTACGTATATTTTCTTATTTGAGCTTCATAGGTTTATTACAAAGGAAATTTATATTTGTATATAGTTATATAATGATAGTCCTTCTCTTACTATATAGCAAGTCAACAAAATTTTCATGAGATTCCCTCCTTTTCTTGTCATTCATCAGTGGTCACCCCTTCCCTAGCCCAGTACCACTTGACTGTTTCTGATAAGAAATGTATTGGCCAGGTGCGGCGGCTCGCGCCTGTAATCCCAACACTTTGGGAGGCCAAGGCAGGTGGATCAACTGAGGTCAGGGGTTTGAGACCAGCCTGGCCAACATGGCGAGACCCCATCTCTGCTAAAAATTCAAAAATTAGCCAGACATGGTGACAGGCACCTGTAATCCCAGCTACTCAGGAGGCTGAGGCAGGAGAATTGCTTGAACCTGGGAGGCGGAGGTTGCAGTGAGCCAGGGTCGTGCCATTGCGCTCCAGCCTGGGGACAAGAGTGAGACTCCATCTCAAAAAAAAAAAAAGTAAAAAGAAATGTATCCAGAAATCCCCTGTTAATATTCTTAGCTCAACTTTTTTTTTGTGCAAGCAGAAAAAGGCTTGTTTTATTTTAATGACCGATCTATGTAATCGCCAAGACTGCTATCTACAGACAAGAAATGGGGAGCTTCTATTTCTTAGCCTCTTCCTCCTTGGACAAGTCTTGATCTTCTCCTTCTTGGCCCAGAGATGCTCTTCACGGCGCTTGTGTACTTCCTTGGTCTTAGATCTGTGGGCCTTAGCCTGGTCAACCGGGAGCTTCTCGCAGGCTTCATCTGCCATCAGCTCACGGATGTGTTCCATAAGAATCCAGTTGTTTTTGGAACACATTCCCCTCCACCTTCAGGTAGAGGCTGTGATACTTGTGGTGATCAATCTTCTTGGATCCACGGTATCTTCAGAGCAGGTGGCGCAGAATCCTCATTCTCCTCATCCAAGTTACTTTCTCTGGCAAAGGGCTATACCCTTTGGCTTACCTATGCCCATGTGCCTGCCCTTCTGGTGGGCCAAGGTGTTTTCCCAGCTTCCAGCCAGGGAATGGACAGTCACAGGCTTATGGATAATTAGCCCATCTTTGATCAGCTTCCAGATCTGCTGGTGGGAGTTGGCCTTGGTAATTCCACTGGTCTCATTGGGATCCAACTAGACCTTCTTAGCACTAGAGGAAAGCCCCGTCTGAAGCCTGAGCATCCTTATGGCTTTGGCCACTGCAACAAAAGGAAAGAGTTCCAACATCCTTCGCTCAACTTAAAGCAGTTATTCTCAACCTTTGGTGCACACTGAAATCACCTAGGAAGATTTAAAAAACACTGATGCCTGGGTCCCACCCCCAGAGATTCTTGGAGTTAGGTCATTAGGCCACCCCCATCCCACCGCTGTCAAAAAGACTAGGTCTTGGGGGGGAAAATGGCCCCTTAACCAAGGTTAATCTGGCAAAACTGTTCATCTCCTCTGTAATTTTAAGCTGCCTAAAATTTGCTTGCAGAACATTCGAGAATGTTGAAAAGCCAAAAGAAAGAAAGGAAAACAAACCTTGCTGTACTAAAAAATGCAATATGCCCATCCCTGGATAGTCTCTGTGGTGAGAAGGGTGGAGTTCTGCCGACTGGTTTGCATAGTCAGGGGATCAACCCTGAATGGGTGGCAGGGGTTTATTCTACCCAACCCATCTAGCTTCTACACAGAGGAACAGAAACAAGAGGGAAGCTGCCAATTACAGTGGACATCCTATAGTTTTCATGTATTTTTTTTTTTTTCTTTTGAGATGGAGTTTCACTCTTGTTGCCCAGGCTGGAGTGCAACAACAGCACGATCTCGGCTCACTGCAACCTCTGCCTCCCGGGTTCAAGCAACTCTCCTGTCTCAGCCTCCCGAATAGCTGGTATTACAGGCATGCACCACCACGCCTGGCTAATTTTGTGTTTTTAGTAGAGACGGGGTTTCTTCATGTTAGTCAGGCTGATCTCGAACTCCCGACCTCAGGTGATTCACCCTCCTCGACTTCCCAAAGTGCTGGGATTATAGGCGTGAGCCACTGCCCCCGGCCTGCATGTATCTTTTAAATTTTGTAACCTATTTATGAAACTTTTGGCATTGATGTCATCATGGTATTCATGTTGTAATGCAACGTGCTTTTTGACTAACTTTATACCAAGAACATCTATGTATGTACATGTAGATAGATACAGATCTCATTCTTTGCCATAATAGCATAGTATTCCATTGTACAGATATGCTGGAATCTATTTGGCCAGCTCTCTATGTTCGTGCCCTTTGTTTTATCTATTTTTTGTTGTTGTTGTTGTTGAGACGGAGTCTCGCTCTGTCGCCCAGGCTGGAGTGCAGTGGCCGGATCTCAGCTCACTGCAAGCTCCGCCTCCCGGGTTCACGCCATTCTCCTGCCTCAGCCTCCGGAGTAGCTGGGACTACAGGCGCCCGCCACCTCGCCCGGCTAGTATTTTTTGTATTTTTTAGTAGAGACGGGGTTTCACCGTGTTAGCCAGGATGCTCTCGATCTCCTGACCTCGTGATCCGCCCATCTCGGCCTCCCAAAGTGCTAGGATTACAGGCTTGAGCCACCGCACCCGGCTGTTTTATCTATTTTTAAAACAAATTTGTTTTGTGCTTGTTGCCACACAGCCTAGGCAACAAGAGCAGTGGCTTACACCTGTAATCCAAGCACTTCAGGAGGCCAAAGGCAGAAAGGATCACTTGAGCCTAGAAGTTCAAGACTAGCCTGATTCTCCTGCCTCAGCCTCCCAAGTAGCTGGGAACTACAGGTGCACTCTACCACTTCTGGCTAATTTTTAAATTTTCAGTAAAGATGAGTTTTCACCATGTTGGCCAGGTTGGTCTCAAACTCCTGACCTCAGGTGATCCACCCACCTTGGCCCCACAAAGTGCTGGGATTACAGGTGTAAGCCATCACACCTGGCCAACATTCGAAACCATCCTGGCCAACATGGTGAAACCCCATCTCTACTAAAAATACAAAAATTACCCAGATGTGGTGGTGCATGCCTGTAGTCCCAGCTACTCGGGAGGCTGAGGCAGGAGAATCGCTTGAATCCAGGAGGCGGAGGTTGCAGTGAGCCGAGATCACACCATTGCACTCCAGCCTGGGCAACAAGAGCGAAACTCCATCTCAAAAACAAACAACAACAACAACAAATTTTTAATGTGTCACTGTTGTGTCTTCTAATAGGGAGACCCCGTCTCTACAAAACTGAAAATTAGCCAGGTGTGGTGGTGTGTGCCTGTAGTCCCAGCTACTTGGGAGGTGTGGTTGAGATGTTGGGGTGGGGTAATTTCATTGTTCGTTTTTAAGTAACCTATCGCGGTTTTTTCTTTCTAGAACCACTAAGATGGTTGTTTCTTATTTTGAAAGCCTGTTTTCCCTTTGACTTTTTTTTTTGGTCCTTCTTATTTCGGCAGCGTGGTGGTGTGGAGCATAGCTAAGAGAGATGCCATCTGCGGCAGCCCTGCAGCCGGCCTCAATGTTGGGAATGCCACCAATGTAATCTTCTCCAGGTGCCGCGATGAGATGTTTGTGACTGCTGGAAAGTACGTGTCTGCCTTCGGAGTTTTCAGAACTCAAACATTGCTTTATTTTCTTGCACAGAAAACGTGGTCATTTTGATCTGGGGGAACGTGTCTTTAGTCCTGGATAAATACCTTACATCATAGTTTTTGTGTTTTTGTACTCATTAAAAGTTCTCTTCACTGGAAGTATTTTAACTACAGTTATTTAAAAATTCTGTGATTACTGATGAAAAGATTTTGCTTACCTGCTTAACTGTTCTCAGGTTCTTGTTTGTGACAGGATTATCTCCAATCCATGCCCACAGAAATAATTTGCACAATTGCACAGATTCACCCACTGATTGATGTTTCTTTCCACCTGCTCTTGACTGGGGTCTCATGATCTGATAGTTTGCAAATGAATTCTGCCAGGAAGTTTCAGATGGTGAGACTGTTAGCCATATAAGATAATTACAGGCAGGATCAGCTTTAACCAGCTAATGATGACCTAGCTCAAAGTTTGAACAGAGGCCAGTATCTGCCTAAGGGAGGGAATAAATTAATTTACAGATGCACTAATTAGCACCCTGTTTGGAGGTTTTTTTTTTTTTTTTTTTTGGGGAGTGTTTTGCTGTGTCACCCAGGTTAGAGTGCAATGGCGTGGTCTTAGCTCACCGCAGCCTCCACCTAACAGCTTCAAGCGATTCTCCTGCCTCAGCTTCCCAAGTATCTGGGATAACAGGCACCTCATACCTGGCTAATTTTTGTATTTTTAGTAGAGACAGGGTTTCACCATGTTGGCCAGATTGGTCTCCAACTCCTGACCACAGACGCTTGTTTGGAGTTTGAAGGGAAGGTTAAACAAGAATTTTAAAAATCCTTTTTTTGGGGGGCTGAGCGCGGTGGCTCGTGCTTGTAATCCCAGCACTTTGAGAGGCCAAGGTGGGCGGATCACGAGGTCGGGAGATCGAGACCATCCTGGCTAACAGGGTGAAACCCCGTCTCTACTAAAATACAAAATTAGCCAGGTGTGGTGGCAGGCACCTGTAATCCCAGCTGCTCAGGAGGCTGAGGCAGGAGAATGGCCTGAACCCAGGAGGCAGAGCTTGCAGTGAGCCGAGATCGCACCACTGCACTGCAGCCTGGTGACAGAGCAAGAATTCGTCTAAAAATTCCTTTTTAAATGTTTATATACCAGTCCAAAGGGAAAGAAATCAGAAAATACAGAGTTGAAGTATGTGTTCGGTAGAGGTAGAACTATTTTTTTCAACCCATGTGTGGCCTCCCATCTGGGAAAGGTACACGTGCTTGGTTACCTCTCCAGCCAGAGAAGAGAATTTGTGCAGCTCCACATCTGTATTGTTTCCTGTCCCCGCTTTACGATATGCAACTTACATTTGCTCCATGGCTAATCTTGAGGAACGATTCATCCAGAGGAGAGGCCATGAAACTAATTGACCGGCATGAAATCCAGCCCCTACCAAGCAATCTAAAGCAACTGACCAGGGGCTGTGGCGGCGCTCTTCAACTTTGTTCAGGTTTGCAGAGCAATCTGGCTCAGCCAGGGTTTTATGGGGCTCTTTCTGTTCCTTAGCAACCCCTTCAGCAGCAGGCATGGGTCCATTCTGATGTCCATGAGCAACATTTCTTCAGGACTCAAAGCTTGAATTTTATACAAAAAAAGTTTTTTAGGACAATCTGCATTCTATGTCTGGCTTGATTTCATGTGACACTGAGAACTGAGAAAGTGAGCGTTCTTAAGTAAAATTTTTGACAGGGCACCTACGTATGCCGGGCTCTCTAACTTGGTCCCAATGCCATGTGTTCCACCATATTGTCCCCATGAGATAGCCTGCAAGTTTCAGTATTTCAGAATCCAAAGAACATCTACCAGGAAGACCATGAAAAAAGCTCTTTGTTTAAAAAAAAAAAAAGTTCAGTACATTTAAAATATGTCTGAGTACTTACTATATATATATAACTCTGGGAGCTAAAAAACAAAAAGAAAAACTATATATATGTATATAGACACACACATAGTTATGTATGTTTATATAGTTATATATGTATATGTTTGTGTATATAGATGTGTGTGTGTATATATACACGTATATACACATATATATACACATATATGTGTGTGTGCGTGTGTGTGTATATATATATATATACACATATAGAGAGAAATGGAGTCTCACACTGTCACCCAGGCTGGAGTGCAATGGCACGATCTCAGCTCACTGCAACCTCTGCCTCCTGGGTTCAAATAATTCTCCTGACTCAGCCTCCCAAGTAACTGGAATTACAGGTGCATGCTGCCACAGCTGGCTAATTTTTTTGTATTTTAGTAGAGATGGGATTTCACCATGTTGTCCAGGCTGGTCTTGAACTCCTGAGCTCAGGCAATCCACCTGCCTCAGCCTCCCAAAGGGCTAGGATTATAGGTGTCAGCCACTGCCCCCAGCCCAAAACTTGATATATTTTTAGATTATTAATCTTTTCTGCCTTAAAATATTAGCTGAAGTCTTTGACTGTGATGTTGGCCTTGAAATTTTTATACAATTATTAATTCAGATTAATCCAACATATAATGAGTCAATACCGACCATGGATCAAGTCCTGTGTTAGATGCCTATTTGATTTAGCTTTTAGTCGTTTGGTCTCATTTCTCTTTCCTTGAAGACAAGACTCCACACCACAGGTCTTCCCTTTAAAATTTTCCTTGCAACTCAATATCTCGAAAAAAAAACCACATTTAAACTTACTCCTCCTCCTGGTTTTTTTGCTTTGCTTTGTTTTCTTTTTTGAGACAGAGTTTTGCTCTTGTCACCCCGGCTGGAGTGCAATGGCACCATCTCGGCTCACTGCAACCTCCACCTCCCAGGTTCAAGCGATTCTCCTGCTTCAGCCTCCCGAGTAGCTGGGATTACAGGCACCCACCACCACACCTGGCTAATTTTTTATATTTTTAGTAGAGACAGAGTTTCACCATGTTGGCCAGGCTGGTCTCGAACTCCCGACCTCAGGTGATCCACCCACGTTTGCCTCTCAAAGTGTTGAGATTACAGGCGTGAGCCACTGTGCCCGGCCCTCCTCCTCCTGTTGAACTGAAATTTGGTGTCCTTTGACCAACATCTCCCTACTCTCCCACCCCCAGTCTCTGATAACCACCATTCTACTGTCTCATGAGTTAGGAGTTTTTATACTCCATAGCTGAATAAAGTCACACAGTGTTTGTTTTCCTGTGCTTGGCTTATTTCACTTAAAATAATGTCCATCAGGTTTGTCCATGTTGTCACAAATGACAGAATTTCTTTTCATCGTGTACATATACCACATTTTTAAAGTCCATCCATCTTTTGATGGACACAGGTTGTGGACATCATGGTGAGTATAGTTCATAATATATTGTATACTTGAAAATTCCTAACAGAATTAATTTTAAGTATTCTCACCACCAAAAAAAAAAGGGTAATTATACAAGGTAAGGCATATGTTCAATAGCTTGATTTTGCTATTCTACAATGTGTATATGTATATAAACCTCATGACGTACACTATAAATATATATTATTTTTACTTGTCAATTAGAAAGAAAGAAAAGAAGGCCAGGCGCGGTGGCTCATGCCTGTAATCCCAGCACTTTGGGAGGCCGAAGCGGGCAGATCATGAGGTCAACAGATTGAGATCATTCTGGCCAACATGGTGAAACCCTGTCTCTACTAAAAATACAAAAATTAGCCGGCCATGGTGGCGGGCACCTGTAGTTCCAGCTACTCAGGAGGCTGAGGCAGGAGAATGGCTTGAACCTGGGAGATGGAGGTTGCGGTGAGCCGAGATAGCACCACTGCACTCCAGCCTGGCGATAGAGCGAGGCTCTGTCTAAAACAAAAAAAAAAGAAAGAAAGAAAAGAAAAGAACAAAGAGGAAGAAATTTAGAAGCTCTGATTTGCTCTACCCTTGTTCTCATGCTTACATGTGTGTTTGTTTTCCGTAGAGTGGGGAGTGTGCACTTCAGAGTGAGAGGGAGATGGGTGTGAATTCCTGCTCTGCTGTGTTCGAGCTCCGCACTTTCTCATTTGGGAGGCAGGATCACAAAACCTGCCTCATGGTGTTGTTATGAGGATCGAATAAAAGATCTTTCATAGTGCACTAGGCCCTCACGAAGCCTCGAAAATGTTTAGATCTCTTCCCTTCAGTTTCAGGGATGAAGTGATTATTCAATGGGTGTCCATTTGATTGTGACTTTTTTTTTTTTTATAGTGGGACAATTCGAGTATGGGAACTGGATCTTCCAAATAGAAAAATCTGGCCAACTGAGTGCCAAACAGGACAGATGAAAAGAATAGTCATGAGTATTGGAGTAAGTATTAATCAAGTATTAAGTAACAATTAGCACACATTCCTGTTAGCAGTACTGACCAAGGTGTTTGTGTGTGCGTTCATGGGGCTGGGGATAGGAAGGTGGGGAATAGACATAGGGGGTGTTGATTGAAGAAGCTCACCTTGGCCAGGCACGGTGGCTCACACCTGTAATCCCAGCACTTTGGGAGGCCGAGGTGGGCGGATCACCTGAGCTCAGGAGTTCAAGACCAGCCTGACCAACATGGAGAAACCTCGTCTCTGCTAAAAATACAAAATTAGCTGGGCGTCGTGGTGCATTCCTATGATCCCAGCTACTCGGGAGGCTGAGGCGGGAGAATTGCTTGAACCTGGGAGGCGGAGGTTGCGGTGAGCCAAGATTGCGCCACTGCACTCCAGCCTAGGCAACAAGAGCCAAACTCTGTCTCCTGGCCAACATAGTGAAACCTTGTCTCTTCTAAAAATAAAAAATTTAGCCAGGTGTGGTGGTGGGTGCCTGCAATCCCAGCTTACTCAGGAGGTTGAGGCAAGAGAATTGCTTGAACCCAGGAGGCAGAAGTTGAGGTGAACTGGGATCACGCCACTGCGCTCCAGCCTGGGCAACAGAGTGACACTCTGTTTCAAAAAGAAGAAAAAGTTCACCTCTGCCACTCCCTTTAGGAGTCAGGGAAGAGTCACCTAGACACAGCACAGGTAAACCTTGTTTTACTGGAATCTAGGCTGTCATTAAACACCCAAAGCCTGCCTCACCTGGACGAAAGCACTGTAGCCCGCAGCACTCGAAGCCCACAGCACATTCCTATGTCACTGATGCTATTTCTGCTACTGAAAATACAGTTTCTGACCATGAAATCCATGGTTGAAATGCAATCTCTTCCATACAGAGAAATTATTAATATATTTTAAATGTGGATTTATATATTCAGGTTGTGTATTCCTTATCTGATATGCTTATAGCCAGAAGTGTTTTGAATTTTGGATTGTTTTCAGATTTTGGAGTATCTGCACTACACTTACCAGTTGAGCACCTCTAATCTGAAAATTCAAAATTTGAGATGTGCCAATGAGCATTTCCTTGGAGTGTCACATCAGCACTCAAACATTTCCGATTTTGGAGCATTTCAGATTTTAGATTTTTGGATTAAGGATACTCAGCCCGTATAACTTCATTCTCCATGGACTGATTCCTCTTGTTTAATGCATAGTCATTTTATGAATCTAGACTTTGGAAAATATGAGATAAAGCAAAGTTTTGGAGGAGCACACCTTTATCCTAGGAGCCCTTAAAAGATATCTCAAAAGTCTGAACTGACAGAGGATGCCTGTTAACATCAGACCCAGACAGACTTCAGGTGAAACGCACGGGCTAATTGGAGTCGGATATTTCCTCCCATCCTATGTGTAGCCCTAACCCTGCTCCCCTCAGTGGTTCTGACCCATCTTTGAGCCTGAGGAAATAGAAGCAGCCCTGAGCACCTTTGCAAGTCTTCCTGGGGTGCCAGAGGAACCTCATCCCATTCCTGAGGAGGGGTTCATGGGCATCACTGAGGACGTCCAGGTCTTCAAGTTTTATTTATTTATTTATTTTTCCTGAGACAGAGTTTTGCTCTTGTCGCCCAGGCTGGAGTGCAGTGGCCCAATCTCTGCTCACCGCAACCTCCACCTCCCGGGTTCAAGCGATTCTCCTGCCTCAGCCTCCCGAGCAGCTGGGATTACAGGCATGCGCCACTAAGCCCAGCTAATTTTGTATTTTTAGTAGAGACGGGGTTTCACCATGTTGGTCAGGCTGGTCTTGAACTCCTGAGCTCAGGTGATCTGCCCGCCTCGGCCTCCTAAAGTGCTGGGATTACAGGTGTGAGCCACCGAGCCTGGCCAAGATTTCTTTTTCTTGCTTCCTCAGATGGCCGACGATGATAGCTTTTTCTACCTTGGCACCACGACTGGAGATATTCTAAAAATGAACCCCAGGACTAAACTGCTGACAGATGCAGGGCCTGCGAAGGACAAATTCAGTTTGGTGAGTAGAGACCATCTACTGCCTGCCATTTCTCTCCCTTCACTAGCAGTATGTACCTTTTTTTTTTTTTCTTTTTTGAGACAGAGTCTTGTTCTGTCGCCCAGGCTGGAGTGCAGTGGCATGATCTTGGCTCACTGCAACTTCCGCCTCCCGGGTTCAAGCGATTGTCCTGCCTCAGCCTCTCAAGTAGCTGGGACTACAGGCGTGCACCACCACGCCCGACTAATTTTTGTATTTTTCAGTAGAGACAGGGTTTCATCATGTTGGCCAGGCTGGTCTTGAACTCCTGACCTCAGGTGATCCGCCCACCTTGGTCTCTCAAAGTGCTGGGATTAGAGGTGTGAGTCACCGCACCCGGCCAAAGCACACACTTTCTTAATGAAGAAAGAGTTTGTGGGAAAACATAAAAAGTCAGTGATGGACCCAAAGCCACATCTCAGTTTGCAAGTACATTGGCCAGTTCTCTATGCCCTCATCCCTGGTTTTTATTCAGGGTAAAGACATTTCTAGGTGTCCTGAATTAGAGAATCAGAACCGCATTTATGTTCACCTCTTCAAAGCATAGGGCCTGTTGCTTTGTGATTTTAAACCGCATTGGTTCCAGCCCCGTTGCCATACATAAGTGTGCTCTTTGATCTATAAAACTATATAAAAATTTTTGTCTACTCTACTAACTAGATCTTAGATTTTAGCTTCAGCTGACATTATAAGTCGCGAAAAAGACCTATAAATAGTCAACTGTTTATATTTACAGAATTCCTCGCAATTCTAGTTAAAAGGACAGTTAGAGACTTTGATGTTTACACCAAAATAAAAAGCTGCCATCAAAGGATCATTTTATATAATAAGTGCTGCTATTTCCAGCAGCCCAGAAACTTGCTAGGGCTGTTTCTACTAAACTTTGAATTTGAAAGCTTGTACCAGGTTCTGCACCTGCCTATCTCATTTCTGATAACAGAACAGATGGTTCTAACTAAGCTTTGATAGTTTTCCATGTAGCAGATATTTTCAAGAAACTTTGAAATACTGCACTGTGTTCCTGGGAAAATGTCAGAGTTTTCTTAGTCATATAATCATTTAATATTCAAGCATTCAAGGAGATACATAAAAAGAGGGAAAAACTATAAGTAGAGAAGAGTTAAGAAATAATTCTACAAGAGATTGAAGTGTAGCTTTTCGAGTGTGTTTTTTCTAATTCTTTTTAGGATAGGAATTGTTTTTTATTATTATACTTTAAGTTCTGGGATACATGTGCAGAACGTGCAGGTTTGTTACGTAAGTATACATGTGCCATGGTGGTTTGCTGCACCCATCAACCCGTCGTCTACATTAGGTATTTCTCCTAATGCTATCCCTCTTCTAGCCCCCAACCCCCGACAGGCCCCAGTATGTGATCTTCCCCTCCCTGTGTCCATGTGTTCTCGTTGTTCAGCTCCCACTTATGAGTGAGAACATGTGGTGTTTGGTTTTCTGTTCCTGTGTTAGTTTGCTGAGAATGATGGTTTCCAGCTTCATCCATGTCCCTGCAAAGGACATGAACTTATCCTTTTTTATGGCTGCATAGTAGTCCATGGTGTATATGTGCCATATTTTTTTCTTTCTATCCAGTCTATCATTGATGGGCATTTGGGTTGGTTCCAAGTCTTTGCTATTGTGAGTAGTGCCACAATAAACATACCTGTGCATGTAGAATGATTTATAATCCTTTGGGTATATACCTAGTAATAGGATTCCTGGGTCAAATGGTATTTCTGGTTCTAGACCCTTGAGGAATCACCACACCGTCTTCCACAATGGTTGGACTAATTTACACTCCCACCAACAGTGTAAAAGTGTTCCTATTTCTCCACATCCTCTCCAGCATCTGTTGTTTCCTGACTTTTTAATGATCGCCATTCTAACTGGTGTGAGATGGTATCTCACTGTGGTTTGGATTTGCATTTCTCTAATGACCAGTGATGATGAGCTTTTTTTCATATGTTTTTTGGCCGCATAAATGTCTTCTTTTGCAAATTGTCTGTTCATATAGGATAGGAATTCTAATATATTAACCAAATAAAAACAAAGCACATCAGGTTAAGCAGAGCAAGTCTTAGAGGCCTGCCAGTGCCAACTCCTGAGATGCCACCAAAGGGCTCCATATAACACTACCTGAAAACTACTGGATTTTTTGTTTTGCTTTGTTTTCCTAGCACTTGGGAACTAAATATCTCTCTAGCAAAGATGCTGGCTGTCTTAGAGTTTCTCAAACCTTTGGCACTTAAGTCACCTGTGGATGCTGAAATTCTTAACCATGCAGGTCTGATGGTCAACTCCACAAGGCAATGGTTCCAAGACACCTTTTCCATGGGTGAAAAGAAAATAATTCCTGCGGGATGAAGGGATAAGAGGTGTCATTGAAGATGTTTGGTTTCAATATCAAGTGATCTTACACACTTTGAAACTCTGCTTAAATATTTGTTCAGGCCAGGCCGGTGGCTCACACCTGTAATCCCAGTACTCTGGGAGGTCGAGGTGGGCAGAGTGCTTGAGTCCAGGAGTTCAAGTCCAGCCTGGGTGACATGGTGAAACCCCCTCTCTACAAAAAATGTGAAAATTAGCTGGGCATGGTGGAGCATGCCTGTAGTCCCAGCTACTCAGGAGGCTGGGGCAGAGGATGTGGTGAGCTGAGATTAAGCCACTGCACTCTAACCTGTGTGACAGAGTGAGACCCTGTCTCAAATAAATAAATAAAAATTTCTTTATGGTTAGAAAGGCAAATAATTGGAAAGGTTTAAAACTGACCTGTTATNGAGAGAACTTTGTTTTGTGACTCATGTATCCTAAGCACTTAGTCCCCAGCACAGAGTCACTGCAATAAATATTTGTTGAGTGAGAGGCCAGGCATGGTGGTTCACACCTGTAATCCCAGCACTTTGAGAGGCCAAGTCAGGCAGATCACTTGAAACCAGGAGTTAAGAGCAGTCTAGCCAACATGGTGAAACCCCATCTCTACTAAAAATACAAAAATTAGCCAGGTATGGTGGCGTGTGCCTGTAATCCCAGCTACTTGGAAGGCTGAGGCAGGCGAATCACTTGAGTCTGGGAGGTGGAGGCTGCAGTAACCAAGATCATGTCACTGCACTCCAGCCTGGGCAACAGAGTGAGATCCTGTGTCAAACAAAAAAAAAAGAAAACAAAAACAAAAAAAAAACCTTAAACTAAAATTGACCTATTAGGCATACAGTACTAAAACGAAGATGATGATGATGACAATGATAATAAAAGTACATGCTGTATAAGATCTGTGTGAGGAAAACTATAAAACTGTGACAAAATAAATCAAGTAAGAACTAAATATGTATTTCTTCTTTTCTTTTTCTTTCTTTCTTTTTTTTTTTTTTTTTTTTTTTTTTTTTTTTTTTTTTGGAACAGAGTCTCGCTCTGTCGCCCAGGCTGGAGTGCAGTGGCGCCATCTCGGCTCACTGCAAGCTCTGCCTCCTGGGTTCACGCCATTCTCCTGCCTCAGCCTCCCGAGTAGCTGGGACTACAGGCACCCGCCACCACGCCCGGCTAATGTTTTGTGTTTTTAGTAGAGATGGAGTTTCACTGTGTTAGCCAGGATGGTCTCGATCTCCTGAGCTTGTGATCTGCCTGCCTCGGCCTCTCAAAATGCTGGGATTACAGGTGTGAGCCACTGCACCTGGCCCTAAGTAGATATTTCATGTTCATGGATAGGAAGACTCAATATTGTCGAGATATGAGTTCTTAATTTGAACTATGGATTTAATGTAATCCCAATAAACATCCCAGCAAGTTATTTTGTGGCTATAGACAAACTGATTCTACAGTTTACACAGAGGGGCAAAAGCCTCAGAGCAGAAAGCACACTATTGATACCTCATGTAGATGACGGGTTGATGGGTGCAGCAATCCACCATGGCACGTGTATACCTATGTCACAAACCTGCATGTTCTGCACATGTATCCCAGAACTTAAAGTATAATTTTTTAAAAAAGAAAGCACAGTATTGAAGAAGAACAGTTGGAGGAGTGACACTACCAGATTTCAAGACTTGCCAGAAAACTACAGTAATTAAGACAGTGTAGTGTTGGTGAAAGAATAAATAAATGGATCAATGGGACAGAATAGAGAGCCCAAAAAGGAATTCACATAAATATAGTCAACTGATCTTTGGTGAATGAGCAAAGCAAATACAATGGAAAAAAGATAGTCTTTTTAATAAATACTGCTCAACAACTGGAAAACAAAAAAAAATTTAAAAAAGCCTGGATACAGACCTTATACCTCTCACAAAAATTAACTCAACATGGATTATAGACCTAAAACACAAAACACTAAAACTCCTGAAAGATAAAATCCAGAAGACCTAAGGTTTGATGATAACTTTTAGCTATAATAACAAAGACATGGCCCATGAAAGAAAGAATTGAAAAGCTGGACTTTCTTAAAATCAAAAATTCTTCTGGATGAAAGACACTGTCAAGAGAATGAAAAAGAAAGATACGGAGTGAGAGAAAGTATTGGCAAAAGACATACCTGAATAAGGACTGTTACCCAAAATATACAGATAACCTTTTTTTTTTTTTTCTTTTTTTTGAGATGCAGTCTCACTCTGTCGCCCAGGCTGGAGTGCAGTGGGGTGATCTCGGCTCACTGCAAGCTCCACCTCCCGGGTTCATGCCATTCTCCTTCCTCGGCCTCCCGAGTAGCTGGGACTACAGGTGCCTGCCACCGTGTGTGGCTAATTTTTTTTTTTTTTTTTTTTTCGTAGAGACAGGGTTTCACCGTGTTAGCCAGGATGGTCTCGATCTCCAGACCTCGTGATCCACCCGCCTCAGCCTCCCAAAGTGCTGGGATCACAGGCGTGAGCCACCACGCCCGGCCTATACAGAGAACTTTTAAAACTCAACAATAAGAAATGAGCCAAAGACCTCAACTGCCACCTTACCTAAAGAAGATATACAGATGGTGGCCGGGCACGGTGGCAGCTCACTCCTGTAATCTCAGCACTTTGGGAGGCAGAGGTGGGCGGATCACTTGAGGTCAGGAGTTTAAGACCAGCGGGGTCAACGTGGTGAAACCCGTCTCTACTGAAAACACAAAAATTAGCTGAGTGTGGTGGTGCGAGCCTGCAATCCCAGCTACTAGGGAGGCTGAGGCAGGAGAATCACTTGAACCCAGGAGGTGGAGGTTGCAGTGAGCTGAGATTGCGCCACTGCACTCCAGCCTGTGGGACAGAGCAAGACTCTGTCTCAAAAAGAAAAGAAGATATACAGATGGTAAGTAGGCATATGGAAAGATACTCTACATCTTATATCAGCCGGGAAATGTCATTAAAACAGCAGTGAGACACCACTACATACCTTTTCAAATGGCCAAAATCCAGAACACTCACAACACCTAATATTGACAGAGACGGAAAGCAATAAGTACTATTGTTCATTGCTGATGGGAATGCAAAATAGTATGGCCACTGTGGAAGATAGTTCGGTGGTTTCTTGCAGAATTAAACATACTCTTACCATGTAATCCAGCAATTACACTCCTTGCTATTTACCCAAAGGAGTTAAAAACTTACGTTCACACAAGAACCTGCACACAGACGTTTATAGAAGCTTTATCCATGGTTGCCAAAACTTGGAAGCAACCAAGATGTCCTTCAGTAAGTAAAGGGATGCATAAACGGTGATACATCCAAACATTGGAATATTAATCAGTACTAAAAAGAAATGAGCTATAAAGTCAGGAAAAGACTTTATAGGAAAAGAAGGAAACTGAGATGCACATTACTGAGTGAAAGATGCCGGTCTGAAAAGACTACACACCATTTGATTCTAACTATATGACATTCTGGAAAAGGCAAAATTAAGGAGACAATGAAAAGATCAGGATAGGCACGGTGGCTGACGCCTGTAATCCCAACACTTTGGGAGGCCGAGGTGGGTGGATCACGAGGTCAAGAGATCGAGACCATCCTGGCCAACATGGTAAAACTCCATCTCTACCAAAAATACAAAAATTAGCCAGGCGTGGTGGCGTGTGCCTATGATCCCAGCTACTCAGGAGGCTGAGGCAGGAGAATTGCTTGAACTCGGGAAGTGGAGGTTGCATTGAGCTGAGATCGCACCACTGTACTTCAGCCTGGTGACAGAGTGAGACTCCATCTTAAAAAAAAAAAAAAAAAAGATCAGTGCTTGCCATGGGTTAGTGGGGAGGGAGGGTGAATAGGTAAAACACAGAGGATGTTTTGGATGGTGAAACTATTCTGTATGACACTATAATGGTAAATATATGTGGCTATTAATTTGTCCCAACCCAGAGAGTATGCAGTGGCAAGAGGGAACCCTAATGTACACAATGGGTTGTGGGTGATAATGATGTGTCCACGTAGGTTTATTAGCTGTCATGTATCTACTCTGCTGGAAGATATTGATAATGGGAGAGGCTGTTTAACTGTGGGGTAACGAAGTATTGGGGAAACCTCGAATACTTGTATCTTCTGTTTAATTTTGCTGTGCACCTAAAACTGCTCTAAAAAAAATAGCCTAGTAAAAACAAAAATAGGCCAGGCAAGGTGGCTCATGCCTGTAATCTTAGTGCTCTGGGAGGCCAAGGCAGGAGGATCACTTGAGGCTGGAGTTTGAGGCCAGCCTGGGCAGCATAGAAAGACCCTATGTCTACGAAAAGTTTTTAAAAATTAGCCGTCATGGTAGCATACATCTATAGTTCTGGCTACTGGGGAGGCTAAGGCAGGAGAATTGCTTCATCCCGGGAGTTCGTGGTTACAGTGAGCTGTGGTTGTGTCACTACACTCCAGCCTGGGTGGTAGAGACCCCGTCTCCAAAGTACACACACACACACACACACACACACACACACACACGAACGTGCAAACAAAAAAAAATGATGTGTCAATAAATGCTGCTGTGTCAGACATGGTGCAAAACCCCTTCCTTACATGATCTCATTCGATCCTCATAAACGCCTAATGAGATAGGTACCATTTTCATCCCTGCTTTACAGATAGGAAGACTGAGGTTCATACCATTGGAGATCTCCTGGCTTGCAAGTAGTAGAGCTGAGATTTCAACCCAGGCCGACTGGCTCCAGAACCCGTGCACTTGAATGACATCAGCTGTAGTTTTAAAAAGTTTATTTAGAAATCACACATATGTAGCTTCGAGGCTCTGTTGAACTCTTTACCCCTTGCATCCCCAAGTCCCCAAATAAATGCTACAAAGATTCACTCCAGGTTGTTCCCTCATAGGCTGAGCCTTCATCCTGTCGTCCTGCTGAGGCACTTTGGAAGTTAGGGGTGAGGAGTGGAAGCTGGGGAGCATATAATTCTGGTCCTCGCCTTCACGTTCTCGAGCCTTGGTTTCTCTTCTCAGTCACAAAATGTCTTTTGAGCCACAACAGGCTAAATTCAGTTTAAAGTAATTTGAAAGAGCATGATATTTGTTTTATAATATTCAAAATTCATTAAGACACAAACCTATACAGTCACTAGCTATATTGAACGTTTTAAAATCGAATGTTGTGGCCGAGTGTGGTGGCTCATGCCTGTAATCCCATCACTTTGGGAAGCTGAGGCAGGAGGATCCCTTCAAGTGAGGAGTTCGAGACCAGCCTGGCCAACATGGCGAAACCCCATCTCTACTGAAAATACAAAAATTGGCTGGGCACAGTGGCTCACACCTGTAATCCCAGCACTTTGGGAGGCCAAGGCAGGTGGATCACGAGGTCAGGAGATCGAGACCATCCTGGCTAACACGGTGAAACCCCATCTCTACTAAAAAGATACAAAAAATTAGCTGGGTGTGGTGGCGGGCGCCTGTAGTCCCAGCTACTTGGGAGGCTGAGGCAGGAGAATGGCATGAACCCGGGAGGCAGA
The DNA here is from genome assembly GCF_001698545.2 of Rhinopithecus bieti. Classification (NCBI taxonomy): domain Eukaryota; kingdom Metazoa; phylum Chordata; class Mammalia; order Primates; family Cercopithecidae; genus Rhinopithecus; species Rhinopithecus bieti. The sequence goes on along the minus strand of NW_016813959.1, from coordinate 2,464,886 downwards.
GCTTGCAGTGAGCCAAGACAGGCCTGGGCGACAGAGCGAGACTCCGATTCAAAAAAAAAAAAACAAAAGAAAAAAGAAAATACAAAAATTAACCAGGCATGATGGCGCCTGCCTGTAATCCCAGCTACTCTGGTGGCTGAGTCACGAGAATCGCTTAAACCCAGGAGGCAGAGGTTGCAGTGAGTTGAGATCATGCCACTGCACTCCAGTCTGAGTGACAGAGGGAGACTCTGTCTCAATAAAACAATAATGATAACAAATAAATAAAATGTTGCTCATGCACATTTTAAAATTAGAACTTCACAGTGGATGCTATAAAACAACCATCATACATCATCAAACTTTTTCTTTGGAGTGAGTAGTGGGGGGCACCCCAACCTTTGAAAAGCACTTTAAATTTTAAATATGTTTCCCCCTTTTACGTAGTCCATGTTGTAGTTCAGATAATACAGTCACCAAACAATAAGGAGTCTTTTGTGCTTTCTTGGGATGTTAAATATGGTCCCTTTGCATTTGTAAGAATTAAGTTCTGGTGAAAACAGTGGCAGCTGAGAGACTAGCATTGCTGAGGTTATGCTTATACCTTCTCTTGGCCATATTTGAGTGGATGTAAAAGTGTTCATTTTTAAAATATTCAAAATGCACCGGAGGTTTTAGGGAGGAAGGATGATGAAGCCTGTTTGCATCCTGCAGGCCCAGGAGGGTTACTTCCTGGCAAGTGAGCTCAGTGTTGGCATTGAATTCCCTTGGTCAGCCTGGGGGTGCATCGTGAGCAGAACCTTCAAGAACGTCCTCCAGGCAATGTGTGCGGCACTGGCATGACTTTGGCCATCTTTTAAATTCATCTTTCATTTAGCCGTTTTCTTTTTTTTTTTTTTTATTAACATTTGAATTTTTTTAATTGCCATAGGTTTTTGGGGAACAGGTGGTTATTGGTTACATGAGTAAATTCTTTAGTGGTAATTTGTGAGATTTTGGTGCCTTTTTCTTAACACTGTTTCTCCCCCCAGGGAGTGTCAGCTATCAGGTGCCTGAAGATGGGGGGTTTGTTGGTGGGCTCTGGAGCCGGACTGCTGGTCTTCTGTAAAAGCCCTAGCTACAAACCCATCAAGTAAGTTCTGGGCCTCACAGAGTGGGGCTGGGTAGAGACCCACTAAAGGGAGGTTTGCTTAAAGCCAGCAACTCGATGCTATTGGCAAAGTGATATTTGGTTAAAAAATTTCATCTTGCTGTTAGAATGAGTAGTTGGAATCACAATAGATGGTGGCTTCTTTGCCAATGAAAAGACAAAAGCTTATGTTGAATCAAACCAAAGTAGTCCACTATTATCCAGAGGGACACTGCCCATTTAATAAATACATAAGTTTGTATTTAGCTAATACATTGAGCCGTGATGAAAGGAATGGGATGTTATAAACTTATCCAACAAATAACCCCCAATGTTAAATGTTCAAAACTGGTTAATTCAATGAAATTTATTATGCAGTGGGTACCTATTATGTGCAAAGCTTTGTGTTAGTCGTGCATTTGAATACAATTTATAATAGAAATAGCCTACATTCACCAGCCATTTATATATGCCAGATACTGTGTTATGTACATTTCTTGGCTCATTTAATCAAAATAAAATGAAACAAAACCTTATGTATTGCCATTAACAAGTACTTATTCAGCACCTCCTCCAACCAAACCAATGTATTAGATGCTATTAATAAAATAAAGAAACGTAAGCTATGGTCTTTGTCCTCCCAGAACGTACAGACTTGTTTGGGGATAAGGTATATACACATGAAAGAAGTCACTACCAGACAAGATAGTATATTAGCACATGGTCCAGATAAAGTGAAATGTATTATGAATGTTGTAGAGATCAGAGAAGAGGATGACCTTCTTGGGATGGAGAGATCAGGGAGGACAATTCATAGAGGGATGGGCTTAAAACCAGATACCCCACACATGCTCTGTATGGCCTCTGCTACCTCCCGGGAGGCCAGGGGTAGTTGCATACACATTGTAGAAATGAGCATCAGCTGTCTTCATTCAAAGAAATCTGTGTTGAACATTCATGGTGTACCACGCACCATTCTAGGCGCTTAGGATATCTCAGTGAATAAAACAAAAAAGACGAAAAAAAAAAAAAAATCCCTGCCCTCGTGGAGCTTACATTCTAGCAGGAAGGAAAAGGCAATAAATAAGGAACAAAATAAACACGGAAGGTATATAGTATTAGAGGGTGACAAATACAATGGAGAAAAATGAATTAGGATGTAGAGTAAGGGGATTACAGTTTGAATAGAAGCAGGGAGGCCAGGTGCAGTGGTTCACACCTGTAATTCCAGCACTTTGGGAGGTCGAGGCAAGTGGATTGCTTGAGCCCAGGAGTTCCAGACCAGCCTGGAAACACAGTGAAACCTCATTTCTACAAAAAATACAAAATTTAGCCAGATGTGGTGGCACACACCTGTAGTCCCAGCTACTCAGGAGGCTGAAGCAGGAGGATTGATTGAGGTTGATCAATCAACCTCAAGGTTGAGGCTGGAGTGAGCCATGATTGCAGCACTGCACTCAGCCTGGGTGACAGAGCGAGACCTTGTCTCAATTTTTTTGTTTAAATAAAAAAGCAGTGTATACTTTGCCATTTTAAATTCAGTGGTCAAGGTAGGGCTTATTGAGAATGTTTTGGACCAGTTTCACGCCTGTATGAAGGGGAATGAGGGAGGGAGGAGACTTTAGAACAATATTGGAAGCCTTCCAGGTTATTATACATGTTCAAGTTTGAAAGCCACAGCCCCAGAGAATGCTGGGAGCAGCATTTCATCAGGAGCCTGGTGCCTGGACAACCTCATGGAATAGACACTTATAAAACCTGGAATCTGATTTCTGGATAGAGAGAGACAGACAGAGAGAGAGAGGCAGAGAAAGAAAGAGAGAGAGAGAGAGAGAGAGAGAGAGAGAGAGAGAGATCCTCTCTTAATTTACAACCGAACCTGAATCCTAATACAGGTGAGGTGGGGAAGAGGAATCGGATGAGAAACTTAACCTTAAGAAAGCAAAAACCAGGAGAGGAAAGAAATAACATTCAAGTATATCAGTAATACAAGATGCAAGAAATAAAATCAAGTAAAAAAAACCTATGTTGGGTTGTCTCTGGATGTATGAAGTAGATATAGAAAATTAACCCTCTAGTTTTTTTAACCCCTCATTTTCAATGTGCATATGATCCCATTATGATGAAGATAAACTCCAACTAATTATTACAAGGTTTGTGCCATCACTGTTTCCAAAATAACCCTGTGTGACAGTGCGGACTTAAATCAGATGCGATTTCCACCTCCTGGGCTTTTTGTAGATTGAAAAGGCAGCTCACATAAGAAGTCATGGAGACTAGGAAGAGGTATGACCAAAACGGGCTGCTCCAGTGCCAAGATCTGTCCTTTCTCTTTCCTTTTTTTTTGAGACGGAGTCTCACTCTGTCACCCAGGCTGGAGTGCAGTGGCGCGATCTCGGCTCACTGCAACCTCTGCCTACAGGATTCAAGCGATTCTCCTGCCTCAGCCTCCCGAGTAGCTGAGATTACAGGCGCCTGCCACCATACCCAGCTAATTTTTTTATATTTTTAGTAGAGACGGGGTTTCATCATGTTGGCTAGGCAGGTCTCAAACTCATGACCTCAGGTGATCTGCCTGTCTCAGCCTCCCAAAGTGCTAGGATTATAGGCATGAGCCACCGCGCCCAGCCTGTTCTTCCCCTTTTATCCCTAGGCTTCACTTTGTCTTCTGAAGTTCCCAGATGCCAGTAGCCAGTATTTCTTGAGGTTGTCATCTGTAGGCTAGCATACCTTACCTTTGCTGCAACCCCTGTAAAGGAGGAATTATTCTGTGGTTGAGTAAACTGAGGTCAGAGGTTTCTGACAACTTGCCCAGAGTCACAGACCTCTAGTTAGTGCAGGAATTGGGATTTAACTTGTCTTCCCTTCTCCATTAACTGTTCTGTGTCCCACCTAATAAACCTCTAAAACAGTGCATTTCCCATGCTGGCTTCCTGCACAAGAACCCGCGTTAAATTCTTCATTGTCAAAACTACATTACTTACAGAGAGAGGTTGTATTCCTAGGGCCTCATTCATTGATATGCTTTTTTTTTTTTTTTTTTCTTAATTCATACTCATTATAAAGGGAAGAGGGAGAAATCTGAAATGTAGAAGAGGAGAAACCAACTCCTAAAGGTTCTGGCAAAGACAACCGCTACTTCTCTCTCTCTCTCTCTCTCTCTCTCTCTCTCTTCCTTTCTTTTGACAGAGTCTCACTCTGTCACCCAGGATGGAGGACAGGGATGAGATTGTGGCTCACTGCAGCCTCCAACTCCTGGGCGCAAGTGACCCTTCTACCTCAGACTCCCAAGTAGCTGGGACTATAGGTGCGCACCGCCACACCTGGCTAATTTACTTTATTTTATTTTTTATTTTTAGAGACAGGGTCTTGCCATGTTGCCCAGGCTAGTCTCAAACTCCTGGCCTCAAGTGGTCATCCTTGCCTAGGCCTCCCAAAGTGCTGGGATTACAGGCATGAACCCTGTACAAGCTCTGAAATGATTTTACTTATAAATAAAATTTCGTATTCTATTTTTTTTTACTTAATGCAAACATCATAAACATTTTCAGTATTCAGATGTAATCTTTTTATTATGGTAACATATACACATACTACATAATCTTTTAAACTTGTTTTTAGGCAAATATTCTATGAAGCTGATGTTCCAAAGATCATTTAACTATTCCATTACGACTGGCTATCTAGGTTGTCTCCAACCTTTTACACTTTCAGATAGGGTTATCATAGCATCCTTTGATGTAAAGCATCTTCCCCCTGATTTTAGGATTATTTTTCAGAAGTGGTATTAATAAAGGGGTTAGTTGCTGTGGTCAGTTGTACCCATAGACCTGCCTGGAATATTCCCTCTACCCAAATCCTGCCTGTGTTGCACAACCCATGTCAAAATGTTGTCTCACTGAAGAATCTTCCCTGACTACTTTAACCTATGCTGACCTCTGGCTTTGCTGTTCATGTGTCCACCAACTTGTGAGTAACTCCTGCCTTTTCAACTGTGTCACTTCTGTGAGGGCAGGTCTGAAATTACATGCCTGATTTGTATCCTCTGCCATGCTTCAGATGACTCATAACCACTTACTGGTTGAGTGGGTCTCCTTTACCTTTGTGCTTCTCCCTAAAGGAAGATGCAGTTGCAAGGCCGCATCACTTCGATCACACTGCGAGGAGAAGGACACCAGTTTTTCGTAGGAACAGAAGAATCGCACATTTATCGTGTCAGCTTCACGGATTTCAAAGAGACGCTCATAGCGACTTGTCACTTTGAAGCTGTGGAGGATATTGTCTTTCCATTGTGAGTAGAAGAGAAAAAGAAGAATGTGGAGATTTGGTGCGGTATGCAAGGGCATTTAATTTTATGAATGCATTTTCAATATCAATTAACACAGTTACAATTTTTTCTCCTTAAATTTTTCTAATGTGATGAATTATTTTCATAGACTTTCCATTGTCTTCGCCATGCAATTATATTAGCTTTCCAATTCAAATTTGGGTTTCTTTAGAATACTGACTTTTCTAATCCAACCCCTCCTGGAAAGGGTAAGTACCTGGCAAAACCTTTCTGTTTTCCTAATGCCATCCAGAAAAAGCTTAGTACAGGCAGTCCCTGACTTATGATTTTTTTATTTTATGATGGTATAAAAGTAAACTGTATTCAGTAGAAACGATATTTCAAGTACCCATACAACTATTTTGTTTTTCCCTTTCAGTACAGTATTCAATAAATTACATGAGATATTCAACACTTTATTATAAAATAGGCTTTGTGTTAGATGAGTTTGCCCAGCTATAGGCTAATGGAAGTGTTCTGGGTATGTTTAAGGTGGGCTGGGCTAAGCTAGGATGTTCAGTAGTTGGGTGTATTAAATGCATTTTCAACTTAGGATATTTTCAATTACATTGGGTGTATCAGGCATGTAGCCCCATCTTAAGACAAGAAGTATCTGTGGTACCTGTTTTAAAACTTCTTTCCTGTCATTTGTTTGTACCTCTTGAGGTCTTCTAGATTTGGCAGGCTTCATGGTGGTGTTCATTAGGAGGGCTTCTGGATCTAGTTACCGTATTTCTTGGTAAATCTCACCCAGCACAAGTAAAACAAATAACTATTGGCAGTTTTGGTATCAAAAGGAGCTTCAGTCATATGTTCCAGTACTTGATTTTGTAACACATTTTGTCTTTGGCGAGATTCATTTCATGAAGTTGGTCAGTTTTTGATCTAAACATCCTCAGTACTTAGCTTGAATTTATAATATTCAACTTTCAGCAAGACTTATATTCAGACCTCAGTTTTGTTTTGTTTTGTTTTGTTTTGAGACGAAGCCTTGCTCTGTCACCCAGGCTGGAGTGCAATGGCGGAATCTCGACTCACTGCAACCTCCGCCTCCAGGATTCAAGTGAGTCTCCTGTCTCAGCCTCCTAAGTAGCTAGGATTACAGGCATGCGCCACCACACCCAGCTATTTTTTTATATTTTTGGTAGAGATGGGGTTTCACCTTGTTGGCCAGGCTGGTCTTGAACTCCTGACTTCAAGTGATCCACCCGCTTCGGCCTCCCAGGGTGCTGGGATTACAGGCGTGAGCCAACGCGCCCAGCCTCAGACCTCAGTTTTTGAGATCTTGAGCTGTGGTTTTGGTTCCCTGAATCCCTGTGATTAGGTCTTTCCACGTATTTCCAACAGTGAAAATGGCTCGTGCTTTCCCATTAGGTGAATCTTTATTTGCAAGTTGGTTGTTTTCTTTTGGTCTCACCTTTTCCCCTCTTTTTTTTTTTTTTTTTTTTTTCATAAGCAGTTTAGTAGAATTAATCTGTAAAATTGTTTGGCCCTGGTGCTTTTTTTAAGGATAAATTTTAAACTATCTTTTCAATTGCTTATATAGGTATTGATCTGTTTGGGTTTTGCACCTCTTTCTTTTGCGTTTACTTTTCTCTCTCCTTCCTTTCTTCCTTCCTTCCTTCCTTCCTTCCTTCCTTCCTTCCTTCCTTCCTTCTCTCTTTCTCTCTTTCTTTCTTTCACTGAGTCTTGCTCTGTTACCATGCTGGAGTGAAGTGGCGTCATCTCGGCTCACTGTAACCTCCGCCTCCAGGGTTCAAGCGATTCTCTTGCCTCAGTCTCCTGGGTAGCTGGGATTACAGGCGTGTGCCACCATGCCCAGCTAATTTTTATATTTTTAGTAGAGATGGGGTTTCACTATGTTGGCCAGGCTGGTCATGAGCTCCTGACCTCAGGTAATCCACCCACCTCGGCCTCCCAAAGTGCTGAGACTACAGGTGTGAGCCACCACGCCTGGCCTCTCAAAATATTTCCCTTGCCATCAATTTTACTTAGTCTGATATTAAGATTACCACATCTTAATTCTTTTAAAATAACATTTACTAATTAGCTATTTTTGCTATACTGTAATAAATGAATTCACTGGAAAACCTAAACTTCGTATACTAAAACAACAACAACAACAACAAAAGGACTTCTGGGAAAAATTGAATTAGGCCACGATTTCTCAACCTCAGCACTACTGACATTTTGAGTTAGATAACTTGGTATTGTGGATGCTGTTCTATGCGTTAAAGGACGTTTGGCAGTATCCCTGGCCTCTACACATCAGATGCGAGTAGCAGCTCCTTCTCTGCAATTATGACAACCAAAAAACATCCCCAGACCTTGCCAAACTTCCCCTGGTGGTAAAATTACCCCTAGCTGAGAATCACTGTGGTTAGGCCAGACCTCTTCACACTGATGCAATTTTGTAATCAGAGCACCAACAAACCAGTCACAATTTTAATAAAATATTAGCACAGTTAGAAAGGGTTTATTAACTTCCTAATAAGTAAAGAAATACTGCAGTAAATATAGGACTTCACTTTTCAATAAGTAAGGTAACTTTCTAAAAGGAGATTTAAAAAGACTTGAGGCTGCTGAGTTGTGGAGATGAACTAAACTAAGAGGAAGAACATACACTAAATGTATGGTACTGCTTTCTTCCTTTACTTGCTAATTTAGTTGTGTTAATGTTCTTTGTTTTCAGTTGCTATTACTTTATATACCAAAGCATTATTATACTGAGATAAATAATGCATGAACCAATGAAACTTCTGTAATAGTCTATTAAGTTGGTGCAAAAATAATTGCGGTTTTACTATCATTTGCCTTTTTACCAATTGCATGTAAGCTAATATTCATTATAGAAACGTGCATTGTAGCAAAAGAGAGTGTATTGTCTTTTTTCCAACTCTTTATTTTCAACCTATCCGTGTTTAGTTTTAGGTAAGTCTTAGTCTTTTAATAGAATTTAATTCATTCATACTTATTACTATCTGATAAGTTTATAGATTTTTCTATTTAATGTGTTTACTTTTTCTGTCTTTTCTTGTAGTCATCATGTTTTATTTGGTTCTGTTTTAACCTTTGCTGCGTACAACTTGGAAACTATCTACTTTATTTGTATTCATTTAGTAGTTACCCTTGAATTTTCTTGTTTGTTTGTTTTGTTTTGTTTTGTTTTTAGGAGATAAGGTCTTGCGCTGTCACCCAGGCTAGAGCACAGTGATGCAATCATAGCTAAATGCAACCTAGAACTCCTGGGGTTAAGCAATCCTCCTGCCTTAACCTCTGGTCTGGAGTAGCTGGGACTGTGGGCGTGCACCACCATGCCCAGCTAATTAAAAAAAAAAAAAAAAATTTTTTTTTTTTTTTCCAGAAACAGGGAAAAAAAAAACAGGGAAAATCAACAGGCTATGTTGCCCAAGTTGATTTCCAACTGCCATCCTCAAGCACTCCTCCTACCTTGGCCTCCCAGAGCACAGGCCTCTCAGATTATAGCAAGAACCACTGCAGTCAACCTCTAAATTTTTAATATACTTATTTAAATATAGTTTTTTATGGAAGACTACAGTTAACCAATGTTTGTATCCAATCTGCCAAAAAGGCAAGAGTCTCAGCACATTTTTATTTTCACATGTCCTATGTTGAAATTATTTGGAATTCTAGATCTTTGATTTTATCAGTCTGTCTCTCTCTCTCTTTTTTTTAAACACATCAATCCCCTTGGATTCTTTTTTTTTTTTTTTTTTGGAATTCTTTCAGAAACAATCTATGTACAGAAAATTTGGTCTCAGCCAGGTGCAGTGGCTCATGCCTGTAATCCTAGCACTTTGCGAGACTGAGGCAGGAAGAATAACTTAAGCCCAGCAGTTTGAGACTCGCCTGGGTAAGATGGTGAGACACCCCTTCCTCATCTTTACAAAACTACATAAATAAACTGGACATGTTGGTGGCACTGCCTCTAGTCTCAGCTACTCAGGAGGCTAAGGTGGGAAGAAGTTTGAGGCTACCATGAGCTACAATCACACCAGTGCACACCAGCCTGGGTGACAGAGTGAGACCTTGTTTCTATTAAAAAACAAAACAAAACAAAACAAAAAGCAAGAAGAAGAAGATGAAAAGAAAAAAGAAAGAAAGAAAATTTGGTCTCTGCTAACCTGAAAATATGTTTGTTTTACCCTCAAACTTGAATAATAGTTTGGTGCAGTATAAAAAGAATTTTAATGGAGTTTGTGTTGAAGTGTAACATATATGCAAAATACATAAATCATAAATAAGCACCTCAGTGACTTAACACACCTATATGACTATCACCCTGGTAAAGCAATAGAACATTTTATCATCCCCAAACACCCCTTCCAATCACTACCCACACCCTCCTACTTAATCACTACCTGAACTTCTAGTCTCATAGATTAGTTTTACCTGCTTTTGAACTTTATGTAAATAGAATATTTCAATATATACTTTGGAGATCTTTTTTCTTCTCTGTGGAAGCTTTTAATGTAGTTAGTGTCGTACAGATCTTCTTCTCCTTACTGATTTTTAGTCCACTTTTATTATCAGTTACTGAGAAAAATGTTAAAATCTCAAGCAATGAATATAGAGTTCCACCTTTATTTCTCACAGTTTTTGTTTTGCATATCTTAAAGCTCTATTATTAGGTGTTGTTAATTATTTATTATATCTTTCTGCTGTATTGACATTTTTATTAAAGTGTTCCTCTTTGTCTCTAGTAATTCTCTTTGATTTGAAGTATGTTTGTATAATTTTAATCTACTCATTACAGCTTTCTTATGCTTACTCTTAGCAGGATAAATCTTTTTTTAACCCTTTTATTTTTTCCATATGTCTTTATATTTAAAGTACATCTCTTAAAAAACAGCATATACTTGGTTTTTACTTCCCTATCCAGTCTATCTCTGCTTTTATTTGGAACATTTAATCCATTTACATTTAATGTAATCTTTCATACATTTGTATTAAATCTTTTACAAACTGCATAAAACTTTATCAATGCAATATTATAATTTTTGCTTTAAAGAATCATAAACATCTTCAAGAAATTAAGAGAAGAAAACATTCAAAATGTCTTGTGTGCTTACTTACATATTTGAGTATTTCTGATGGTCTTCATTCTTATGTATCTAAGCTGCCATCTGTTATCTTTTCCCCCTCTAAAGAACTTTGTTTAGCATTTAAAAAAAAAAAAAAGAGAGAGAGAGAGACAGGGTTTCACTCTGTTGCCCAGGATGGAGTGAAGTGACTATTCTCAAGCATGATCATTGCACACTGCAGCCTAAACACCTGGTCTCAAGTGATCCTCCTGCCTCAGCCTCCTGAGTAGCTGGGACTACAGGTGCATACCATTTTGCCTGGCTGCCTTAACATCTTTTAAAAGTATAAGCCTCTGGTGAAGCATTATCTCAGTTTTTATTTATCTGGAAACATTTTTTTTAGATTTTATTTTTGAAGAAAGTTTCACTGGTTACAGAATTCTTGCCCAGTTGTTTTCTATTTATTCATTAGTTTGAATACATCATTCCAGACTTTCTAATGAGAAGTCATTCAGTATTCTTATGATTTTCCTCTTTGTAACATGTCATTTTCTGCTTATTTTCAAGATTTTTTCTTTGCTTTTGTCTTTCATCAGTTTTACTGTGATCTGTCTTTCTCTTTGTGTTTATCCTTCTTAGGGTTTGTTAAACTTTTTGAATCTATAAGCTGATATTTAGCTGATATATAAGCTGAGACAGAGTGAAACCCTGTCTCTCTCTCTTTTTTTTTTTCTTAATGCTAAACAAAGTTCTTTAGAGGGGAAAAGATAACAGATGGCAGCTTAGATATATAAGAATGAAGACCATCAGAAATTCCTTAAGAATTTCCACCTTTTCTCACTTCTGTTCCCCTGAGATTCAAATTATCTGTGTTTAGTTTTAGGTTGTTCATTTTCTTCAATTTTTTAAATCTCTTTTAAAAGTATGTAATCTCTATTAAATCTACCTTCCAGTTTACAGATTTTTTTTTTTACCATCTCTAATCTGTCATTGAGTCCACCTAGTCAATTTATTTTAGTTATTGTACTTCTTACCTATAGAAAAATATATTATTGCTCTAAGGTATATAATTATAATATTACATATATAGTTTCTAATTCTCTGTTCAGATTACCTATCTGTTCACTTATTGATATGACAGTTTCCTTTAATATTTTGAATATATTTTAAAATAGCTGCTTTAAAGTTTTTGTCTGCTAATCTTACACCTGGGTCTACTTGGAGTCAGTTGCTTCCGACTACCTTTTTTTCTGAGTCACATTTTCCTATTTGTTTGCATGTTTGATAATTTTTTTGTTGAAAACTCAGTATTATATAGAATACACTATAGCAAGTCTGTTCTCTGAGGATTGTTGGCATGGACTCAAACTGCAAATTTTGCCTCCCCATAGTATGCATCAGCTGATATTCTCATGACTTCCCACTGCTGCTTTTTTAGCCTGGCCTTGGGTTCTTCTGTAGGCTTGCATTATCTGGCAGTCACCCAGGTGTTTATGCAGAGATGAAGCTCATCCTTTCCATGATTTCCTTTCTTCTAGTGACTTCTCCCTATTTTCCAAATATTCTGCTAACCTCAAGCTGTGTCACTTGAAGCCTGCAAGGTTCAGCTTCCTGCCATCCAAGCTGAGCTCATTTGGGGAATGTATTTAATTAAAAAGGCAAACAAACAGAAAACAAAAAACCTCGGAGATTGACCCCATGTAGCTGTCTTTAAAAGTAGAGTCCTTAAAAAAAATCAATAATAATAATAATAATAATAATAATAAAACAGTAGAGGCCGGGCGCGGTGGCTCAAGCCTGTAATCCCAGCACTTTGGGAGGC
>NW_016813959.1:2446791-2450202 GCF_001698545.2 Rhinopithecus bieti | reverse complement strand
CTCAAAAAAAAACAAAAAAAAAACAAAAAAAAAAATACAAGTAATCCAAGGGCGTATTTATCTCAAGAAATGTTATAGGTGTCTACTTGTCTCCAAACTGAGGTAATATACATTAAATATGTACAGCTTTTTGTTTGTCAATTTTACCTCAATAAAGTGGTTTTTATTTCATTTCATTTTATTTTTAGAGGCAAGTTCTCTTGTCTCACTCTGTCATCCAGGCTGGAGTGCAGTGGCATGATCATAGCTCAATGCAGTCTCCAACCCCTGGGCTCAAGAGATCTTTCTTCCTCAGCCTCCCAAGAAGCTAGGACCACAGGCATGCGTCACTACACCCAACTAATTTTTATATATTTTTATTTTTTGTGTGAAGGGAGGGTCTCACTATGTTGCTCAGGCTAGTCTTGAACTCCTGGCCTCAAGAGATGGGATCCTCCCTTCTTGGCCTCCCAAAGTGCTGGGATGACAGGTGCGAGCCACCACATCGGGCCTCAATGAAGTAGTTTTATAGAAAAGACAAATGTTACTTAGTATCCTCCAGTCCACCAAGACTTTGTGAGAATTTTCAATCAGTTTATTCTTTTTGAGCAACTTTGTCCCAACCCTTCCTAAAGAGAAAGGACTACAAAGGATGGTCCACAGATGATGAGAGGGCATTACATACCATTATACAAGATGTGTCAAATGGTCTGTAAGACAATCATTAAGCCTTCCGATAATAAAAGGCATCCTTCCCTATAAGACAATCATTAAGCCTTCCGATAATAAAAGGCATCCTTCCCTATATTCTTTTTTTTTTTTTTTTTTTTTTTTTTTTTGAGATGGAGCCTGGCTCTGTTGCCCAGGCTGGAGTGCAGTGGTCCAATCTCGGCTCACTACAACCTCCGCCTCCCAGGTTCAAGTGATTCTCCTGCCTCAGCCTCCTGAGTAGCTGGGATTACAGGCATGTGCCACCACGCCCGGCTAATTTTTGTATTTTTAGTAGAGAGGGTTTCTCCGTGTTGGCCAGGCTGGTCTCAAACTCCTGACCTCAGGTAATCCACCAGCCTTGACCTCCCAAAGTGCTGGGATCACAGGCATGAGCCACTGTGCCTGGCCAAGTAGACAATTTTATTAAAATTTTCAAAAAGAAAAAGACAATGGTGCCAGAATTCATGTTTGCAGATAACCCAAAACCCTTCTTTGGTCTGTCAAGCCCCCTCGGTCTCCCAAAATGCTGGGATTACAGGTTTGAGCCACCGCGCCCAGCCTTTCCCTATATTTTTGTGAAACACATTTTGGTGTCAAATATGCGTGTGGGAAACTGTGTCTTTTATGGTTGCATCTCTTGATGGCTTCCTTGCAGTGGCACTGCTGAGCTATTTGCAACCTGTGCCAAGAAGGACATCAGGGTGTGGAACACATCATCCAACAGGGAGCTACTGCGGATCACCGTGCCCAACATGACCTGCCACGGCATCGACTTCATGAGGGACGGCAAGAGCATCATTTCAGGTAAGGTCCACACGTCAAGATCTGGCTCGGGGCTCCAGCTGCGGTTTTGATTCTTGTCACTCTCCTCCCATACTAGTCTCTACGCGTGGATAACCTAGAACAGCCTCCCACTGTCCTCCCCCTTCTTGCTTCTAATCTAGCCTCTCTTTGGAGTTTCCTTCCAGCTGGGAGACTTTCTGAGCTAGGAAGGGCCAAATAGCAATTTCTCCTCTCCCACATTGCTGCATATAGCATGTATCTTTCTCTCTAGTAGGAAGATTTAGAAATTCAATTTTGAAAAGGAATTTGTGGCCTCAGTGAGGACAGGGCCCCCCATGGGAGGACCCCTTTTGTTGTGTAAGAGATAAAAACCTGACTCAAACGAAGCAATGCCTCAACGGGAATTTATTTTTAACTCAATTTATTATTTTATGCCAAAGTCATTTAGCATAAATTATAGGCAGCATGATATTCCACCTCTAAAGACTTCAGCATGTATCTCTAAAAATATTTTCCTTTAAAACAGTAATTTCTTAGTATTGTCTTATGCTGAATCTATCTGCAAATCTCCCCAGTGCTCAGAAAGTACATATGCCGCTGCACATCAATGAAAAGTTCAGTGGATCTTTAGTGACAGCTATTAAAATGGTGATACCAGGAGCCCATCTCCCTCTCTCCCTCCCTCCCTCTCTTCCTCCCTTCCTTCCTTCTTCCCCCTCTTCCTCCCTCCCTTCCTCCCTTTCTCTCTCTCTCTTTCTTTCCTTTTTTTTGAGATGGAGTTTCACCCTTGTTGCCCAAACTGGAGTGCCATGATGCGACCTCAGCTCACTGCAAACTCTGCCTCCCGGATTCGAGCGATTCTCCTGCCTCAGCCTCCAGAGTAGCTGGGATTACAGGCATGCGCCTGCCTCAGCCTTCCGAGTAGCTGGGATTACAGGCGTGCACCACCACGACCGGCTAATTTTTTTGTATTTTTAGTAGAAACGGGGTTTCACCATGTTGACCAAGCTGGTCTTGAACTCCTGACCTCAGGTGATCCACCCACCTCGGCTTCCCAAAGTGCTGGGATTACAAGCGTGAGCCACCGCGCCCGGCCCTCACCCGTCTTTTCTTGGCCCTGTCTCCTCCTTGTTAGCGTCCCTACCCCACCCTGCGCATGTCTTCTCCACATGATGCTGCCAGGAGCTCTGGGCTTACCTTACATCTAGAGCGAAGGCAGCTCAGGACAGAAATCTTGGCGTCCTCACTGCCTCCCCTTTCTCTCTTAGGCCTACATCCACATCTCCTGATGACGCTCATTACATAGTACATCCAAGGTCCGTCACTCCTCATTATCTCCCCGCTTATCTTAGCCACCAGCATCTCTCCCCTAGATTGCTCTGGTACCTTCCTACCAGGTCTCCTTGCTTCTCTTCTCACCCAGCGTACTTTCCCGCAGTCTGTTCTCAACACAGAAGCCAGAAGCCAGAGGTCTGCTTTAAAATGTAAGTCAGGGCCGGGCGCGGTGGCTCACTCCTATAATCCCAGCACTTTGGGAGGCCGAGGCGGGCGGATCACGAGGTCAGGAGATCGAGACCATCCTGGCAAACACGGTGAAACCCCGTCTCTACTAACCACGCGTGGTGGCGGGCACCTGTAGTCGCAGCTGCTCGGGAGGCTGAGGCAGAAGAATGACGTGAACCCGGGAGGCGGAGCTTGCAGTGAGCCGAGATCGCGCCACTGCACTCCAGCCTGGGCGACAGAGCGAGACTCCGTCTCAAAAAAAAAAAAAAAAAAAGTAAGTCAGGGCCTGGCGCGGTGGCTCACGCCTCTAATCCCAGCACTTTGGAGGCCGAGGTGTGAGCCACCGCACCTGGGCCTGATTTACATAGCTAGGATTACAGGCATGCGCCACCACGCCCAGCTAATTTTTGTAATTTTTTTTTTGTTTTTTTTTTT
>NW_016813959.1:2430273-2446168 GCF_001698545.2 Rhinopithecus bieti | reverse complement strand
TTTTTGTTTTTTGTTTTTGGGGGGGGGGGACGGAGTCTCGATCTGTTACCCAGGCTGGAGTGCAGTGGCCGGATCTCAGTTTACTGCAAGCTCCGCCTCCTGGGTTCACGCCATTCTCCTGCCTCAGCCTCCCGAGTAGCTGGGACTACAGGCGCCCGCCACCACGCCCAGCTAGTTTTTTGGTATTTTTAGTAGAGACGGGGTTTCACCATGTTAGCCAGGATCGTCTGGATCTCCTGACCTCGTGATCTGCCCTCCTCGGCCTCCCAAAGTGCTGGAATTACAGGCATAAGCCACCGTGCCCAGCCCGATTTTTACAATTTTTTTGAGTAGAGATGGGGTTTCACCTGTGGTCAGGAGTTCGAGAACAGCCTGACCAATTTGGTGAAACCCCATCTCTACTAAAAACACAAAAATTAGCTGGGCGTGGTGGCGGACACCTGTAGTCCCAGCTACCTGGAAGGCTGAGAGAGGAGAGTTTCTTGAATCCGGGAGGTGGAGCTTGCAGTGAGCTGAGATTACACCACTGCACCCCAGCCTGGGTAACAGAGGCAGACTCTATCTCAAAGAAAAAAAGAGAAACAAAATGTAAGTCAGAATATGCCATATTTAGGGCTCAAAAGTCTTTTACCCTCTTAGAGTAAATGACAGGTTCCCCTGTCACCTGCAAGGCTCCCTGTGACTTTCTCTCTTTCTTCACTTTCACCTTCCCCTTCTTACCTGGAGCTCTTCCTCTTATTACTCACCCCTTCTAGCCATACTTTCTTCTTGCAGTTCCTCAAACACACTGGGCCTAGATAGAGCCTTTGCTCTGACTCTTACATCTGCCTGAAATATTCTTTCCCCAGATATCCCCATGGCTCACTCCCTCATCCTCTCACTTCCTCAAATCTTTGCTGAAATGGGATCTACCTTTAGCATTCTATTTTAAATCGCTAAGGTCAAGAGGTGGCATGAAAGCTTATGAGAGGGTGCCAGCCACATGAAGATCTGGGGGGAAAACATTCCAGACAGAGGGAACAGCAAGTGCAAAGGCCCTGAGGTGGGAGATCACTTGGCATATTTGAGGAATAGCAAGAGGGCCAGTCAGTGTGTCTGGGGCTTAGTGGGTAGCTGGGCTAAGGGTTCAGGGAGAGCTAGTAAAAGAAGTTAAAAGAGATGGGTGGGGGAGCGGGCACAAATACTAGTTACCATGGAGGATAAAGGAATTTGGATTGGATTTTAATTCTAAATGCAGTGGGAAAATGTTTTGGAAGGGTTTGTTTGTTTGTTTGTTTGAGATGGAGTCATGCTCTGTTGCCCAGGCTGGGAGTGCAGTGGTGCAATCTCGGTTCACTGCAACCTCCAGCCTTCCAGATTCAAGTGATTCTCCTGCCTCAGCCTCCTGAGTAGCTGGGATTACAGGCATGCTGCTACCAGGCCCAGCCAATTTTTGTAAATTTTTTAGTAGAGATGGGGTCTTGCCATGTTGACCAGGCTGGTCTCCAAGTCCTGTCCTCAAGTGATGCACCTGTCTTGGCCTCCCAAAGTGCTGGAATTACAGGTGTGAGCCACTGCGCCCAGCCCCCACTTTTTTTTTTTTTAATTTTTGTTGAGACAGGGTCTCGCTCTGTTGCCCAGGCTAGAGTGCAGTGGCGGACTCTTGGCTCACTGCAACCTCTACCTGCCAGGTTTAAGCAGTCCTCCCACTTCAGCCTCCTGAGTAGCTGGGACTATAGGTGCACGCCACCATGCCTGGCAATTTTTTTTTTTTTTTTTTTTTTTTGTATTTTTTGTAGAGACTGGGTCTTGCCATGTTCTCCAGGCTGGTCTTGAGCTCCTAGACTCAAGAAATCCACCCACCTTGGCCTTCCAAAGTGCAAAGTGTTAGGATTATAGACATGAGCCTTTTTTTTTTCAAATAAAAAAGGAAGTTCTTGAATGGGCACGGTGGCTCATGCCTGTAATCCCAACACTTTGGGAGGCCGAGGCAGGCGGATTATGAGGTCAGGAGATCGAGACTGTCCTGTCCAACATGGCGAAACCCCGTCTCTACTTAAAAATACAAAAATTAGCTGGGCATGGTGGCGCGCACATGTAGTCCCAGCTACTCAGGAGGCTGAGGCAGGAGAATTGCTTGAACCCGGGAGGTGGAGCTTGCAGTGAGCCAAGATTGTGCCACTGCACTGCAGCCTGGGCGACAGAGTGAGACTCCTTCTCAAAAAGAAAAAAAAGGAAGTTCTTGATCAAGAAGGTGACATGATTTTTAAAAGGTGGTTGTAAGCAAGAGTGGAAGCAAGCATAAGCTGTTATAATAATCCAGGAGAAAGATGGTGGTGCCTTGGATGAAGGAGGTAATGTTGGAACTGTTGAGAGGTGGTCAGATTTGAATGTTTTTTAACAGTAGAGCTGGTGGAACTTGCTGATGGATTGGATGTTGGATTGGGTTGGGTAGATGGAATTGAGGGTAATCAAGGAAGACTCAGGCTGTTGGCTTAGGCAACTGGATGGGTGGTGGCAACTTTTACTGAGATGGGAAAGATAGTGGAAGGTGGAGGAGGAGCATTCCATTGAAAGATTGGGGTAGGTTGGGGTAGGTGGGATGACAACAATTATTTGGAAATGTTCAATTATATATCTCAGGCACAATATCATCCAGCTAGTTGGGTGTACAAGTCTTGCGGTTCGTGGGAGAGGTAGGAGTGGGCCTCCCTCATTTCCCCCTCCCCGTCCTTACTCACTTGGCATGGGATGCACCTAGGTAGGTTCAGCCAAGACAAACCACTCCTTTCCCTTAGCCAGGTGTGACCAGTGTGGGGTACGAGGGGAAATGGGCCTATGATGACCACCATTCAGTTGAGCTGGTCTCCTCCCTCCACCACAGCGCCGCTTGCCAGGCCTGCCTCTCCTTAGTGAGGCCAGCAGCCTGCGGAGAGAGGGTGTGTGTACTGATCCTGCCTGCCTTTTGTTTCCCTTTCATGCCAGCATGGAACGACGGTAAAATCCGAGCCTTCGCCCCAGAGACAGGCCGACTGATGTATGTCATTAACAATGCTCACAGGATCGGCGTCACCGCCATCGCCACCACCAGTGACTGTAAAAGGGTCATCAGTGGCGGTGGGGAAGGGGAGGTATTGAAAGCAGAAATTGGAAAAAATAACGCTCTATTTAGAACAACTGCCTTACAGGAAGCCATCTATTTGCTTTTAAAAATACACACTTGTGCTAGGATTCAAGCAGGACCAAATTAACATTTTGATGAGATCCGAAAATACATCATAAATAAAAGTTCTAATATTATAAATGTATATCTTTTTTTTTTTTTGAAATGGAGTCTCACTCTGTCACCCAGTCTGGAGAGTGCAGTGGCTCAATCTTGGCTCATTACAACCACCTCCTTCCAGGTTCAAGCGATTCTCCTGCCTCAGCCTCCTGAGTAGCTGGGATTACAGGCGCCTGCCATCACACCCAGCTAATTTTTGTATTTTTACTGGAGATGGGGTTTCACCATTTTGGCCAGACTGGTCTCAAACTCTTGACCTCAGGTGATCCACCTGCCTTGGCCTCCCAAAGTGCTGGGATTACAGGTATGAGCCACTGCACCCTGCCTATAAATATGTATCTTTGTGCACAGAATATACATTTGTGCACAGAAAGGACATATACAATACAGACATGAAAGTGTTCTGTGTGGACTAGAGTTAATGAATTCACGTGGGTGTTTTGCCAGTGTTTTGACTTGCTTGCTCTTTTCCTCCAAGAATCGTAGTTGTATAAATTGTCTTCATCTTACCTTTCAAAGCAGGTGATGGTTTTAACATCAATTCTTTTTTTTTTTTGTTTTTTGTTTTTTGAGACGGAGTCTCGCTCTGTCGCCCAGGCTGGAGTACAGTGGCACGATCTCGGCTCACTGCAACCTCTGCCTCCCAGGTTCACATCATTCTCCTGCCTCAGCCTCCTAAGTAGCTGGGACTACAGGTGCCAGCCGCCATGCCCAGCTACTTTTTTGTAATATTTTTAGTAGAGACAGGGTTTCACCATGTTAGCCAGGATGGTCTCAATCTCCTGACCTTGTGATCCGCCCACCTCGGCCTCCCAGAGTGCTGGGATTACAGGCGTGAGCCACTGCGCCCTGCCTAGCATCAATTCTTTAATACACCCAGACGTTTTGACATTATTTTTAAATGATCACGCTCAGCTTTTTCTTTCCATTATTTTGAGGAGGCTGTAACACTTTTACTTGCACATTTTCTCTGGATCTCTCCTCCTCTGTGCCCCAGATTCTTTCCTACCCCAAAGTCTTCCCTTTCTCTTTGAGATGTTTTCTTTTCCTTTCCTTAATCCCCTGTCATAGGAAGAACAGAATAGTTTGTGCTCGTCTTATTTTTCATAAATCCAACATAGTCATTATAAGAAGGTATAAGCATCTGACTACTATGTTTTCTGGTGTAGTTGTGACATATCCTTTGTCCAATTAAAAGAATACGGGCTGGGAGTGGTGGCTCACGCCTGTAATCTCAGCACCTTGGGAGGCCGAGGCAGGTGGATCACCTGAGGTCAGGAGTTTGAGACCAGCCTGGCCAACATGGCCAAACCCTGTCTCTACTAAAAATACAAAAATTAGGCTGGGCGCAGTGAGTCGAAGGTTGCAGTGAGCCAAGATCACACCATTGCACTCCAGCCTGGGTGACAGAGCGAGACTTTGTCTCAAAAAAGGAAAAAAAAAAAAATACAAAAATCAGCCAGGTGTGGTGGTGCATTCCTGCAGTCCCAGCTACCTGGGAGGCTGAGAGAGGAGAATTGCTTGAATCCGACAGGCGGAGGTTGCAGTGAGCCGAGATCACGCCATTGCACTCCAGCCTGGGAGAGGGAGCAAGACTCTGTCTCAAAAAATAAAAAAAAAATAAATAAAGGAATACTATACTAACTACTTTCCTTTTACCTATCCCTTTTATTAAAGCATCATATTGATGATTTAAAATTTTGTGTGTAGGTAGCTGTATTAACAATGAATTTCACTCCAGGATGATATACAGGCATTTGGAAATATTTGTGATATAAAATAGGTATTAGATTCAGTCGAGTTGGGAATCATTGCTTTTACACGATCAAAATTGAACAACCGATCATGAAAGTTTAAATATGGCTCTGGGTACCCACAAAATTTCCCAATGGTACCAGAAATTTGAGAGCCGTGATCAGCAGAAGTGAACAGACATTATTTCACTTGGTTTGGTGTTGGCCCTTGCATTATCAACTTGCGTAGCAGGTGTCTGATTACATTTCTCAGCCTGTATGTACAAGCAGGTACAGGATTGTTAGTAGCATTTTTCAAGCCCTGTTGAAGATGATCACATCTTATACATGAATATTCCTGCCCTTCAACTTAGGAATATTCACCCTACCCAACCGAGAGGAAGACAGGGAATTAAAAAAACACAAATCAGGCCGGGCGCGGTGGCTCACGCCTGTAATCCCAGCACTTTGGGAGGCCGAGACGGGCAGATCACAAGGTCAGGAGATCGAGACCATCCTGACTAACACGGTGAAACCCCGTCTCTACTAAAAATACAAAAAAATTAGCCGGACGTGGTGGCGGGCGCCTGTAGTCCCAGCTACTAGGGAGGCTGAGCCAGGAGAATGGCGTGAACCTGGGAGGCGGAGCTTGCAGTGAGCTGAGATCGCGCCACTGCACTCCAGCCTGGGCCAGAGCGAGACTCCACCTCAAAAAACAAACAACAACAAAAAAAAAACCACACAAAAATCAAGCATAGCAAAGGTGAAAAAGCTCTTGGACTCTTTTCCTATCCCTTCAGAAGTCCCAAGTATGTGTCAAGATCCTGTGTTCTGTGGCTTTCAGGTGAGGGTATGGCAGATAGGCTGTCAGACCCAGAAGCTGGAGGAGGCCCTGAAGGAACACAAGTCCTCAGTCTCCTGCATTAGGGTGAAGAGGAACAATGAGGAGTGTGTCACCGCCAGCACCGATGGGACTTGTATCATTTGGGACCTTGTGTAGGTACCTTGATGGGGAGGATGCAGTGGTACCTCCAAAATCCAATCATGCCAACAGTTTATTGAACATGAGAGAAGATTCAAATGAAGCGTAGAAACCTTATTGAAGGCAACACAGTAGAGGAATGTTCATCAGAAGCCGTTCATGACTGTCCATGGTTTATCAATGCTGGTGGAAAGGGTTAAAATTTCCAGGAAGAACTGAATGTTAGAAGTTTCTGGTGAGATAGGGAAATAGCTTTCTGTGTCCACACAGTGAAGCATGGTTTGACTTACATGAATTCAACCCTAAGTGTCCCAAATGAAAGGGGGCAAGAAAAATAACGAATGTAAGGCCGGGCACGGTGGCTCCTGCCTGTAATCCCAGCACTTTGGGAGGCTGAGGAGGGCGGATCACCTGAGGTCAGGAGTTCGAGATGAGTCCCGCCAATGTGGTGAAACCCCTTCTCTACTAAACATACAAAAATTAGCTGGGCATGGTGGTGTGTGCCTGTAATCCTAGCTACTTGGGAGGCTGAGGCAGGAGAATGGCTTGAACCCAGGAGGTGGAGGTTGCAGTGAACTGAGATCACGCCATTGCACTCTGTCCTGGGCAACAAGAGTGAAACTCTGTCTCAAAAGGAAAAAAAAAAAGAAAGAAAGAAAGAGAAAAGAAAAATAACTAATGCAGGCAGTGCCTCTTATCATTCCAGTCAGTTAGATGAAGCCCAGAATGAACTCCCCATGGAGGGGAGGGATGCTGGTGGGACATACATTTGCCTTTCTCCTCGGTTGGCCACATTCCCAGGGACCTCTTATGCCCTGAGCATATCACACCCCCATAGAATGACTAACTTCAAACTAACTAGACCAAAGCATATGAACTTTATTGTAGGAGTAACTCAAAGGATTTTGAAAAGTGGCTTTTGAATTTTGACTATAAGCACTTTTGCTGTGTTTTTATTTTAGAATCAGACCCTATTCCTCCAACCCCTCTCCCCACCCACCTATCACCCCTCTACCACTCCTACGAGGCACTGCCTTTGTATCACTGCATAAGAGAGACGAGGATAAGTGCAAAGATGGGAGGAAGGAGGTATGCATGACAAAGAATATGAGATACACTTGGTGGGAATGAGAACTCACTGTGTACTTAACACATTAAAAAAACACAAAGCACTGCTGGGCACGGTGGCTCATGCCTGTAATCCCAGCACTTTGGGAGGCTGAGGTGGGAGGATCACGAGGTCAGAGTTCGAGACCAGCCTGACCAATATGGTGAAACCCCATCTATACTAAAAATACAAAAAATAGCCGGGCGTGGTAGTGCATGCCTGTAATCCCAGCTACTCAAGAGGCTGAGGCAGGAGAATCGCTTGAACCCGGGAGGCAGAGGTTGCAGTGAGCCGAGATCATGCCACCACACTCCAGCCTGGGCAACAGAATGAGACTTCGTCTTAAAAAAGCAGACAAACAAACAAACAAAAAGCCCCCACAAAGCAAACGTTTGTCTTCTAGCCCTGTGTGTCTCCTGGGGATCTTGTTAAACATGTAGATTTTGATTCAATAAATTTAATGTGGTACCTGAGATTCCACATTTCTGAGAAGCTCCCAACTGAGAGCACTGGTTCAAGGACCACACTTGTAGGAAGTGTTAGGCTATATACCTGACCTTCCTCCTGGGAAAATATAGAACTAGAAGGACGTGTCTCGACTTATTTCTATGGATGGTTTGTGACTGCCTCAAATCCTTAAAGCTGTTCTGTTGTGTAGCAGGAATTCTTGTGCCAAAATCTTTAAAAATGCTCAGCTCAGATACCAGGTTTGAAAACTTCCATAATGAGAAGCAACTGTGCAGAAGGTGCATTTTTTAGCCAGGAAAGCCTGGCCTGTGAGATGGCCACCCACCACATTGTCTACGGAAGGAGAAGCGATATTTACATATTTCTTGGTACAGTATCTAAGGCAGGGGTTCTATTATGCACATAAAAATCAACTGAAATTCTGGTTTAAAATGCAGATCTTGGCCAGGCGTGGTGCAGTGGCATGATCTTGGCTCACTGCAGCCTCTGCCTCCTGGGTTCAAGTGATTCTCCTGCCTCAGCCTCCCGAGTAGCCGGGATTACAGGCATCTGCCACCGCGCCTGGCTAATGTTTTGTATTTTTAGTAGAGACGGGGTTTCACCATGTTGGCCAGGCTGGCCTCGATCTCCTGACCTCAGGTGATCTGCCTGCCTTGGCCTCCCACAAGTGCTAGGATTACAGGCGTGAGCCACTGCACTCGGCCCATAATACCCATTTTTAAAATACCCTTCCCAGGCCAGGCTCTCTTTAGCTGCAGGAGGCCAGA
This sequence comes from Rhinopithecus bieti, assembly GCF_001698545.2. Lineage (NCBI taxonomy): Eukaryota > Metazoa > Chordata > Mammalia > Primates > Cercopithecidae > Rhinopithecus > Rhinopithecus bieti. Next base: position 2,437,848 of record NW_016813959.1, on the reverse strand, counting down.
TCCCTCTTGGGGGCACCCTGGGCGGGGTGGGAGGGTCTTGGGAGGGACTTCTTACCATATGCAGACAAGGGTTGAGCCTGCCAGCTTTTGCGACATCCCCACGTGACAGGCTTGTGTTTTCTGAGGGTTGTGCATGATCTGGTATGTCCAAACCTGTGTACAAATGTGTACATGACATCTCGCTACAGCTTTTATTTGTGAATTAAAGATACATCGATGGTTAAAACATAAATAAAATAAAATGCCCCTCCACACATTCTGCTTCTCAGACTGTAAGGAGCTCCACTTCCAAATGGTGGCCTCAAGAATCAAGTACATTGTGTGGGAGGCAGCAGTTTGTCTCTGAGTTCAGCCTCTTCTGCTTCTTTTTCACTGCAACTTAAGGGTTCTCGCTGAATTCTGTCTTCTGTCTTTAGGAAAGGTCCCTTCTTGTTGTCCTCTGGTGGTCACTGATAGGCCAACGAGAATACACAGAAGTAGAGAGGACAGGGGTGACCTGAAGTCTGTTTCGAAGAAATACAGGCCCCACCGTGCTGGGCAGTATGAGATGTTTGGCACAGAGATAAACCAACCCAAATCCCAGCTTGCAGCAAATCCAGCCTGAATAGTGAATAAATTTCCTAGGGAAGAGAAAGTTGACTTTCGCAGCTTTTGAATCTACTTTCCAGGCGTCTCAGGAGGAATCAGATGATACTAGCCAACACCTTATTCCAGTGTGTGTGCTATCACCCTGAGGAGTTCCAGATCATCACCAGTGGAACAGACAGAAAGGTGAGTCCTCCCAGCGAGAGGTGAGATCTTTCCAGTGCAAGAGAAAAGCAGTGAGGCATTGTGGCGGAGGCTGCAGGCTCTCAAGTCAAACCATCTTGGTTCCAATGGTGTCTGTCATCAATCAGCCATGTCACTTTGGAAAGGCCATATCACCTTCCAGTGTCTTCACTTCCCTGCCTGTTAAGTGGAAATGGTATCACTGACCTCACAGAGTGAGGATTAAAGTCATGCTCGCCTATGGGGCTTACAGCAGGGCGCCTGGCACATAGTAGGTACTCAATAGATTGGTTTTTATTATTAGGGAATTTCTGAGACTGGAGTAGAATTGCTGTGCCCAAACCAGTTATTACTTTGACTAAATTCAAACAGAAAGGCAATAGAGCTCCTCATCTCTCAGCACTGTACTTCATCAATACACTAAAAATCTACACACGGAGTCAAGCATGGTGGCTCATGCCTGTAATTCCAGTGCTTTGTGAGGCCGAGGCAGGCGGATCACCTGAGGTCAGGAATTCAAGACCAGCCTAGCCAACATGGTGAAACCCCATCTCTACAAAAAATTAGTAGAGTGTGGTGGAGGGTGCCTGTAATCCCAGCTACTCAAGAGGCTGAGGCATGAGAATTGCTTGAACCTGGGAAGCAGAGGTTGCAGTAAGCCAAGATTGCACCACTGCACTTCAGCCTGGGTGAGAGAGCAAGACTCTGTCTTAAAAAAAAAAAAAAAAAAAAATTCTACATATGGTATAGATTTCCCAGTTAAAGAGGAAGGTGAAGGTTCATGCTTCTGTTTGGGGGAATGTTCACCCTTGGAGCAAGCAAGGGGTCCCTGCTCTCATGAACCTTATAACTTCCCTAATTTATTTTGGGTAGGAGGGGATGGAATTGGCTAATACACACATGAACCAATCCGTGAATGGACGACGAGTAACAAGTGAACAAGACATGAGATGGTGAAAGGACTGAGAAAGGAGATAGAACAGGTGATATGATACCGGTGGGCTGGGGGACACTCCTTCAGCTAGGTGGGTGGGTGAAGGCCTCCTTAAGGAACAGCTTCTGAGCTGAGGCCTGAATGACAGAAGGACCCACCCAATGCCTAGACCTCAGGGAAGGGCATCTCTGGCAGTGGACACTCCGGTAAGATGGAGCCCTACTGGGGCTACCCAGAAGAGTATCAGTTTGGCTTCTTTGGCTGGGAAGGCAGACAGTCAAGTTCCAACTACTTCTGTGGGTGTGATTCCTGAGAAACATGGGTTCTGGCATGGTTTTCTATCTCTTTAGGCGTTTACTATGAAATCAGAATTTTTTTGTTAACATGATCAAGCATCAACAGACATTACAAAGCAAAAGAAAAAAATTAGAAAGAAATAGTATGCACAATGTCTAGCTAGATTCAGAGGAATACAGACTCCTGGCATAGTGACTGGTGACTGGAACACAGCACGTTTCCGACATGAAGCAATGAGAAATGAATGAAATGCACATGCAAGTTTGCACATGCAAGTCAAGCACTCTTTTTTTTTTTTTCTTTTCTTCTTTTTCTTCAACCTTAAGTTCCAGGGTACATGCGCAGGATGTGCAGGTTTGTTCCATAGGTAAACATGTGCCATGGTGGTTTGCTGCAAAGATCATCCCATCACCTCGGTATTAAACCCTGCATGCATTAGCTATTCTTCCTGATGCTCTTCCTCTCCCCAACCACCCCCTGACAGCTGCCCAGAGCGTGTTGTTTCCCCTCATGTGTCCATGTGTTTTCATTGTTCAGCTTCCACTTGTAAGTGAGAACAGGTGGTGTTTGGTTTTCTGTTCCTGCATTAGTTTGCTGGGGATAGTGGCTTCCAACTCCATCCATGTCCCTGCAAAAGGACATGATCTTGTCCCTTTTTATGGCTGCATAGTATTCCATGGCATATATGTGTCACATTTTCTTAAGTTTATCTGTTTCTTTTTTTTTTGAGACAGCGTCTCACTTTGCCACCCAGGCTGGAGCGCAGTGGCACAATCTTGGCTCACTGCAACCTCCACCTCCTGGGTGCAAGTGATTTTCATGCCTCACCCTCCCAAGTAGCTGGCACTACAGGTGTGTGCCATTACATCCAGCTAATTTTTGTATTTTTAGTACAGATGAGGTTTCCCCATATTGCCTAGGCTGGTCTCGTATTCCTGACCTCAAGCAACGGGCCCAACTCAGCTTCTCAAAGTGCTGGGATTACAGATATGAGCCGCTGCACCCGGCTGGCCGCATCACATTTTCCTTATGCAGTCTATCATTGATGGGCATTTCGGTTGATTCCCTGTCTTTGCTATCATAAATAGAAGCTTTCTTTCCTAAGAAGGACATTTAAATTTTGAATAGATTGTGCATTCACAAAGTTCAAGGTACAAAGGCAGTATATTCAGGAAAAAAATCATCCTCCTTTAGGCACCCTGTCTCTCCACCCCTAAGGTAGTTCTGCTCCCCAACAGGGAACCAAGGTTCCCAGTTCCTCTTTAAACTCCACCCCGTGGAATGTCTCAGTGCTTAGGAGCAGAAGGGAAAGTTGGGAATATGGGTGGGGTGAGGAAGAGGGAGGGCCCAGTCTCTAGAACTCTGGGGAGTCAGGAGTGCTCATCCCCCAGTGGGAAGGAAGAAAATGCTTTTCCTCCCTCCAGGCCTGAAGCTTAGCTGTGGATGCAGAGGCTGTTCTTTCTTTTACAGCTTGCTTCAGGCTCAATCTGCTTAGTCTTATCAAAAGCCCTTTCTGTCTTAATCCAGGTTTATCAGCACATCAACATCTCTTTAAATAGAATGCAAATCTAAAACCAATACTAAAAATATTAAAATGGTTTTGCCACCCCCTGCTGTAGCCTATTTATAATTTCAGCCAGTATCATCCCGTGGTGTATTTTTGCTCCCTTCTATATAAAGTAGAGCCATCTTTTGTTAGCATGTGCATGGATGACTCTCCTGAGCTGAGTCCTGCTTAATGCTTCTTTCCTGAATTCCAGATTGCTTACTGGGAAGTATTTGATGGGACAGTAATCAGAGAATTGGAAGGTTCCCTGTCTGGGTCGATAAATGGCATGGATATCACACAGGAAGGGGTGCACTTTGTTACAGGTTAGTCCTGGGATGGGAAAAAGCCAAGCCTGGCTTATTTAGACAAGGACATGGAAGGAACTCCCAAGCTAGAGGCAATTGGAAAAGACCACAAAAGGGTCTCAAGGCAACTTGGTTAGAATCAGACTGCAACCAATACTGCAGCCAATGCAGCAGAGAAAGAAAAATCCAGAAGTCACATTTCAATGAGAGGAAACATTTGCACAAGAGCCTTAAGGGCGCAAATAAAGGCTAAGACGTAGGTTGCTAGGCTTGCTTTTTGTGGTAGGCATTGATAATAGAAATGCGGCCTTTAAATGGCCTGGGCTGTCCAGCATCCTTCTGAAGTCTTAAATGCGTCTTTTAATTCCACTTTATTATTGCATGATGCGATGCCCTGCCCACCAAAACAAATGAATTAACCAGTATTTCAAAGAGGCATTTACCACCCAACAAGCCGATTGGAACGTCATTATCATTTCCTGCCAAGCTCTTTGATTCATCAGGATATTAACAAATAAATGCGGCCGGGCACGGTGGCTCATGCCTGTAATCCCAGCACTTTGGGAGGCCGAGGCAGGTGGATCACCTGGGGTCAGGAGTTCGAGACCAGCCTGGCCAACGTGGTGAAACCCCGTCTCTACTAAAAATACGAAAATTAGCTGGGCATGGTGGTGTGCACCTATAATCCCAGCTACTCAGGAGGCTGAGACAGGAGAATGGCTTGAGCCCAGGAGGCGGAGGCTGCAGTGAATTGAGATCACGCCACTCCACTCCAGCCTGGGCGACAGAGACTCCGTCTCAAAAAATTAAATAAATAAATAAATACAAAATAAATAAATGCACTAAATGAATTAAGTTTCACAAATACATTGACTATAAGGCAGATATCCAACTAGACACAGTGTAATCCCAATCACATATATGATGTATATGTATACCAGTATACTTACAAAGACTGGAAGGAACCAAGTCCACATTTTACTAGTGGTTATTTCTGGGTAGTGGGATGAAATGTGCTTTTACCTCTCTGTATTTCCCCCTCCCCTTCAAACTTACTGCAACAGATAGATTTTTATAATCAAGTAAAAGTGTTATTACAAAGATAGATACATGGGGACCGTGCTGAAAATGATCCAGTTATTTGAAATCAGGGTTGTTTCTCTCTTGTATTGCAGTGATGCCATATCCGTGTTTATCTTTTACAGGTGGAAATGACCATCTGGTCAAAGTTTGGGATTATAATGAGGGTGAAGTGACTCACGTTGGGGTGGGACACAGCGGCAACATCACACGCATCCGCATAAGTCCAGGAAATCAATATATTGTTAGTGTAAGTGCCGACGGGGCCATTTTGCGATGGAAGTACCCATACACCTCTTGAAACTGATGTCTCTGGGCCTCGGCGTTGCACACAGTCCTGTTGAAGACCGATTTTAGATAACTCCAACACTCGTCTTCATTCCTCACAGGTCTGCTCTTGTTCTTGAGTCAAAACTTTTTTTTCTTTATAGAATGCATTTTGTATTTCTACATTGTATATTAAAATTGAAATATGTTCAAGAATAATTTGTGCAGACTCTAATTAGAACTTCTTACATTCTGAATAAATTCTCAGTTGTCGGTTTTGTTATAATTTGTTGTCTGCAACTCTGCAAAACCCACAGACCTTCCTCCTGATCTGTGCACAGACAGCATTGCTATTATCCTCTAAAAATAAGGCAAAGTGAATTTCCTTCTTAATTGTCATTTCATTGGTCAAGCTATACGGGACTAGACTCAGATTTAAATCCAGATCTTGGGCAGGCTTCTTAAAAATTCTCTGAGCCACAATTTTCTCTTCTGTCAAGCAAGAGTAAGTTCCTGCTCAAAAGGTTATTGTGAGAATTAAGTGACTAATGTACTAAAGCATCGGCAGAATTCCTGACAGGGTAGAGAGTGAAACATGCATGCTTTCTCAAAGAAAATGTGTGGTGTTGGGATCTCAGGACAATTACCAAAGAAAGATGAAATTTCAGAGATGCTTTATTGGAGTTGGCCATTAAATCTTTCTTCCGTGCTTTCCACCAGAAGGGTGATGAAATGGACCTTATGTCCTTGTATATTAATCACCCAACCGGGTATCTTTTTCCAGAGACGGGTAAATAATGGCATTTTCCAGAACACAAGTCTCCGATTCACAGTACAGTCTGATGTTTTAAGCATGTTATTTATCCTTTAAGTAATGCTGCTTTTTTTTGCAACCCGGTTTGAAAGATCAAAACTTTTTTTTTTTTTTTTGGAGACAGACTTCAGCTCTTGTCACCCGACTGGAGTGTAATGGCGCGATCTCGGCTCACTGAATCAAGCGATTCTCCTGCTTCAGCCTCCCGAGTAGCTGGGATTACAGGCATGCGCCACCACGCCCGGCTAATTTTGTATTTTGGTAGAGACGGGGTTTCACCATGTTGGCCAGGCTGGTCTCGAACTCCTGACCTCAGGTGATCTGCCCGTCTCGGCCTCCCAAGGTGCTGGAATTACAGGTGTAAGCCACCGCGTCCGGCCAGGATCAAGAATATTTAATAAATGATGATCACTTATTAAACTACAAGTAACATTTCAGGGCGTTAGAATACTGCGTCTCACATGGTGCTGATCTCTTTCTGAGCTAGAAATTGACGAGAAACTCATTTTGCAAGATCTTGCCTGATTAATTATAAACCTGACAGTTGCATGGGATCAAGAGGGGGCGGGGGGCCCAGGGTTACCCAGGGAATCAAGGGCGGGACAAGGCCAAACTAATTCTGATTGGGCAATCATTCAGCAAGGATTTGTGCGTTAAGGAGTGAACCAGAAACCGCGTAGGGGGCGCGCCTGAGAGCCGGAAAACTTCCTGGTAAGCAAATACTGAGGTTGGAAAGGGCCTGAACTCGGCAGTCCAGAGATACAGGTCGAGTTCCGGTTTCCCTGCTTACGGGTCGGGCGGTCTTCCTACGTTGCGATAACCTCTCTGAGCCCGCTTCCTTGCGGATTAAAGCAAGGATGATCAAGTCTCACAAGTGTTTGGAAAATGATTCTAACCCAATCTGGTGTAAAAACGCAAACCACAACCACTCGGGGGCTTTTTTTTTTTTTACAGGGCAACACGTGGCACCCAGTTCAGGTCCCTAGTGGGCGGGTGCAGGCACAGGCTCTGCCTCCCCTAAAAGGGCAGACGGTCTGAAAGGAGGTGGCGACACCTGTCCGCACACACCTGAGCCTGCGGAGGAACCAGCGGTGCACAAAAGCGCTCCCCACCCCCACACAGCGCCCAGCGCGCGCCTCTCACCACGCCCGAGGCTGTGCTCTGGAGATGCCTGCCTTGCTCTTTTCTTCCTGCAGTAGCCAGGCCTTTGCCATTTACTAGGCGCTTTCAGAATGTTCATTCCTCCATAATTTCCGCTGCTCGAAGGCTGCTCGAGGAACAGCAGCAGAGGCGAAACCCAGGTCTGTCGGTTTACGAGGTAAGGAAGGGTGGGGAACCCGACCACGACGACTCCCAGTCAGCGCCGCGGGGGCGGCACCAGGCAGGGGTAGGGGTGGCCCCGCGCTGCCCTGCAGGGGGCTGGTCGTGCGGCCGGATTCCCGCGCGGGGCGGGGCTGCCCCGCCCTTGGCTCCGCCTCCGCCCCGTCCCCGCACACCTGGCCCGCAGGTAGCCGGCACCAGGCGCCTTAGCGAAGCTGTAGGGCCTGCTGGCCGCTCGTCC
>NW_016813959.1:2426035-2429887 GCF_001698545.2 Rhinopithecus bieti | reverse complement strand
CGCGCCCCGGCCCCGCCGCCGCCGCTCCCTGCGCCGCCTGTTCAGCCGCTTCCTGCTGGCACTGGGCAGCCGCTCCCGCCCCGGGGACTCGCCGCCCCGGCCCCAGCCGGGATATTGCGATGGCGACGGTGAGGGGGGTTTCGCTTGCGCCCCGGGCCCGGCTCCAGCGGCCCCCGGGAGCCCCGGGGAGGAGCGCCCGCCCGGACCCCAGCCCCAGCTTCAGCTCCCCGCCGGCGATGGGGCGCGGCCGCCGGGCGCTCAGGGCTTGAAGAACCACGGCAACACCTGTTTCATGAACGCCGTGGTGCAGTGTCTCAGCAACACCGACCTGCTGGCTGAGTTCCTGGCGCTGGGGCGCTACCGGGCGGCGCCAGGCCGCGCCGAGGTCACCGAGCAGCTGGCGGCGCTGGTGCGCGCGCTCTGGACTCGCGAATACACGCCCCAACTTTCCGCGGAGTTCAAGGTAGGCAGCGCTGCGCCGGCGGCCGCCCTGGCCCCCGGTTTCGCCTCTTGAAAAGTGTGTGCACGATCAGGAAGGGGTTTTCTTGGGGCCTTCTTTAGATGCTATTGACCAGTTCAGCCCCGGATTACCGGCTTTGTTTTGAGTCGTTGTGTTACGCTGTCGCTTGCGTATATTTTCTTTATAAATTAATTCTCCTAGGTATTTTGAGAGGGAGTGGGGTGAGCTGGCAGATTGAAGGGTAATCAGAGTTTTTGGATTCAACAAGCATTTGTTGAAGTATTGAAGGCTTGAGGGCCGGACAGCGTTCTAACGCCCGCTCTAGAGCTTCCAGTCTGGAATGATGTTGGGTGGGGAGTGGGAGGTTGAAAGGCCAAGACCTCAGGGGAAGGAGGTGATGCTTGCGTTGTGATCTGAATGATGAGAAGGATGCGGTCAGGGCACGCTCTAGGACTAATGCAGGCAGGGGGAACAGCAAGTACAACTGCCATAGACCCAAAGGAGCTGAGTACTGGAGACATGGAAGGAAAGAAAACCAGTGGCGTTGGAGATTAGGAGGCAGATGAGTTTCGCCAGATCATGTAAGACGTAGGAGGCAACGGTAAAGAGTTTGGATTTTATTCTAAGCCCGGTGGAATCTGACAACCCGCAGGCCAGGTACCGTGCTGAGTGCCCAGCAAAGGCAGCGAGCGTGCTATTTTGGAGCTAGCATCCTTTTGTTTAAGGCGCATTCAATCCGCTACAATGTATGAGCACGGGCTTGCATTTTATTGTCTGCTAGATCACGGTCTACTTACTCGGGATGCTGCAGGGTCTTGAGGCGTTGTAAATTGTTTGTATCACATCACCCGGGGTTAAAGTGGGGTGTTTGTTTGGGGTCCCAGTTGGATTAAAGGGTTCCTGATAATTGGTGCACATGGCTTACTTCCTGAAAAAAAAAAAAAGAAACCCGCAGTTCTGAAGCTCCCTACAGACTAGTGATTGTTCTTGGAGGAGGGGGAAACCTGTCAGTGTTCATTCCACAAGCATCACCGCTCTTGAGTTTCAGCCTGAGAAAGCAGTGTTTGCCATGTGACCCGTGAGATGCCAACCCCCACCTTCCTCCCTCCTGCCTCCATTAGCGAAGCACTGTTCTGCAGCAGCCGGTGGGACAAATGGTTGTCACTAAATGTCTCTTTTTGGTGACATTTACTTTTTAAGAAAGAGGCAGTGTGGTATAGTGGTTAAGAGCAAGGTCTCTGGAGTTCTGTGACCTTGAGCAGGTTACCAGATGTCTCTGTGGTGCAACTTTCTTCTTCTTTAATATAGAACCATAGTGGTACCTACCTTGTTATAGGGTTGTTGTATTAAGTGAGTTCGAATGTAGAGCACAGTGCCAGCCTCATAGGAAATGTTCGTTATTCTATCATGACACTTTCTCACCTGCAGAAACCTAGAGGAGGGAGGGAGATAATCTTTGTGTACATTTTCTTGTGCTAGATGCATCTCCATCCAGTTACCACAGCAATGGGAGAGGCTGCAGTAGTTTGAAAAAACTCGGAATTGGCCGGGCGCGGTGGCTCACGCCTGTAATCCCAGCACTTTGGGAGGCCGAGGTGGGCGGATCACGAGGTCAGGAGATCGAGACTATCCTGGCTAACACGGTGAAACCCCGTCTCTACTAAAATACAAAAAAAAAAAAAAAAAAAAAAAAGCCGGGCGTGGTGGCGGGCACCTGTAGTCCTAGCTACTTGGGAGGCTGAGGCAGGAGAATGGCGTGAACCAGGGAGGCGGAGCTTGCAGTGAGCCGAGGTTGCGCCACTGCACTCCAGCCTGGGCAACAGAGCCATACTCTGTCTCAAAACAACAACAACAACAACAACAACAACAAACTCTGAAATTAGTAGTCGCCCTCAGTGACTCACCAGGATTTCCTATCTCTCTCCTGCTGTCAAATCCCCAGGGTCTGGGAGCTCCTAGTTAGCCTCAGGGAATAGAAGGATAATCAAGTTTGTAATATGTTAATGAGGAAGATACAATCTGGAATTTCCTGGGATTTTGGGTAGTCAGCTTTGGAGGGAGGAGTGGAGGATCCCAGAATCCAGGCTTATGGATTGAAATCTAGGTGAGCTCTTCTTATTTTACAGATAGGGAAGCATTCATTCAACAAATACTTATTGAATGTCCAGAGACTAGACTGGGAATGCATGGAATGCGTGTTGAGTGAGGAGTACAAACCCAGATTCTGGGGCTACTCTTCAGGGGCTTAAGGTCTAGAGGTAGAAATAGATGTTAATGAAATAATCACACAGGAACATAACTGGAACAGAAACATGTTAGAAAGGACAAATCCAAGGTGCTATGATAGTGACAGCAGGAAAATGTGATTTGATTGGGGAGATCCTGTGAGATGGGCAGGGAAAGCTTCCCTGGAGAGGTCACCAGCCACTGAGTTGAATTTTGAAGGATTGGGTGTCAATGAAGGGCTTGGGAAGATGGGAGAGTGCATTCCAGGACCTGGGAACTGAAATGCCAACCAGGGAAGGAGGTGGGACCAAGAGACTTTCTGTTCAATATATGAATGAAAGCCCACTTGGCTGGGGAGGAAAGGCTGGAGAATTAGTTGCAGACACACCACGTTTGTGTTAAGGAGTCTTGTCTTTTCCTTTCGTTTCCTTTCTCTTTCTCTTTCTCTCTCTCTTCCTTCCTTCCTCTTTCTTTTCTTTCTCTTTCTCTCCCTTTCTATTTTTTTCCCGCCCACCCTCTCTCCCTTCCATCCTTCCCTCCCTCTCTCCCTCCTTCCTCTCTCTCTCTCTGTCTCTCTCTCTCTCTCTTTAAGAGAGAGAGTCTCACCTTGTCATCCAGGCTGGAGTATAGTGGTGCCATCATAGCTCACTACAGTTTTCAACTCCTGGGCTTGAGTGATCCTCCTACCTCAGCCTCCTGACCGATATGGTGAAACCCTGTCTCTACTAAAATACAAAATTAGCCGGGCATAGTGGCGTGTGCCTGTAGTCCCAGCTACTCAGGAGGCTAAGACAGGCGAATTGCTTGAACCTGGGAGGCCGAGGTTGCAGTGAGCCAAGATTGTGCCACTGTACTCCAGCCTGGGTGACAGAGTGAGACTCCGTGGTATTATCTAGAATTCTTTTCTTTTTTTTCTTTTTTAAAATTTTACATTTTATTTTACATTCAGTGGGTACGTGTGCAGGTTTGTTATAAGGGTATATTGTGTGATGTTGAGGTTTGAGCTTCTCTTGACCCTGTCACCCAGATAGTGAACACAGTGCCCAATAGGAAGTTTTCAGCCCTTGTCCCCTGCCTCCCTCCCTCCCTCCCTCCTTCCTTTTGGAGTCCCCTTCCTTATGTCCATGTGTACGCAAGATTTAGCTCCCACTTTTTTTTTTTTTTTT
>NW_016813959.1:2413024-2423187 GCF_001698545.2 Rhinopithecus bieti | reverse complement strand
TAAAAAAAAAAAAAAAGTTAAAATATAAAAAAAAGAGATCTGTAATTTTAACCCCTAGAGATAACCATTGTAAATATACTGATATGTTTCAAAGTATAAACAATTGAAAATTTTAGTTTTATATTCTGCTTTTCTCATTTAAGCACTGTTACGTTTTCCTAGTCTTAATAATATACAACAATCATTAATAATTGAGTCTTTAACAATTAATATATATTAAATGAACCAATTCTGTATGGAGATCTATGGTTATATTAAAAATTTTAGCCATCTGGAATTTATATTAGCTTATGTGCTTACACATCAATTTTAGATCTATGGTGATATACTGGAGATTTTTTAAAAACAAGGATGCCTTCTTCATCACTCTTATGTTTTGGAAGTTCTGGAAAAAACAGTAAGACATAAAATGGAAATGGAGTTTCCATTTTCCAATATTATACTGTATTGAAGTTTCTTGTATTTAAATCACTGTCCTTAGCTGTGATTATTCCCATAAGCTTAATTCCTACAAATGGAATTACACAGTCAAAGCAAAGGTATGAATGTTTTATTATCTATTTTTACTTTTAAAATCAACTTTATTGAGGTCTAAACTATATGTGGTGAAATGCACCCAGTATAAGCATAAAATTTAGGAAGTTTTAACAAATGTGTGAACCTGTATAGTCACCATCTCAATTTTAAATATTGAGTTGTTGTTGTTGTTGTCATCGAGATGGAGTTTTGCTCTGTCGCCCAGGCTGGAGTGCAGGGGCACTATCTCGGCTCACTGCAACCTCTGCTTTCTGGGTTCAGGTGATTCTCCTGCCTCAGCCTCCCAAGTAGCTGGGATTACAGACGTGCACCACCACGCCCGGCTAGTTTTTGTATTTTAGTAGATACAGGGTTTCGCCATGTTGGCCAGGCTGGTCTCAAACTCCTGACCCCAAGTGATCCGCCTGCCTCAGCCTCCCAAAGTGCTGGGATTACAGGTGTGAGCCACTGCACCTGGCCAACATACTTACGTTTTTGTGGTGAGAACATTTACGATCTATTCCTGTGGCAATTTTCAAGATATAATATATTATTATTAACTATAATCACCAGGCTGTATAATAAATCTCCATCCCTTATTATTAATTTATTCAACAAAAAGAAATAGCATATTTTAAACATTTTAATAGGTTTTTGGGGAACAGGTAGTATTTGGTTACATGGATAAGTTCTTTAGTGGTGATTTGAGAGATTTTGGTGCACCCATCACTTGAGCAATAGACACTGGACCCAGTGTGCAGTCTTTTAGCCTTCACCCACCTCCTACCTTTCCCCTCGAGTCACCAAAGTTCATTACATTGCTCTTGTGCCTTTGCATCCTAAGAAATAGCATTATCTTCTAAACTTCTAAAAATAGTTTTTTATTTTTATTTCTTTGATTAGGAGCGAGGTGGAAGATTTTTCCATGTTTCTTTACTAGTTGCGAGTCTGCTTTTGGAATCAATCATCTGTTCAATGTTCTTTTTTTTTTTTTTTTTGAGACAGAGTCTCGCTCTGTCACCCAGGCTGGAGTGCAGCAGTGGTGTGATCTTAGCTTACTGCAACCTCTGCCTCCCAAGTTCAAGCAATTCTCCTGCCTCAGCCTTCTGAGTAGCTGGGACTACAGGCGCATGCCACCATGCCCGACTAATTTTTGTATTTTTAGCAGAGATGGGGTTTCACCATGTTGGCCAGGCTGGTCTTGAACTCCTGACCAGTGAGCCACTTTACCCGGCCCATCTGCTCAATGTTCTTATGCATCTCTCTATTCTGCTTTGGTCTCAATGTTTTTAGGTTTCTGTAAGTTCCTTAGCTCTTGGAATATTTGCTACAAATATTTCCTCAAAACTGTCTCCATCTTCCCCCTACCCCAATATTGGAAGATTTAGATTTATTTATATCATACCTTATGATAAATATTTGATTTTATGTACCAGCTTTTCTATGGTTATATTAAACATTTTAGCCATCTGGAATTTATATTATCTTATGTGCTTAAGCATCCCTTTTAGGCTTACAGTGATATAATGGAGACATGGCTTTTTAACAACAAGGATGCCTTCTTCACCACTCTTATGTTTTGGAAGTTCTGGACAAAACAGACATAAAATGGAAAGGGAGTAAAAAATATTAAACGGGGCCGGGCGCGGTGGCTCACGCTTGTAATCCCAGCACTTTGGGAGGCCGAGGTGGGCGGATCACGAGGTCAGAAGATCGAGACCATCCTGGTTAACACGGTGAAACACCATCTCTACTAAAAATACAAAAAAATTAGCCGGGCGTGGTGGCGGACGCCTGTGGTCCCAGCTACTCGGGAGGCTGAGGCAGGAGAATGGCGTAAACCCGGGAGGCGGACCTTGCAGTGAGCCGAGACCGCGCCACTGCACTCCAGCCTGGGCGACAGAGTGAGACTCCCCCTCAAAAAAAAAAAAAAAAATTAAACGGAAAGAAAATTGCTAAAACATTCTAGAAATCCTTATTTTAGCTTTATTACTGTCATTAGTTACATCAGATGGAAGGTAGAAAATCAAAGGAATAACCATTTGGAATATATAAAATTAGATTTTTATTCATAAAACAACCAGAAATATGAAATAACTAGGAATAATTTTAATAAGAAGTGTTAAAAATTGTCAATGTTTGGGAAAGAAAACATACACACGGATAGAGTTATGCCATGTTGAAGGAGAGAAATAACCAAATATAGGGCTGGGCACGGTGGCTCATGCCTGTAAGCCTAGCACTTTGGGAGGCCGAGATGGGAGGACCGCTTGAGGCTAGGAGTTCAAGACCAGCCTGGTCAACATAGCAGACCTCAGTGGAAAAAAAAAAAAAAAAAGATGTGGGATAAGTAACCAAATATTGCAGTTCATTCTTCCCAAGCTAATTAACTTCTTGGGAACTGCTTTGTGCAGTTCTACTTATGTTTCCATAGACTTATTTCTTTTTTTTTTTGAGATGGAGTCTCGCTCTGTTGCCCAGGCTGGAGTGCAGGGGCACGATCTCGGTTTACTACAACCTCCACCTCCTGGGTTCAAGTGATTCTCCTGCCTCAGCCTGCCGAGTAGTTGGAACTACAGGTGCCCACCACCACGCCCAGCTAATTTTTTGTATTTTTAGTAGAGATCGGGTTTCACCTTAGTAGCCTGGATGGTCTTGATCTCCTGACCTTGTGATCCGACCGCCTTGGCTCCCAAAACTGCTGGGATTACAGGCGTGAGCCACAACCCCCGGCCTGTTTCCATAGACTTTCTAGGGGAATTACTTCTGTAGTCATCAGGAGGTTATTAAAAATAATTCTGAGAAATACCTGCCAAATACTTTATAAATGGAAAAAGACAAAGAACAATGTTCACTGTTAAAAAACTTTGTCATTTACAAATGAAAATTAAAAAATTACTTATGATCCCATTATTCTGTGGTAACCATTTGCTACTATTTTGCCATGTATTTTCTGGTCTTTTATTTTGCTATCTATAAATATATAAAAACAATCTCAAATAATGTATTTTTGCATTTTTTTCTTCTTATGACCAGATTATTATTTTCTTTATCATTTGTATTTCATCAGTCATAAATTTTAAGGCCATCTGACTGTGTCATAAGTTTTCACCCAGATAACTTTGATGTGTAAAGACATCTCTGCTTGTATCTCTCATTTCCTAAGGCAAAATCCCCCAAAGTGGAATTGCCGTTTATAGAGAGGGACATGTTTAAGGCCCTATCGTGTCTTGGCTTCTTGAAGTTGTCACCTCCTTTCTGAAAAGGTTGTCAGGTACTATAGCCAGGCTAAGATGAAGAGTGTCAGGCTTAAAGGATCATCGTGATTAACTGGACAGGAATGGATTTCACATGGAAGGAAGAACAAAAGCAAAAGTCTAAGCCAGGTGCGGTGGCGCACTCCTGTAATCCCAGCACTTTGGGAGGTCGAGCGGGGGGTGGATCACCTGAGATCAGGAGTTCGAGACCAGCCCGGCCAACATGGTGAAACCCCATCTTTACTAAAAATACAAAAATTAGCCAGGTGTGATGGTAGGCCCCTGTAATCCCAGCTACTTGGGAGGCTGAGGCAGGAGAATCGCTTGAACCCGGGAGACAGAGGTGGCAGTGAGCCGAGGTCGTGCCATTGCATTCCAGCTGGGCAACAAGAGCAAAACTCCGTTTCAGAAAAAGAAAGAAAAAAAAAAAAGTCAAGGTCTAGACTGTAGAAGTAGGAAAGCATGTGTGGGGCAGCTAGGTGGATTACTTACCTGGAGCTTTGAAACAGGGAATGATATGGCTTGGGGGTGAACCAGAGAGGGTTCTTGGACTATTTGGTGGTGAGCAGGAGAGTAAGGAAGGATTTAGGGTCAGAGCATGACAATATTCAGCTGAGCTGTAGGAAAATTGGTCTGGTCTACCATGAAGTCAGTGGGTTGGCAAGGGAAGAACCTAGGGGCTGGGCCCCTCCTTAGGTACATACTGTCTGGGTCAGCTACAGGTGGAACTCAACAGATCGAATGGGACTCTTCTATAGGGGAAGGGTGGAGACATTTGGGAGCCAGCATCCAGACTGCTTGACAGTGGACTGATATGAAGGAGAACCTGAAAGACGACACCTACATTAAAAGGATGAGCTGGTTTTAGATATTTTGAGTTGGAAGAGCCAGCTGCTCACCCAGAAGAGAATGTGTTGGTACAAGAAGATAGGTTTGAGGGTTGTTTAAGGGTAGGGTTGCCAGATGAAAAATATACTATGCCCAGCTGACTTTTAATTGCAGATAAAAAATGAATAACTTTTTAGGGTAAATACGTCCCAAATATTGCATGGGACATATTTCTACTAAAAACATATTCATTGTTTATGTGAAATTCAAATCTAACTGGGCATCTTGTATTTTTATTTGCTAAATCTGGTAGCCCTACTTGGGAATCAACACGCAGAGAAGCCTGGGGGAAGAATCCAAACTAATGTGATTGGCATAAAGACTCAGAGCCACACTTGGGGAGGCTGAGGCGGGCAGATCACCTGAGGTCAGGAGTTCGAGATCAGCCTGGACAACATGGGGAAACCTCATCTGTACTAAAAATACAAACATTAGCTGGGTGTGGTGGCAGGCACCTGTAATCCCAGCTACTTGGGAGGCTGAGGCAGGAGAATCACTTGAACCCGAAGGTGGAGGTTGCAGTGAGCTGAGATCGCGCCATTGCACTCTAGCCTAGGCAACAAGAGTGAAACACTGTCTTAAAAAAAAAGACTCAAAACCAGCATTTCAGTTAATTAGATCTTGCGTTTTTGCTTTGTCTCATCCTAAAGTCTCCTTTATTTTTATTTTTAGTTTTTTGAGACAAGAGTCTCACTATGTTACCCATGCTGGAGTGCAGTGGTACAATCTCTCCTCACTGCAACCTCTACCTCCCAAGTTCAAGCAATTCTCCTGCCTCAGTCTCCCAAGTAGCTGGGATTTCAGACATGCACCACCACGCCCAGCTAATTTTTGTATTTGTAGTATAGACAGGGTTTCACTATATTGGCCAGGCTGGTGTCAAATTCCTGACTTAAAGTGATCCCCCTGCCTCGGCCCCCCAAATTGTTGAGATTACAGGCATGAGCCACTGCACCTGGCCTCTAAAGGCTCCTTTAAATCTCAAGGGAAAATTAAAAGAAAGAAAGAAAGAAAAAAAAAAGCCCAGGCCGCCTGATTTGATTGGCAGTGTTAAGGATTGTCCTGGTCCTTAGCCTTGCTAAGACCAGTCTCTTTGGCAGGCGTGAGCAGAGAACAGACCTGTGTGGGATGAGACTGGAGGCTTGGCTCTGCAGTCTAAGAGAGACCCACAGCCATCGTGTGCCGTGTGCATGTGCATGTGTGAACACATAGACAAGTGATTTGCTTACATCCAGATGCCCACATGCTCACACAGGTAGAGCAAAAGTCCCTGGAAAGATGCTGAAGGAAGTGCTTAAAGTGGCTGTCCCCTGAGAAGGGGTAACACGGGATGAAGGCCAGGTAGAAGGAAGACTTCATTATCATCCTTTTTTATTGCATTATTGTTTTTTAGTATGTGCATATATTACTCTTTGCAATAAACTTTTAAAAAGCTGGAATGTGCATTTATGCAGAAAATGACAAAGTTGCTACACAATTTAATAGGACAGCGCAAGGGGGACCAGGAATGCAAACACCACGAGGGCAGTGAGTCTTCATCCGTTTTGTTCACTGTTGTATCCCCGGTCCCTAGAATAGTGCCTGGCCTGTGGTTGGCACTCAATACATATTTATCAAAGTAGTGAAGGGCTGGTTCAACCATTTGATGACCTAACTACAGAAACAAGTTTGTATCCTTAAGTTTCATACATGTTAGAAAGAGGCAGTAGAGGAGCTACATGCATGGTACTTAAGGAAATCAACTTCATTGCAAATGTCAGTATTCTGATAGAAGAAAGAGTTGAAGTTATGGGAATGAATGAAATCAGCAAGAGAGAGCAAGTAGGGCGAGAAGGCTGTTCACCATCTAGATGAACAGAGAGAGACAGCATGAGAATAGACCAATGGAGGGAAGACTAGTGGAGCATCATACCCCAGCAGTCACGGGGAGAGAGCTTTGGTGGGTCAGATGGTCAACAGTATCAAAATACTCAACAGAGACCACCCTCTGGGTTTTCAAAGGATAGAACATACATTAGCAGTCCTCTGGAAAGCAAGTATCTTCTCCTATATACAGAGACCCTCATACCGTTTGGGGACATTGCCCCAAAAGGGCGGGCTTTGGCATGAAAGAACATTTCCACCCCAGTGGTTTGCATCTATCATCCCAGGTCAGGGCTGAGTAATGACCACTTGGTAGACCTGGTGCTCACAGAGCCTTCATTTGGTTGTATAAGGGGCCAAATTCACCTCTGGATTTCCTTTTTTTCCTTTCAGAATGCAGTTTCCAAGTATGGCTCTCAGTTCCAAGGCAACTCCCAGCATGACGCCCTGGAATTCCTGCTCTGGTTGCTGGATCGTGTACATGAGGACCTGGAGGGTTCATCCCGAGGGCCGGTGTCGGAGAAGGTCGGTCACTCTCAGAACAACACAATGTACTGGGTTTTCTTTTTTTCCTTTAAATATTGACTCAGCTCCTCAAAACTGAATCTTGAAATTGAGATTCTTAGATTCCTATATAGTCTGGCTACTATATCCACAGTCCGTTCCCTGCTCCCTTCTCTTAGCTGTGATTGTTTTACACAAGGCGCTTCTTTCTATTCCAGTATTTCTCATTCTCTTTGTCCCAGTGATATAATGAATAGAGTTTCATTTTGGCTCAAAATATGAAAAGTCTTTTCTTTGGTTTGTATTCCGTACGTTAGTGTGGTCATCCAAGGCCATGAGTACTGTTCCTTATTATTTGCAGATGGTACCATTTGAACTCTACCATTGCTTTCTCAGTTATGTATTGTACAGAGCACTAACTGTTAACTTTTCCTCTCACAACACAGGGTGGATGATTTTTACACATGTGCATTTAGCATCCCCAGGTTTTGAGGAAACCCCAAACCTTTCAGAGGAGGAAAGCACTACAATAATTTGTCATAAGAACAGCTGATTGATACCTCAGGCGCAGTCTTTATGGACTTTGCTCACTGATGGCTTATGCTCCAATGCTAGTCCTCTATCTCCCACTTAAGAAAGTAAAAGCGAATGAAGTTATTATATTATGAAAGTATTCATCCATTCTCACACTGCTATAAAGAAATACCTGAGGCCGGGTGTGGTGGTTCACGACTGTAATCCCAGCATTTTGGAAGGCCGAGGCAGGCAGATCACTTGAGGTCAGGAGTTCAAGACCAGCCTGGCCAACATGGCAAAACCCCACCTCTATTAATAATACAAAAATTAGCCAGTGTGATGGCATGCTCCTGTAATCTCAGCTACTCGGGAGGCTGAGGCAGGAGAATCCTTTGATTGTGGGAGGTGGAGTGAGCTGAGGTCATGCCACTGCACTCCAGCCTGGGTGACATAGTGAGACTTGGTCTCAAAAAAAAAAAGAAAAAAAAAAAGAGACATACCTGAGACTGGGTAGTTTATAAAGGAAAGAGGTTTAATTGACTCACAGTTCCACATGGCTGGGGAGGCCTCAGGAAACGTACAATCATGGTGGAAGGAGAAGTAAGTACCTCCTTCACAAGGTGGCAGGAAGGAGAGAGAGTGAGGGGGAAGAGCCCTTATAAAACCATCAGATGTCATGAGAACTCACTCACAATCACCAGAATAGCATGGGGGAAACTGCCCCGGTGATGCAATCACCTCCCACCAGGCCCTCCCTCCCTCCACATGTGGGGATTATGGGGATTACAATTTGAGATGAGATTTGGGTGGGGACACAGAGCCGAACCGTATCAATGAGTGAGCAAAGTTATTTTAAAAACATCCACGAATAATCTGCTGTAATAGAAGAAAAGTTTCATGAGCTTTGATAATTCCATATCAATGAGTAAGCAGTTATTTTAACAACATCCACGAATAATCTGCTGTAATAGAAGAAAAGTTTCATGAGCTTTGATAATTAATCAATAACACATACTTTTGATGTATCACATGACTGATCCAGATGCAGCCATGAGAACTGTTTTACCGGTTTTTTGGTTTTGTTTTAAATCTGGACACGTTATTCTCATCCTTTTCATTAATCAAATAAAAAAACCCTTGGAAAGTGCTTAGATCTTTCAACCATCACCTTCCCATCCCTTCAGTGTTTGCTTGGAGCCCGTCATTCTAACGTAATAAAGAATGAACAGCTCAGGAAGCTTAGTCTTTTTTTCCTGAAGTTTGTCTGTTTCCTTTATGTTTTCCAGCTGTTACCTTTCTATTTTTTTTTTCTCTCTTAAAATGTCAACTTACAACTTTAAGAAAAGGAGAACATAACTATATGTTTCATGTATCAGAGAGATTCGGTAACCTTCTTAAAGCCACACAGCTGAGTAAAGGACAGAGTCAGGATTCAAGCCCAAGGGGTCTGGTTTGAAAGCCTATTTTCTTATTTTAAAAATAATCACCCCAGTCATTCCCAAAACACACAAATGAAACAAAGCAAACAATCACCCCAATAAAACCTGGGAGGACCACACATTCAAAGGTCATGGTGTTTTCTCTGGGTTTTGAGATGAGGGGTGCTTTCTTTTACTTACCATGATTTCCTGTTTATCTTATTCTGACGCCTTTTAGTTGTAAGTGACAGAAATTTAACTTAGTCTCAGTCAACGAAAGGGCATTTATTGACTTTTATAACTTGCGAGTCCAAGGGTCAGACCAGCTTCAGGTAGGGCTGGATCCAGGGACTCAGATGACATCACCAGGTCTTTGGCTATGTCTCTATCCCTTGTCTCTGAATCCATTTTCAGGCTGACTCTGCCCAGATGGTAACAAGATGGCCTTCTGCAATGCTCATGTAGTCTTTAGAGCTTGGGATTCCAGAAAAAGCCCAGGGAAGAGTCCGATTGTCTCAGCTTGGTTCACATGTCCATTCCTGGGCATGTGGCCAGAAGAATGGAATATTCTAATTGGGTGCAGCTGGGTTGCATGCCTGTGGGGGTGAACGTGGGCCAAGGAGAGCTTTTATAGAAATGGAACAGTTTGCTTCCCCAAAGAAAGGAATGCTGAGCAGATAAACATATGTCTACTACACTGTATATTCCACAAGTTTATAGTGAATACATTTTGAAATCAGAAGGATATATTTTTTAAAAAGATACTGTTTATTGAATGTTTGTTATGTGCCAGGGATCTAATTTGATGCTTTGCACAATTTATTTCCCTACCTGACACAGAGTAGACAATAAACTCTTGAAGTGATTGACTAAATTAGTCATCATGCTTTACTATTACAAGGATAACTCATATTTTACAGTTAATGGAAATTTAGGTTAAGTTGCTCAAGGCCACTCGGCTTCTACTTGGTGGAGATAGAATTGAACCTGGCTCTGTCTGTTTCAAAGCCAGTGTGTCGGATTCCTTTCCCTAAAGCTTTCCTCGTGCTTTCTCAATTTCCCACAGCGGGAGAGAGGAGACATAGTGATAGGTGGTCCCTCTTCCTGCTGGCTGCATAGGAAGAGCCTCTTATCCTGTTTTTTTCCCTCCCCTCTCCCTGGCTATACCAGGCAGGTCTTCCTACTTCTTTTTTTTTTTTTT
>NW_016813959.1:2404056-2412515 GCF_001698545.2 Rhinopithecus bieti | reverse complement strand
GAGACGGAGTCCCCCTCTGTGGCCCGGGCTGGAGTGCAGTGGCCGGATCTCAGCTCACTGCAAGCTCCGCCTCCCGGGTTTACGCCATTCTCCTGCCTCAGTCTCCTGAGTAGCTGGGACTACAGGCGCCCGCCACCTCGCCCGGCTACTTTTTTGTATTTTTTAGTAGAGACGGGGTTTCACTGTGTTAGCCAGGATGGTCTCGATCTTCTGACCTCGTGATCCGCCCGTCTCGGCCTCCCAAAGTGCTGAGATTACAGGCTTGAGCCACCGCGCCCGGCCAGGTCTTCCTACTTCTAAGGTAGGTGGGATAGATAGCCTTTCAATTTTCCTTTTCTATCTCTTGGTAGCAGGAGAAAGCATTGGGCTTAAGGGTGGAGAAGATCACAGAGAGGTTAAGTAACTTGCCCCAAGTCACACAGTTATTAACTGAGAGAGCTAGGATCCAAATCCAGTAAACTCAACTCTCTAATAGGCTTCCTTAACTTCAACACTGTTGGATGTTTGTGGTTAGTTGATTCTTTTCTGAGGATGGCTGTCCTGTTCATGGTAGCATTAGTAGCACCTCTACCTCCTAGATGCCAGTGTAGCAGGCTAGGCATTTGACTATTTGTGATAGCCAAAATGTCTTCAGAGATGGCTAAATGTCCCCTGGGATGGGAATGGGGATGGTGACAAAGTCACCATTCCCCCAACCCAGTTGAGAGCCACTGCTCTAGAACCTTTGTTTCTCATTGTGGTGCACCACCCCTAGACCTTTCTTTGAGATAATATTGTGTTTATTTAAGCCAAGAAGGCCTGGCAATAATTCTTTTTTTTTTTTTTTTTTTTGAGATGGAGTCTCGCTCTGTTGTCCAGCTTGGAGTGTAGTGGCGCGATCTCAGCTTACCACAACCTCCGCCTCCCGGGTTCAAGCGATTCTCCTGCCTCAGCCTCCAGAGTAGCTGGAACTATAGGCGTGTGCCACTATGCCTGACTAATTTTTGTATTTTCAGTAGAGACAGGGTTTTGCTATGTTGGCCAAGCTGGTCTCGAACTCCTGACCTCGTGATCCGCCTGCCTCGGCCTCCCAAAGTGCGGAGATTACAGGCGAGAGCCACCGCGCCCGGCCAATAATTCTTTTTAACAACTTCAAGACACAAGTAAAAGCAGCCATAATTGGTTTTCCAATTTCGAATATGTCCTATTGCAATATACTGCACACTACCGCCAGATAGAAAGGAAATAAGAGCTTGTCCGTCTTCTGCTTAAATTCCCCCACTGGCTTCCAATAGCACATAGAACAAAATTCAGACTCCTATGTGGCTGACAGGGCCCAGCCTGATTCCAGACCCCTTCACCCCTCGCTCCCTGGCCTTGATCTCTCCAGCTACTTCCTGTTCCTCAAGGGGCCAGGCGTGTTAGGAGTAGACCAGCCAGGCAAGACCAGCTATTGGCTATTGGCTAGAGAGAGGAGCTTACGCCGCCCTTAGTTTGACCTGATTGAAACCAGAAAAGATCTCTTTCTCTGGGGTCAAAGCCTCTCCTAAAATTTGCTCTCAGAAAATTGGGCTGCCTGCAGAGGCCCGGCTGTGTACGCTTGAAGGTAGAGAACAGAGCTGTTGGGATCAGCCGGCGTGAAACTTCATTTTCCCTTTCCTAGAAGGAAAGCCTCTGTCCTCTGTGAAACTCTGATTTTTTTTTTCTCTTTGAGGTTATTTCTGTTTTCAAGACATAGCAAAGCCATGTAGCTAGATTTATTTGAAACTGGAATAAAAACCATAAGGGCCGCTTTCTTTTCTGTTAATTTACTGATCCTCAAATGTTTTCATCCTGCAAAGAGGGCACATTTTTATTACCCTTTTAGAAACCCTAACACAATCTTTTTATCAGTTTGCTTTCCAGAAAATGCCGCTCTTGCAGAATTAAGTAGGGGATGAGGCTGGGGAGAGGATCAGGAAGCTGACATATATTAAGCACTGACTATGTGCAGGGAAGATACACAATACATGTCATCTCTTGAGATTGTTTTTATTTTTATTTATTTATTTTTTGAGACAGGGCCTCACTCTGTTGCCCAGGCTGGAGTGCAGTAGAGTGATCATAGCTCACTGCAGTCTTGACCTCCTGGGCTCTGGCGATCCTCCTGCCTCAGCCCCCCGCCTAAGTAGCTGTGACTACGGGGATGCACCACCACACCTGGTTAATTTTTTAGTTTTGTAAAGACGAGGTCTCACTATGTTGTCCAGGCTGGTTTCAAAGTCCTGGATTCAAGCAATCCTCCCACCTCGGCCTCCCAAAGTGCTGGGATTACAGGTGTGAGCCACCGTGCAAGTCATCACCTGTGATTTTAATGGTAGCTCCATGAAATTGATGTGTTAGATGTAGAATGAGGCTCAGAGAGAGAGGCTGAGTGTCATTCAGCTAACAGAGCAGAGCCAGTGCGTTTGGCCTCATTGTCTGTGCTTTGTGAATGACCCCCTGCTGCCCCTCACTCCAGCCTCTTTCAGGATTTTCTTTCTCCATGCCCTTCCCTGGGTGATCCTGTCCACAGCCTCTCCCAATGCTGTTCAGTGTCACTGTGAATTCTTGGGTTGCAAGCAACAGCAACCGACTTGAGCTGACTCAAACAAGAAAGGGGACTTAGGAGAAGGCCAAGGAGCCTCACGCTGGATGACAGGGAAGGCTGAAGGACCAACCTAGAACTGTTAAGAATCAGACAGCTGTGAGGGTATCTCAGCAGCAGGAACTGGTCCGTTCTCTTCCCTGGACAGCACAGTCTGCAGAAATGTTTTCAGCCATTGGCCACTCTGGTCATGATTCACATTCAGAGTAGGAGCATCTCAGTGTGGCTTGCTTGGGTCATGGGCCTATCCCTTGGTAGGTGAGGGCAGGACCCTTGATTAAAGACCCCTCTCCATACATGGACTGGATTCAGAGTTCCAAAACGGGGTTTGCTACCACCAAAGGAGTAGTGTATACAGGGCAGTCAAAATACACCAGGGTCCGCTATGCATCCAAGTTAGCTCCTCCAAGTGCTCTTCCCCTATTTGTCATGAATGTCTGTGTCTGGGTATTGAGTCACCTCAAACCCAGCATGCCCGTCCCAAACACACCTCTTGTTTTGACTTTGCCTCTCTGTGAATGGAACCGGGATTCGCCAGGCACCAGACTGGATCCTTGTAGTTGATCACGTTCCTCCACTCCCATAGTCAGGGGCTGATTGATGAAGCTACGTCCTCGGGTGTCTGGAATCCACCCCTCCTTTTCGTCTTCATGGCTCCTGTTCTACCTTATCCTGTTGTTTCCTGAATGCTTGAGCCTACTAATCTGTGTCCTAACCTCCAAACTTATACTTCTTCATCTGGGAGTCAGTAGCTGTCAAGTTAAAGCATCTCTCCAAGCATGTTGCTACCACCTGAGTTCAAAACTCGTCAGGTACTCCACCTTGTGTAATAACAACCACCATCTACACTGTGCTTTGTGCCAGGCATGGTTCTAAGTGTTTTGTACATATGCTCTCTTTTTTTTTTTGAGACAAGAGTTTTGCTCTGTTGCCCAGGCTGGAGTACAGTGGTGCGATCTCAGCTCACTGCAACCTCCGCCTCCTGGGCTCAAGTGGTTCTCCTGCCTCAGCTTCCTGAGTAGCTGGGATTACAGGTGTGTACTACCACACCTGGCTAATTTTTGTATTTTTAGTAGAGATGGGGTTTTACCATGTTGGCCAGGCTGGTCTTGAACTCCTGACCTCAAGTAATCTGCTCACCTCGGCCTCCAGAAGTGCTGAGATTACAGACATGAGCCACCGTACTCAGCCTTGTGTTTTATATATAGAAACTCTTTAAATACTCAGAGAATCCCTATCAGACAGGTACTGTCATTATCCCTTTATTATAGTTGGGAAATCATGGAGCAAAGAGATTAAGTAACTTTTTTAGCTGGATCAGGGCAGTCAAGTAACTTGTAATCAAGTACCGGTGTGGGGATTTGGACATTCTTTTTTTTGTTTTTTTTTTGAGACGGAGTCTTGCTGTGTCATCCAGGCTGGAGTGCAGTGGCATGATCTCGGCTCATTGCAACCTCTGCCTCCCGGGTTCAAGCGATTCTCCTGTCTCAGCCTCCCAAGTAGCTGGGATTACAGATGCGTGCCACCATGCCTGGCTAATATATGTATTTTTAGCAGAGACGGGGTTTCACCATGTTGGCCAGGCTGGTCTTGAACTCCTGACCTCAGGTGATCCACCCACCTCAGCCTCCCAAGGTGCTGGGATTACAGGCATGAGCCACTGCACATGCCCAAACATTCTTTTTGTTTGTTTGTTTGTTTGTATTTTTGAGATGGAGTTTTGCTCTTGTTGCCCAGGCTGGAGGGCAGTGTCGCAATCTCGACTCACTGCAACCTCTGCCTTCAGGGTTCAAATGATTCTCCTGCCTCAGCCTCCTGAGTAGCTGGGATTACAGGTGCTTGCCCCCATGCCTGGCTAATTTTTGTATTTTTAGTAGAGATGGGGTTTCGCCATATTGGCCAGGTTGGTCTTGAACTTCGGACCTCAGGTGATCCACCTGCCTCGGCCTCCAAAAGTGTTGGGATTACAGATGTGAGCCACTGTGCCCAGCCTGATTTGGACATTCTTGACCCTGTTACCATGCTGTTCACTGAGCCAGGTAGTCTCCCTTAGGACATAGAAGTCCCCACCCGTTGTGGCACCAGACTCACATTCCAGCCCTGTTTTCTACTTCCCTTTGCACATCTTGTATCCTAGGCAAATTGGGTGTCATAAAATATTAGGACATATAAGAATGACCATTTTGAGCACTCATAACTTGTTCATCTCAATATTTTATTATGAAAAATTTCAAACATATGGAAAAGTTGAATTAATTATGAAGTGAACACTCCTCCCCATCACCTAGATTCTACAACTTATGTTGTACTAAATTTGCTTTATCACACATTTACCCATCTGTCTCTCTATCCACTCATTACTCATATCTTTTTTTCCCTCATCTTATTTTTTGGATGTACTTTGAAGTAAATTGCACACCTTACCCCAGACGCTTCACATGTGTTCCTTTTGCCTGGTTCTGTCATCTGCTTTCTAAACTCCTTCAACATTTACTTCTAATTTCACCCAAGTCTTTACATACACCTCACTGCCTGCCTGTTCTTCTAAAGGTATATATAGACGCATACACAGTGTATCCATGGTATTCGAGTTTCGTGGTGGGAATGTTAGGAAAAATTGTCTAAAAAGACTCCATGAGGGGAGTAATGATGAAAAAGTTGAGAGATGCTGCTCTAGGTCATATTTTATGTGGGGTCTTGCATAGATATTTATATAGGTAAGTTTATATTTTACTAAATAGCGTTGTATTATGAGTGGCTTTGATTCTGGGATAGGGACAGCATCTTCTAGGACAGAAATTTTGGCATAACAGGGCCTTAATCAAAAAATTGTGTCCCATGTGTGGTAGGGAATGGACAGGGGGTGAAGAATAAATTTAGGGAAACGAGAAAGGTTGATTAACTCATTTTGGAAGTGGTAGGGGTCCAGAGGAAGTTGGTGGCATTAGGGCACACAGAAGCCCTGAGGTGAGACAGGCTAAAAAATGACTCCCAAAGACATGAGGTCCTAATCGCTGCATCTTGTAGATGTTATCTGTATTAGTCTGTTTTCACGCTGCTATAAAGGAATACCTGAGACTGGGTAACTTACAAAAGAAAGAGGTTTAATTGACTCACCGTTCCACATGACTGGGGAGGCCTCAGGAAACTTACAGTCATGGTGGAAGGGGAAGCAGGCACCATCTTCGCAAGGCGTCAGGAGAGAGAAGAGTGAGCAGCAAAGGGAAGCACCCCTTATAAAACCATCAGCTCTCAGGAGAACTCACTAACACGAGAACAGCATGGGGGAACCGCCCTCATGATCCAATCACCTCCCACCAGGTCTCTCTCTAGACATGCAGGGATTGTGAGGATTACAACTCAAGATGAGATTTGGGTGGGGACACAGCCACATCATATCATTACCTTCTATGGTAAAGACTTTGGAGATGTGATTAAGAATCTTGAGATGGGGGTCATTAACCTGAATTATCCAGGTGGGCTCTAAATGCTACCAGTGTTCTTGTGAAAGAGAGGCTGGGGGAGATTTGAGACACACACAGGAGAAAGCTATGTGAAGACAGAGCAGAGAGAGAGTTGAAGATGCCAGGATTGAAAACTGGAGTGATGTGGTCACAAGCCAAGGAATTCCGGCAGCCACCAGAGTTGGAACAGTCAAGGAACAGACTCTCACCTAGAGCCTCTGGAGGGAGTGCAACCCTGCCCACACCTTGATTTCAGTGCAGTGATACTGATTTTGGATGGCTGCTCATGAGAACTGTGAGAGAATAAGCTATTGTTTACAGCCCCCAGTTTGTGATAATTTGCTATCGCAGCCACAGGAAACAAACGCAAGGGGAATGTAAAGGGCACAAGTACTGATGAACGGAGTGAAGGAAGCTTGTGCACCAAATTGAAAAACTAAAAGACTCATTTGCCTGCAAAAGAGAATACTTATGTGAAACTGGCTCCTTGCAAAATGTGGGCAGGAATGATTTAGCAGGCAGGTGGAAGGTGGAGATATTTGGTGTGGATGCATTTGAGGTGATGGCAAGCCCACCCCATGAAATATACAAGAGGCACCTAGACATTGAAGCCGAGTGGGACAGAGATAATGCACAGGACCGTCCATCCAGGAGGAACAGGTGAGGCTGATGAGAATGAGCGACCATCCGCCAAGGTTCAGGCTCAGGTTTGCTCTTTTAATACACACACACTTCTTGTCCCAGAGAATTTGGGAGGTCAGGGGATTGAAAGAGACTTGAGTTATGGTAAAGGCAGCACTGAAGGTTGAGACTCTGCAGAATCCCAGAAAGGGATGATGTGGGCCCAGGAGGAAGCATGGGCTCGGTGGTCTGGAAGCAGCTGAGTGACTAGAGGTGTATCTAATCTGGTTTCCTTTCCTCATTTCTTTGCAGCTTCCACCTGAAGCCAATAAAACCTCTGAGAACTGCTTGTCACCATCAGCTCAGCTTCCTCTAGGTCAAAGCTTTGTGCAAAGCCACTTTCAAGCACAATATAGGTAAGACGGGGATGTGTTTAGAATGTGTCACCCAAAGGCTCTGCAAACTCAATTCCTGGTAACCAGTCTCCCATCGCCAGATTTACCCTGAGATTTCAAAACAACAAAAGCACAAACACCCTTCTCTCTCCCATTATAAATCCTGACTAAGCACGCACTCCTGTTGTCTCTGACCTTTAGTATTTCTTCTTTTCCTTCTTCTTGGCTCCTGGACCCTCCACCTTACTTGAAGGAGGGGTGATAAGAGGGTGATTCTATAGAAGGTAAATGTGAGCTGGGATCTCACTAGCAAGCAGTCACTCTGAAGTTGGAGAGACCCTTCCTGTTTTTCTCTCTCCAGAGAGCCCAACTTAACAAGTCATTCTGAGCTCAAGAGTTCCAAGCATTATGGAGGATATAAAAATATATATACAGCCTGGGCCACATAGGGAGACCCCATCTGTACCAAAAAAAAAAAAAAAAAATCCTAGCCAGGTGTGGCATGTGCCTGTGGTCCCACCTACTCGGGAGGCTGAGAAAGGAGGATTGCTTGGGCCCAGGAGGTCGAGGCTGTGATCGAGGCTGGAGTACAGTGATCTGTGATCGCACCACTGTACTCTAGCCTGGGCAACAGAGTGAGACCCTGTCTCAAAAAAATCAGTAAATAAACAAACAATAAAAAAAGTATGCAGCCTTTGACTTCAGAAAGTATGTGTTCTCTTTGAGCTTTTTTTATGTGAAAGTGCAGAGACTCATATAAGGCAGAATAGTTTCAATATTATAATGTTCAGTGAAAGTACTGACAGCAGCAGTGAAAGGTCAGAGAGGGGAGAAAACCCCATGGGCTTCTCAGAGGAAGTGTGCCTTTTGTTGGCCTCTGCAGGATGAGTAGAAGTACGAATGGGTAGGAAGATATTCAACAAGAACAAATGCAAGCTTAAAGGTGGGAATGAGCACAGCAGGCAGGATTTAGACGAGGAAGTCATTGGTTACAAAGAGCCACCTCTAAGATGCTTGCCTGTGTGTGTGTGTGTGTGTCTGTGTGTTGCCAATGTATGTATTCATGTATATGTTTCTATGTGTGTGTGTCTACATATATTTTAAGCCTTACAAAAGTCTCAGGGGGTGAGTATTAACATCTGGGAGGTTGGGCTTTTTCTACGGACATATGATAAGTGGCAGAACCAGGATTTGTCCGCTGAAATATCTTTAAAGCGAAGTCCTACCTTTTTGCTTTCTTCGCAATTCTTCTGTTGTTTTTCCAGCTAACCCTGTCCATTCATTGTGATTCTCTGCTGCTCCTTCAGTTTCACAGAAACTCTGTTCTCTGTTATGGATACCAAAAAAGAGTTTTTTTTTTTTTTTTTTTTTTTT
>NW_016813959.1:2390838-2403958 GCF_001698545.2 Rhinopithecus bieti | reverse complement strand
TTTTTTTTTTTTTTTTTTTTTGAGACGGAGTCTCGCTCTGTCACCCAGGCTGGAGTGCAGTGGCCGGATCTCAGCTCACTGCAAGCTCCGCCTCCCAGGTTTACGCCATTCTCCTGCCTCAGCCTCCCGAGTAGCTGGGACTATAGGCGCCCGCCACGTTGCCCGGCTAGTTTTTTGTATTTTTTAGTAGAGACGGGGTTTCACAGTGTTAGCCAGGTCTCAATCTCCTGACCTCGTGATCCGCCCATCTCGGCCTCCCAAAGTGCTGGGATTACAGGCTTGAGCCACCGCACCCGGCCTTTTTTTATTCTTTCATTTTTTATTTTTTATTTTTTTTCAAAAAGAGTTTTTTGTATTTTTCTTCTGGATGTTGCAGTCAATCATTTCAAAGCCGTGCTTTTCTCTGAGTCATCTGGATAATATTCCCTTTGCATTGGTTTTTTGGAGATCTCCAGGTGGTTTTCTTCTCTTATTGACTTATCTTCAAAAAAGGAAATAATTGTTCCATCTTCTAGAATTTCCTTACTTAGAGCCATTTAATTCCATACTTTTTGGGGACGTGTATTCTTTGTGTTTGCACAGCAAGAGGTCACTTAAAACTACCCGGAAACTATCCTGATTTAGGATTCCTGTTCTATTCAATAACCACTGAAAAGATAAATGAGGTATAATTACTGTCTTTAGAGGTTGATTATTTAGGAAGACCAAATAGTCTTTGAAACTAAGCTGCTTTCCACTGGTGAAGAAAAATCTATAGCACTTGACAAGTTCTGTCACTCTCTGCCTCACCAGGGATGGGGACCCTGATGAAACAGCCGAGATCCACTGTGGGCTCTCCGTTCCTGTTTGCTGTTGTTTAGCGTACAGAGTAAAGAGGATCGCACCCCTTGAGCTCAGATTTCTCTGTCATGCCTGAAGAAAGCCTTTCTCATTTCCTGAGGGATGTGGTTACTCTCCAGGAGGAGGTATGCAGAGAGGAAACAGATTTTGTGGTCACCAGCCTTGAAAACTACTGGCCATGAAAGCCGCTTGTAGGGCATCTGTTTTATCTGTTTTTTTTTTTTTTTTTTTGAGACGGACTCTCCCTCCGATGCCCAGGCTAGAGTGCAATGGCACGATCTTGGCTCACCGCAGCCACCACTTCCCGGGTTCAAGTGATTTTCCTGCCTCAGCCTCCTGAGTAGCTGGGGTTACAGGTGTGCGCCACCATGCCGGCTCATTTTTTTTTTTTTTTTTTTAATTTTCATTAGAGACGGGGTTTCGCCATATTGGTCAGGCTGGTCTCAAACTCCTGACCTTGTGATCCACCTGCCTTGGCTTCCCAAAGTGTTGGAATTACAGGCGTGAGCCACCGCGCCTGACCGGGCATCTGTCTTATCTTCAGGTGCCCAACGCAGAGGGTGCTAGAACCAAAAATACGGAGACAGAGGAAAAGCATAGAAGAAGAGAAAGAAGAACATTTAGAACAAGGGAAAGGGGAGTATAAGGTGAAGGTGTGTTAGAGAGAGGGGAGGGATCACCGATCATCGCCAGCAGGTCGAATTCATCTGTGTCCTTGTACAATTCATTCACCTATTTCTCTGTTCAGTTCCCCTCTCGTCCCCATACTGTTTTTCCTTCTTTCAAGTATTCAAGTGCCTGCTAATGTGCTTGGTCCAGCAGTTACCATGAGGAGTAGAACTCCTGGCTGAATCCTTGTTGATTCTTTAGATATTTCATTCATGCCCTACTGTGTGCTGGGTTGTCTTGTAGGTGCTGTGAACAAGACTCAGTCCATTCTCAGGGAGCTCACATTCTACCCGGGGGAGTGTTAGATAATGTACAAGTAAACAACAACCTGTGACAGCAGAAAGATAAGGAGTCACTTGGGAGGCGGGGGAGTGGCCAACATTCCATAAGGCGGGCAGGGAAGGCTTCTTTTCGGAGGGACGGTGGAGCTGAAAACAGAGTGACAAGGAGTCTACCATTTTAATAACTGGGGACAGAGTATTCCAGGCAGAGGACACAGCACAGGCTAAGAGCCAGAAGTAGGAATAATCCTGGCAAGTTCAAGGAATGGAAAGCCCAGGGTAGCTGCCAAGGAATAGAGTAGCTGGGATTATAAGCAGGCACTGGAGATGGGCTGGAGAGGTGGGTGGGGACCTGGTAGGGCAGGTTTTCAGTCCAAGTGTGCGGGTTTTAGTCTCAAGGACACAGGAAGACACTGCAGAGTTAAAGGAGGGGGTGATCTAGTTCATCAGTTTCAGAAGTGACTGCTTTTTTTTTTTTTTTTTTTTTGAGACAGAATCTCATGCCGTCACCCAGGCTAGAGTGTAGTAGCATGATCTCAGCTCATTGCAACCCCTGCTTCCCAGGTTCAAGCCATTCTCCTGCCTTGGCCTCTCAAGTAGCTGGGACTACAGGCATGCGCCACCATGCCCAGCACATTTTTGTATTTTTAGTAGAGATGGGGTTTCATCATGCTGGCTGGGCTGGTCTTGAACTCCTGACATCTAGTGATACACCTGCCTTGGCCTCCCAAAGTGCTGAGATTACAGGCATGAGCCACTGCACCTGGCCCAGAGGCAACTGCTTTTTATGAGCAATGCAGGGAGGCGAGAGGAGGCAGGAGCAACAGTTGGTGTTGCCACTATGGTCCTAGCAGGAGAGCAATGGTGGTTGGAACGGCAGAGGTGGCGGCAGAGATGGAGGGAAGTGGAGGGGTTTGGAGTATGTTTTTGGATGGAGAGTCAGCATCTTTCCATTAGTCCCTCTACCCCTAACCCCTCACCCCAGTCTTGCTAATGGGGTGAGGGGTAGAGGGACTAAGGGAGAGATGAGAATCTAGGATTTAGGGTGACTCTTGGGTTTTTCTATGATTGTAACTGGTGAGAACTGGTGAGTGCTTCGGAGGAAAAATCGAGGGTGCTTTGAAGTACATGCCTGACTTGGCGTGGGATGAATCGGGGGTGGGGAGGACTTCCGAGGAAGTGACATTTGAGCTGATTGGATATTATGGACCATCAGTGCCCTTTGGGTATTTTTCCTATAGCACGATGAGTAAGAGGTGAGGTGTTCACGCTAAAGATGAACTGGCAATGGCTGAAAATGCCTGCTTTGTGCCTGCTGATAAAGACAAGGTGTCGTCAGGGATGCCCTGAGGTCTGAGAGGTGGTTTTCTGCAGTGGTCGGTAGCGACAGTGCCTGGCTGGCGGCTCCTGCTGTCCCTGACTCTCTCCTGGCTTCCTCTCCTCGGGGAGAGCTTGCCTGGGATGGCATCAGCCTTCTTGATGTAATTGAGAGATGGATGTGTCATTATGGGTTAATTCAGAGGCATCTTCCCTTAAACCCCTTTTAAGGGGCTGAGTTGTTGACTTTGGTTGGGGGAGAGAAGAGGAACCTCCAGTACTAGAGTGTGGAAGATCCTGGACTATAGCAAAGATATTTAGTTACTCTATGTGATTATCGTCACAGTCTAAGAATGTCTGCAAGTCTAACAACCAACGATTGTGGCTATGTTGGAGTTTTGGCTGGAGGAGTGTGTCTGTGTGTGTGTGTGCACAAGTTCTTCATGTCCTTCATAGCCTTTATCCACAGAAAGTCTAAGGATCTTTTTGAAGGCTTCCTCAGAACAGATCTCTGAAAGGTGAGATCTTGCTTATGTATTGGCATAATTATTGCTGTTTGCGTAGACGTCAGATCCACTGTCCAGTGAGCAGGTAAAGTGGACTGGGTTTGAGGTGAAAGATGTGTGTGTATTTGGCAGCAGTTAAAGGGCAGAGTGACAAGAAATTCAGGGGCAAAGCCTAGGGCTCATTGGTGGGCATTTGTAGCAGGTGGAAAAGCAAACCGCAGCCCTGACTTTTTTTGCACTGACAGGGTTAGCTTTGTAACAGAAGCAATTTGACAAGGAGAATGAATAACTTAGGGAAATGGGCCTGTGAACATTGAAAGGCAGTGGGGTGATTTTCTGTTCCTTTTCCCCGTGAGTGCGCTTGTGAGACAACAGGGCAGGACTGTGAATGTCCTGGAGCGAATGGGGAGAACGGAGGCATCTGTCAGGCCACATTGGGGTATATTGCTGTAGCCTCGTAACGTGGTCAGAGCTTTTTGTAAAAGTGAAGCTGCCTTTCCATCTTCTTCCAGATGCTGGTCACATCAGTCTGTCCTCATTTCTCAACCTTTGATACATGGATATATTTCACATCTTTCCTATAGTTTATTATGAAAACATTATACTTTTTCATTCTTTATTTTATTTTATTTTTATTTTTTTGAGACGGAGTTTTGCTTTTGTCGCCCAGGCTGTAGTGCAATGGCACAATCTCAGCTCACTGCAACTGCAACCTCCACCTCCCGGGTGCAAGCGATTCTCCTGCCTCAGCTTCCCAAGTAGCTGGGATTATAGGCACCCGCCACCACGTCTGTCTAATTTTTGTAATTTTAGTAGAGATGGGGTTTCACCATGTTGACCAGGTTGGTCTCAAGCTCCTGACCTCTGGTGATCGCCTGCCTCGGCCTCCCAAAGTGCTGGGATTCCAGGCATGAACCACTGCGCCCGGCCCATTTTCATTCTTTCAATATAAAATTTGCCCATTCTATTTGTTTTTCTACAAACCACTCATCACTTGCTAGCAGATAGCAGTTGGTGGCTCAATGTAAAAGTCATATTCCTGAACCGGTTTCATATGTTGCAATGCTTCAAGAAAAATGCAACCCGGCATAGTTTTAGTAGACTGAAAAACATGAAGACGTCAATGAAAAACATTCTCTCTCATTGGTTTATATACTTGTGAAATGGGAATTTGGGGATTTCCCAATGACCCAAGTATATCCTTCAGGCCAATTTTTTGCCTAGGTACGTGATGGACAGAGGTGGAGAAGGACTGGAGGAGAGATGCAGGGCAAAGGAGACCCCAGAAATGTTGGGTTTCTGGCTGGCTGGTACTCACTGTCTGATACAGTGCTTTCAACAAAAACACTACCATGGGTCTCCCAAAGGCAAATGACCTGAGGCAGCAGGAGCGATGGAATGTCCAGTACTGGGGCCTGTTTTCTATAATCAGGTTGATGGTCTGATAAGTTGTATCCAAGATAACTGACTTGTAGTGGACAGATCACCCAGGATTGCCTCAGGCGGCACCCTCCCCTTTATGTTCCTGTGTGTCCCTGGATTTTCCTATTTGTCTGCTCAGTGGAAAACCAATCAAACAAGATGGGCACTTTCCACAAGGACTCAGGAAACCTTTTCTGATACCAGCTTTGGCTTACTTGCTGACTTATCCCGGTAATGTCATACAGTGCTAAGAGTATGGACTTCAGAGTCAGACTGCCAGGGCGGTCTTGTTCTGTGTCCTCAGAGAAGTTAATGTAGATTTTTAGGATTAGTAACGTAGCATGCAGAGAAATCCTTTGCATCATATGATAGGAGAAAGAGAATTGGTACGTACATGTGCAATATAAAAGTTGCATTTCACCCGGGCACAGTGGCTCACGCCTATAATCCCAGCACTTTGGGAGGCTGAGGTGGGTGGATCATGAGGTCAGAAGTTCGAGACCAGCCTGGCCAACATAGCGAAACCCCATCTCTACTGAAAAAAATACAAAAAATTAGCTGGGCGTGGTGGCGGGCACCTGTAATCCCAGCTATTCAGGAGGCTGAGTAGGGAGAATCGCTTGAACCCGAAAGGCAGAGGCTGCAGTGAGCTGAGATCACGCCATTGCACTCCAGCCCGGGTGACAGTGTGAGACTCTGTCTCAAAAAAAAAAAAAAAGTTGCATTTCATTTTCAGAGATCCATTTTAAAGTAAGGGAGTATAAAGTTTAAAAGAGTTGAAAGAATATAAATGAACATTATATATATCTACTCTGAAGCAATTGACACCGCACTGATCTACTGAAGAACACAGGAATCGATAGAAGCATCCGAGTCGGGACCGACAATTGACACCTCACCTCACTGATTTCTACTGAAGAACACAGGAATGATATGAGCATGGAGTCGGGAAACCGAGCCTGGCTTTCTTACTTAAGAGCCGTATGTTCTTCAGTGGATTACTTAACCTCGCTGTGCTTCAGATTTCTCTTCTGTACAATGGGCATAATATCAGTTACTATGGGTGGCAAATGGGTTCATCTATGCTCAGTGCTCAGAATGATGCTTGATTCTTAGCAAATGCTATTGCAATGTTAGTTGTTACTTTAAGGAGCGACTTCTTGCTGTTTCTTCTTCTGTACAGTAAGGAGGGTGGGCAATGTCAGTGGTTCTCTACTACGGGTGAACACTAGGGTCATTTGGGGAGCTTAAAAGCTCTCAGGATTTTAGAAAGATTTTGATGTCCAGACCCCTCTCTACCCACCTTGAAACAGAATCTCTGGGAGTGGGGCCTGGGCATTGGAATTTTTTTTGAAAGCTTCCTGTGGTTCCGGGGCACAGTGAGGCTGAGAAGCAGGGGAAGAGATGGCCCTGAGATCCGTTCAGCCTGGAAGTTGGCAGGCTGGGTTTGTATGGCAGGAACGGGTTACAGCTTCCCTTCCCATACTCAGTGCATTTCTATGTGTCCTAAAGTTTCTTTTCTGTTTTAAAAAAAATGGAGGTGAAAGTCCTGTAACATAAACACTCTAAAGCGTACAATTCAGTGACATGTACATTCACAGTGTTGTGCAGCTACCACCTCCTAGTTCCTAAACATTTCATCACCCCAAAATAAAACCTGGTACCCAGTAAGCAGTCAGCCTCATCCTCCCTTCCCTCAGCTCCTGGCAACCACCAATTTGCTTTCTGTGTCTATGGCATTACCTGTTCTGGATACTTCCTATAAACGGGATCATGCAATATGTGCCCTTTCATGTCTGGCTGCTTTCATTTAGCTTACTGTTTTCAAGGTTCATCCACATTGTAGTATGGACCGGGGTTCATTCCTTTCTATGACTGAGTTATATTTCACTATGTGGATGTACCATATTCTGTTTACCCATTTGTCTGTTGATGGATAGCTGGATTGTTCCCATC
Organism: Rhinopithecus bieti; assembly: GCF_001698545.2. NCBI lineage: Eukaryota > Metazoa > Chordata > Mammalia > Primates > Cercopithecidae > Rhinopithecus > Rhinopithecus bieti. The sequence continues at coordinate 2,396,967 of NW_016813959.1, read as the reverse complement.
TTAACTATTGTGAATGGAGCAGCTATGAACACTCGTATACAAGTATTTGAACACCTGTTTTCAGTTCTTCTGGGTATGTACCTAGGAGTGGAATCACTGGGAGTGGAAATGCAAGGGTAATTCTGTATTGAATTTTACCGCCAAGTTGTTTACGTGTGATTAAACGTTCGCCTCTGTTCTTCACCCTCACAGATCTTCCTTGACTTGTCCCCACTGCCTGAAACAGAGCAACACCTTTGATCCTTTCCTGTGTGTGTCCCTACCTATCCCCTTGCGCCAGACGAGGTACGTGAGTGTCGCGGCTTGCCCAGTGAGCTTGACTTCCATCCTTACTCATTACGGGGAACCTTCTGGCCTCACACCTGCCATTTTCTCTCCTTTGCTTCTCAGCCAGCATTTCTCTGGAAACCAGCCCTATAGCTGGATGACATTCAACTATTGAAATTGACAGAGTAAAAGGTTACTGTGTCCCTTCTCTAGCTGAGGAAGGAATTATGAATGTTTGGCACAATTGCCAGACTTAGGTCTGTGGCCCATTCAGAAGCTGGCACGGACCCATTGGTCTCACTTGGTCACATGGAGGCAAACTAGAGAAAATCTGTGGCCACCTGCTTTTTTTTTTTTTCCCCAGCTTTATTTCAATTTCAAAAATCTATTTTCTTCTTTGGGAAGGTGTAGGAAAAAGATATCTTTAAGAAGCAAAGAACGAGGAAAAGGGTTGTTTGGGGAAGATGAGTGACAAAGAAAAGTGGAGGTAGGGCTGGGTAACAGGCACCATGGGCCGAGTTCTGTAAAAGTAAGCCCACACCTTCGCAGTGACCAGGAAGGCAAATGGCCAATGTCCGTATCCTGGCATGTGGGTAAGCTCCTATGTAGGCTGTCTTTTCTGGCATTGGAACAGAGGCATTTCCTCTTTATGTTCCCCACCTCCTGAAGTGCCATTTCTCTTACCCTGTGCCTGTTGACATCTCCTGCCTTTAGGATGCAGCTGAAGACATGACATCTTCAGAAGGCCTTCCTCAGCAACTCAGTCTCCCTTTCTGCTCTAAAATCCTGTGCTGCTGATATTCTGCACTACAGATATAACTATTGGCTTATACTAGAACATGGCTTGTGCTGTCTATCATCAGTGACACCATCAGATAATGTCAACTTATAGATGTGATGATCTAAGACTCCCAGCCTGACACACAGCGCAGCACAGGGGTTAAGACCATTGACTCAGGAGCCAGACGGCCCAGGTTCGAATCCCAGCTCTATTAATTAATTACCTGTGTGACTTGGGCAGTTAGTGGAGTACAGATCAAGAGAAACAGTGGCTGCAAGAGTGGGCCTTCATATACTGGTGGGAAGGAGAAGCGAAGATTTCCAAAGGAGACTCTCATTAAGGAGAATGTCATCAGTAGTGTTGATTTGTACTGAAAAAAACACCTTGACTGCTTTAATTTTCAAACTGTGGAGTTTGTTTTTGTTTAAGCTTATCTATTTAACAACTAGAGCCTTGAGATTAGACATCTCTATGGTGATTCTTAATCAAATACTTTTTTCCCCCCAACTCTCTGGAAAAGTAGTTTAGAAGATTTGGCTCTACCCTGCCACCTGGTGACAATGTACTAAGTACAGGGACACAACCAGGAAGTAGAGATTAACTACGTGCTGAACTTGATCCATTATCTTTCTTTCTTTTTTTTTTTTTTTGAAGTGGAGTCTCGGTCTGTCACCCAGGCTGGAGTGCAGTGGTGCCATCTCTGCTCACTGCAACCCCCACCTCCCAGGTTCAAGCGATTCTCCTGCCTCAGCCTCCCGAGTAGCTGGGATTACAGGCACCCGCCACCATACTTAGCTAATTTTTTTGTACTTTTAGTAGAGACGGGGTTTCACCATGTTGGCCAGGCTAGTCTCGAACTCTGGACCTCAGGTGATCCAGCTGCCTCAGCTTCCCAAAGTGCTAGGATTACAGGTGTGAGCCACCGCGCCCGGCCTTGATCCATCATCAACAATGTCGTTCACAGTTCATGTCAGTCCTTTAAGGGTGTTGCCCCTTCCTGTTTTCCAGGTTCTTGAGTGTCACCTTGGTCTTCCCCTCTAAGAGCCAGCGGTTCCTGCGGGTTGGCCTGGCCGTGCCAATCCTCAGCACAGTGGCAGTCCTGAGGAGGATGGTTGCAGAGGAAGGAGGCGTCCCTGCAGATGAGGTGTGATAGAATTGCACTGGGGCCTGGTCATTGGATGACAGAATGCTAAGTGAGCCAGCTGTCTAGGCTGTTTAGGCCAATTTGTGGTTCCCAGGTGACTCCAGCATGACTCATGGGTTTCTGTTTGATTAGTAGTGCCTGGCGTCTGGGATGACTGGGCCTTGACTTCTCCCTGAATTGACACAGAATGACCAGAAAAGAACACCTTTGCCTTCCAAGAAGGCGATGACGATTATGATCATAATAATTCCAACAATAGCTACCCCTAGGTAGTGCTTACTAAGTGTGAGGCACTGTTCTATGACCTTTCTATTCATGCCTGGTTTAATCACAGGTGTCCTGTGAAGTAGACATTACAATTATCCTCATCTTACTAATGGGGAATAAAGAAGCCCTGAGAGGTTAAGTGACTTGCCCAACGTCACTAGCTGGTAAGTGGCTGAGCCAGGATTTGGATTTCGATGGTTTGACTTCATAGCCCAAGCCACCACTATATATTTTCAGTCTTGGGAGTATAAAGCAGGACACTAAAGGAACGGTGAATGAAACAGGAGGACCTGTGAGAGAACTGAGGATGTGTGACATGAGAGAGAACATCTGGGGGAAGCTGGGATGGCTGTGTTCTACTTGTTTTCTTTTCAAATGAGTCTTGGTAAAGGGATTGGATTCACGGTGCCTGGAGGGGCCCTCATGAGGAATAGGGAGGAGGCCATGGTGGCGCCAAGCCACCATGGGAGGATGGGAGCAGCCCTCAGGGTGACTCAGTAGCTCCCTAAGTTTCTGACCCTGGACACGGTACGCGTTTGGCTCTGTGTCCTTAACGGTGAAATGAAAAATTGACACTTCCCTGACTATCTCATGGGATTTTTTTCAAATCAAAAAATATTTTTAACCTTGTTGGGAAGACATGCCGCACATACAATAATGTCTACCTACGTGAAGATTGTGCTTTGCTGGCTTTCTCTACATTCATAGCTATATTCCTATAACCTCCACGCTTCCTCAGCCTCCCCGTCACCCCAGTGGGCTCCTTTCTGCCCCTGCGCAGCCAATCCCTCTGACCTCTATCTCCGCCTCCTAGAATATTTATGACTCTCTCAGGTCGCGGCGGAAATGTGTGTCTCTTGCTTTGTAAACTCTAAAAGGCACTAATGGGGAGTTACTGAAAGAGATGGAGAGAGACAGGGACAGTGGGTGAGAGTCCTGGGGAGAAAGTGGCCATAAGAAAAGATCAAAAGGGAGAAGTCTATGAGAGGGAGCGTTTGAATAATTAAGAGCATGAAAAATCCGGCAGGAATTTGAGAGGTGTGATGTCTTGGTTCAGGGAGATGAGAATCACTTGGGGATGCCAGTGCGGGGTGAGCATTTCCACTGAAATTTAAAGTCATCTGTTTTGATGTTTTGTTTTCTTTAGCTGGCAAGTGTATTGCATTTATATTATCTAAAATCATAGATATATGTATTTGGATTTATTTTTCTATTATTATTATTATTATTATTATTATTATTGACGGAGTCTCACTCTGTCACCAGGCTGGAGTGCAGTGGCACGATTTCAGCTCACTGCAACCTCCACCTCCCGGGTTCAAGTGATTCTCCTGCCTCAGCCTCCCGAGTAGCTGGAACTACAGGCGCCTGCCACCACGCCCGGCTAATTTTTTGTGTTTTTAGTAGAGACAGGGTTTCACCCTGTTGGCCAGGATGGTCTCGATCTCTTGACCTCGTGATCTGCCCACCTCAACCTCCCAAAGTCTTGGGATTACAGGTGTGAGCCACCACGCCCAGCCTGTATTTGGATTTATTTATGTCATCTTATGCTATTTACCCTGTTTTTCTATTTTGTATTGCCCCTCACCCCAATTTTAGATTAAGCAGTCTTCTTCTTTTAGAAGATGATTCTTTTAGATTGAGCAATTTTTCTTTATTTCGTCTCTTCTGGGATGAAGTACATATACATTATATTTCCATTCTTTCAGTGGTTATTAAAATGTCAACTTGCGTAATTATTAGTCTAATGTTAATCTTCCCATGTAACACAAGGATCTTGGCGTGGCATTAAATCCCCTTATACCTTTTTGATTTAGATATTATTGTCCAGTATTTTAATCCCTTCTCTACCTCCAACTGTAATAGTAGTAATAGTTATTATTTTAGCTTTATATAGTCGATAATATTTACCTTTGCCAATGTTTACCATTTTCTTTGGTTCATCATTTCTTCCTACAACTCAAGTTTTCTCTTTGATTCAGGTTTGTAAATCCTGAAATCTATGTATTTATTTATTTATGAATGAATGAATAAATGAATGAATGAATGACAGGATTTTCCTCTGTTGCCCAGGCTGGAGTGCAGGGGTGTGATCATAACTTACTGCAGCCTTGAACTCCTGGGCTCAAGGGATCCTCCCACCTCAGCCTCCTGAGTAGCTGGGACTACAGGCTCATGCCTGGCTAATTTAAAAAATAAAAATTGTGTAGAGATGGGGTCCTGCTATGTTGCCCAGGCTGGTCTTGAACTTCTGGGCTCAAGTGACCCTCCCTCCTCAGCCTCCCAAAGTGTTGGGATTATAGGCCTGAGCCACTGTGCTCAGCCCTGAAATGCATCCTTTTAAAGAGAACTTCCCAGGCAGTGTACCTTGAATAGGTTATGTGTGCTGAAATATTGATTTCTTCAGCCCTCGGGGTAGCAGAGTTGGGTCTAGGGCAGTCAGGGCTACCACAGTAGTCACCCCTCTACTCTGCTACCAAACCATCTCCTGTTTACTTCAAAGTTTGGTGAAAATATTTTTTTATGTATGCAATCATGTGAAAAAGGTTAGTAAACCTATTCAGAAATTCTTTCACTCTGTAGTAAACACTTTTTGTTCACATGAGGAGGGCTTTATTTTGTTGTCATTTTTGTGTGCTTGTTTAGCTTGGTATAAAACTTAGATTTCTTTTTTTTATTTTTTCAGTTTCTGTTTTTGGTCGCACTTGAGATGTCTGTGGACAGTCTAATTGTTGTATCTACTGTGCCTTACTACTAAAAATAAGTAGCCAATCAGAAGGAAGGAAAGGGTGAAAATGGGTGTTGACTATCAGTCACTTTTAGATTTCTTATCTGTTGATTTCTCTTTTAGAAATCAAGAGGGAAAATGATCTTTCTCATTTCAGGTGATCTTAGTTGAACTGTATCCCAGTGGATTCCAGCGGTCTTTCTTTGATGAAGAGGACCTGAATACTATCGCAGAGGGAGATAATGTGTATGCCTTTCAAGTTCCTCCCTCACCCAGCCAGGGGACTCTCTCAGGTATAACAGGTGCTTTGCACAATTTTATTTGGCTCTGATGAGTTACAGATTTCAGAGTATACTCTTTAGGTGCAAAGGCATAAAACATCCAGTTTTAGCACTTGGAACAGTCAGACTTATTATCCCTGGCATTTGTTGTGTGCAGATGGTTGATATTAAAAATTATTCAGCTAATACAGGGATTCTCAAAACCTTAGTGAATATCAGAATCACCTGGAGGGCATGTGAAAGCAGATTTCTGGACCCTACCCACAGACTTTATGATTTGAGTGGCCTGGGGTGGAGCCTAAGAGTTTGCACATCTAACCAAGTTCCCAGGTGATGCTGATGCTGCTGGTCCAGGAACCACACTTTGAGAACTACCATTTGGTGTAAATGCTGGAGTCATCTTTGCTGTCAGGATTCCTATGGGTCAAGGTTTGTGTGTGAAGTAAAATGTCTACAAATTTGAACAGTACATGGTTAAAGAGTTTATTAAATGACTTTTTAACAAAATAGTTCCACTTCTTAATGCTTGTTTTTCCTATTCCATGGACTGGCTAACATGGTCAATTTCTAACAGTCCTTTTTATTTGTAGGTCAGGATACATGTTGGCCAAGTTGCTAGTGAAGAAGACCCATATATAAATATATATATATTTGAGACATA